>NW_005871049.1:7705001-7798324 GCF_000147115.1 Myotis lucifugus | reverse complement strand
ATATATATATATATATATATATATATATATATATATATATATCTCTCAGATCCAACCTATGGTCCCAATAATTAGCAGAGTAGCAAGTGCTATTGCCTAAGTGTTGGTCTGAATAAGAGTATGGGTCTCTCAATATGCTATTGTTAATAAGGCTGACCAATGGGAGGTCAAATTGAAATTAACCCATGAGCCCGCCTGGCATGGCTCAGTGGTTGAGCGTTGACCTATGAATCAGGAGGTCACGGTTCAATTTCCGGTCAGGGCACATGCCTGAATTATGGGCTTGATCCCCAGTGTGGGGTGTGCAGGAGGCAGCCAATCAATGATTCTCTCATCATTAATGTTTCTGTCACTCTCTCCCTCTCCCTTCCTCTCTGAAATCAATAAAAATATATTTAAAATAAATTAAATAAAATTACTGAAAAGATGCTCTTTAAAAAATAAATTAACCCATGAATGGTGGTTTGCTTGTTGCTTATTTTCCTCTGGGTGGTAGGAGGAGAGGTGCTGTAATGACAATGGGGCAGCAAGTCCCACTACCACAGCTGGAAGCAACGTCACTGTGGTTATCGGGTTCCCAGAGTTAAAATACAGGGTTTTAGCAATAAGAACCTTGCTATTCATTACTAAGCTCTGGGTGAGCCAAAGATATTAGAGGTTTGTTTGACTAAGCAGCAAAAAAAAACACAAGTGGACACTCAAATGCCCAAGCAAATGCAAAGCCTTGCTTACCAACATGGAGATGCTCTCCACGCTGGCTAATCTGCAATGAGGAGAGCTATGGAGACATGCACAGGGCACAGAGAAAGGGGCCTCTGTATCTAGGTCAGTGATGGCGAACCTTTTGAGCTCGGCGTGTCAGCATTTTGAAAAACCCTAACTTAACTCTGGTGCCGTGTCACACATAGAAATTTTTTGATATCTGCAACCATAGTAAAACAAAGATTTATATTTTTGATATTTATTTTATATATTTAAATGCCATTTAACAAAGAAAAATCAACCAAAAAAATGAGTTTGCGTGTCACCTCTGACACGTGTGTCATAGGTTCGCCATCACTGGTCTAGGTGCTTGCCAGATACTGGGAAGTACACGGAGGACAAGCAGCACTCCCTTGTCTGTACTGATTTGGGTGCTAGAGGTTGAAGGGAAAAAATCCTCCCGGCTGATCCTCCCTGCCCTACATCCAGCCTCCCTCTTCCTATACTCCATGCATTCCAGGCCCAGTTGTACCTGCTTCTGTGGAGGGAAGAAGCTCCTAAATTCAACTAATCAGATTTGGGCAAGATTCTCCGTGAAGAAGAGAAACTAACCTGACCGTGTACATGAGGGTCTCTGGGCGAATTCAGTGCACTCTTTCTGTGCTTTCCATTCTGAATGTGCAATTGATATAGATGTATGTCAGAGGAAAGTCACCCACTCAAGAGCAGTCACATAGAAAAAGAGAATCCTGTCTTTACTATGGGTATGGGATCCAACAGAAGAAACTCGGAGGAGAAGGGGAATTGCTGTATTAGTAAAATATCTGATGGTTGTGGAGTACTCAGATATATCATTTCCCAGCACAACAATACTGCCTGTTCCACACAGCCACCAAGTACAAGCCTTTAGAAATCAATGACAACTATTAACCTGACTATAAAGCTCTTATGGAAACTGAATGCCTGACCATAGAGGCTTCATAATTCTCTAGCCTGACCCGTCATTTTGGAGTTTGCAACTTGGACTCAATGACTAACGAGGGAAGGGCCTAAGAGGCCTCACTCCTCACTCAGAAATCTTATATTTAAGAATGTAGCTGGCCAGGTGTTATATGAAAAAGTGTCCATTATACCTGTAAGAACAACTTTTCTTTCTTTTCCATTGTCACTTGTTCCATGAAGTTTATTGACAAAGATCCCCCTAAATTCCCAGAATGGTCCTCTGATGGTATGGCTAAGTGAAAATCCGATGGCATATATTAGGAGGCAGCTGTCATCCCACCTCAGTGGTGGCATTGGGAGACCATTAGGAAGGTAATAGACACTTCTTGTCTGAGTTTGGCTACAAATTGTAGAACCAAGCACAGATGCTGATAGAATGATCAGCATCACTCATAAAGATGGTCACAGGAAGGGACCATTCTCTAGACAAATAGACCAGAATCAAGCAGCTACTGACACCTGGACCATCCAGGTTTTTGCCACTGGTACCGCAGTTCATCATCACACAGGACATGATACCACATCCAGCATTATAGACTCGACACCCATGAAACAATAATGTTTCTGAAGTAGAAGCTACAATTGCATGCTGGAATTGTCAGCCCTGCCAAAACTCAGCCCATTTGACTCCTGAGTAAATGAGACCACATTGCACTTTGAAATTTTCTTGAGACTATCTGAGGTACCTCAGTGTTGTTTACAGTGTCACTTTGGCAGTCTGGTCAGTTAACTCTGGTCACAGCATTTGACCCATAAAAGTAAACTGTGTACATTTCTTCCTGCTTTCAAAATATTGATTGTCTAATAGCAGTGTGTCTTTTGCCATAAAGGGGACAGTCATAAAGTGGTCATTTTGTGGCCATTTTATGCATCAGATCAAACCCAGGATGCTGGCATTACAAAGTGGTGGAATGGACTTTTCAAAAAGTCTACTCTAGCCTGACAGGTGTGGCTCAGTGTTGAGCATTGACTTGGGAACCAAGAGGTCGCTGGTTCGGTCAGGGCAGGTACATGCTAGTGTTGTAGGCTTAGATCCCCATCAGGGGCTGTGCAGGAGGCAGCCAATCAATGATGTTCCTCTCTTATCAGTGTTTCTATCTCACTATCCTCTCTTCCTCTCTATCTCAAAAGCAATAACAAACATTTCGTTAAAGTCTCTATCTCTGGATTTTACTGGAAACTGTTCTGGAAACTAGCAGTCAAAAGTCGGTATTACTGGGTTGAAATCAAGGTGTTAATAAGGCTATGCTGCCTCTGGAGGATCAAGAAGAGAATCTGTTCTTTGCTTCTTCCAGCTTCTAGCATTCTTCTGCTTGTGGCTACATCATCCCAACCTTCAAGGCCAGCATTTTCAAGCCTTCTTTTCTAGGTTTGTATCAAGCCTCCCTCTGGCTCACTCGACTGTTACATGTTATGTGTGGCATTTAGGCATGTAGGGCCCTTCTGGGTAACTCAGCATAATCTCCCTATCTCAAGATCCTTAGTTTAATCACACCCGTGAAGATCCTTTTTCTGCATAAATAACAGTTATAGATTTCAGGGATTAGAACCTGCTGTCCTTAGGGGGAGGGGCTTAATTCAGCCTACACAAATAATGACTATTTTTGCTGATCTTAATTGGTTTCTTAATAGCCAAATAGAGAGTTTTCTATCAAAGAATAAAACAAATGTTCCATGAAACTGTAACCATAAACTTGTCTGTTTCATAATCACCATGCCTCCATAAAGAACAAGCAAAAGCAGAGTCACTCTGTGAGCTGGAATGATTAGGATTAATCATTGTTGCTACAGAAGCTGGATCAAGGGGATTTTGAGGGAGGATCTATGTTGTGTAAGGACAGGGATAATCTCAGCTAGTCTGATACACTCACCTAACCAATAATCTCAGCCAACTCTCCGCTTGTCCCTGGGCATTCCTGGAGCCATGATATTGACCTTGGTCTAAACCTGAATGAAATGTACTAAGTAATGATTAATGTAACTCTGTGCTGGGGTAATTAATGTAGTACTGTGCAATGGTCCAAGGCAGACCATGACAACCAGCCCCAGATGCTCAGTGATTTTTATAGAATACGTACAAAATACATAGAAATTATAGGCACCAGCTTCCTCTTGGTTTGTTATTGATGCTAGACCCCCAGCCTGATTCTGGCTATGTGAGCAAATGGACTGGTGTTTACCTAGACCCCAGAGGGCTTGCTGTTCATGCTGGGACCTTAGGTTGTCTCCTCCACCGGGTCTCTGCATCCCTTCCTCTCCCTTGTCTTCTACCAAGACAAAGGATCATCTCTCAAGGCAAACATGGTGTTGGAACTTATATCTAAAAAATAAAATGGCAATAAAAAACAATAAAAATATCTTTTCCTTTGAGCTCCTGCCCCTATTCTTTGCTCCCCTTTATAGAGAAACTCTTGGACAGTGTTATCTGTATGCTCTATCTCTAATTTTCCTCTTTTCTCTCTTGAATTCAGTCCAAGCTGATTTTAGTATCTCTGCTCCCTCCCATTGGTTCTCTGGCCCCCATCCCTTTTCCCCTGTTGTCCCCCAGCTAAAGGAAGTCTCTTCATCTTTCTTAAAGCACAAGCTGCATGTTTGGCCGCAGGGCATTTTCGCTGACATTCTCTCTACCTAAAAACCTTTTCCCACAGGGCTTACTCTCTCACTTTTTAAAAAATATATATTTTATTGATTTTTTACAGAGAGGAAGGGAGAGGGATAGAGAGCTAGAAACATCGATCAGCTGCATCCTGCACACCCCCCACTGGGTATGTACCCTCAACCACGGTACATGCCCTTGACCGGAATCGAACCTGGGACCTTTCAGTCCACAGGTCGATGCTCTATCCACTGAGCCAAACCGGTTAGGGCTCTCTCAGTTTTTTTAAGTCATTGCCCAAATAACACTTTTTCTTTGAAACCTACCTACTGACTAATTTAGTGTTCAAATATTTTCCATCCGTTATAATAACTTGGTTTGCTTGATCATTCTGGCAGTATTTTATTTAATGTATTTAAATCACCCACTCTGATTGTGATTTTGTTAATTTCTTCTTTAATGCTGTCAGGCTTCGTACTGTATGTTTTGGTGGTACATTGATAGGTTCATACATTTTTATGATTATTATATCTTCTTTGTGCTTCACTTGCTATTTAGTATCCCTTCTTTATCCTTCATAAATAGATTTTCATTAAATTGTGTGTTTGTTTATTTTACATATTATTTGTTTGATCTATCTTTGTGATCCTTTTATTTTCCATCTGTCTGCATGTACATTTTTATGTACATATTCTGTTGTGTTTCATGTAAGTAGTTGAAGAATTTTTAAATTCAATAGATAATACTTTAATCATGGCTTACATTCAACCTATTTATAGTTATTGTGATTATTATATATTATAAATTATTTCTATGTTCAGTTATTATTTTTCTTAACTCTTTTTGTTTCTCCCTCTGCCTCTTCACTTTTGCTTCATTAATCATAATTTTTAAATGTTTTCTCTCATACTTACATTTTACACAAAGATTACAGTACTCATAGTGAATACCTTTTGGTGCCAAATTTTCAATATTGTATTTTATCTTTTTAAAATGTGATAGCTACTGATAACAGGCACAGTGAGACAAGGTTTTTTTCCTGGGGTCATGTCTCACAATGCAGACGAATGAGCTCCGCGGTCCAGAAGATTTAAGCAAAAGTGTGGAAAATTTATTATAAGCAAATTCAGACTCTCCACATGGAGAGGGAGGCCCAATAATGAGCTGCCCATGAAGGCTTGAAGTCTAAGGGTATATATTTGCTACAAGCCTGCTCTGTGTCTACCTGTGTCACCTGATAGATTCCCTCATTGTATTGTTCTCGCCCAGCAAGGGGGCCTACACTCTTCCAGTTCCTATGTGTCCATTCACTTTATTGTTGCACACCCTCCCTAGTTTCCCATGCCTCCTGCTTTGAGTCCAAAAACATTTTGTTATTTCTGCTTGGTTGGTTTCTGTGACTACGCTGCTCAAACTGCCCTGTCTGCCCCTGCATATTGCACCTGCCTTTGTTTTCCACGGGACCCCTGTCAAGCTAACACTCTCACTACCTTATATGTTCATTAATGCATTAAATATACCAATTGGAAGTATTCTAGTCCGGGAACATTTTGCCTTGATTTTAGCTTGAGCATCTTTTTTTTCTTTCATTATTTGAATAAAATATTGTTCTTCCTAGTTTCATAATATATTATCATACAATAATAACTCTGCTGGAAGAGCATGAATGAGTCTTAAAATTTTGTGACTCATTTAATTTGTCTCAGCGCATGTAAAAGAGTGCACATTCTGCCTTCAAATTAGAAAACATTCCTAACTAACCATGGCCTCTGCATCATCCTGATTCACAATGCGTAAAATAAAAAGATTAGTTAGCTATGGGACTGCTATTCAAGAAACTGTAATCCAATATTTGGTCTTAAATAAAAACAAATGACTATAAATACAAGGAGAGCCACATGATCTTGCAAAAACAAAACTTAACAGATAAGATTGTAATAGATTGTGTGTGTTGGTGGGGAAATCAGCAAAGACTTTTTGGGAGGAATAATAATTCACACAGGTAAACAGGGAAGGTAAAGAATTCCAGAGAAATGAAACGTGCTTGGACAAGCATTTTCCATGTTTTGGCAACAGTGAGTACTCCAATTTGAATGGCAGGCCATACAAGTTAGAGAATTATCAGAATAAACTAAATGTTAGGTTGGTGACTAGAGTGTTTGAATAAGAAATTGATCCTCATTATTGTTGACAACTGGTATTGTCCCATGGCACCTGGGATAATAAGAATAATCTCAGTGAGAATAAAATCTCATTATTGATATTTGAGGCAACAGGAATACACTACAAGCATTGGGATTCAGCTGGGAAATGTACACTGCTATTAAAATTAATAATAGTCTCCAAAAGTGTATAATTTATTGTTTTGGATTTCCCTCTTAAGTCTTTGTTAAATATACAATGTGAAATAGAAGTCAGATAAGTATTTTACATAAATTTTATAATAGTCTTATAAAGTAATTTTTACTATGTTCGTAAAGTATAAACAAGGTAAGTGAGGTTTGAAAAAGTTTGTATGGTTAATAATTGGCAGAGAAAGAATGAGTAGAGGAGTGTTTGGAATCAAAAGTCCCCACACTTACCCACATATCTCCTTGGAGCATTTGGGGATATTAAAAGTTTATGATTACACATCTCTCATTCACTCAATTTAAAGGTTTTGAATGTCTAGCCTCTCATTTGGGGGCAATAACAATTTCAGTCTTTAAAATTATATTTAAATATATTGACAAATGTGAATTTTGGATAACCACACTTAACAAGTGGGCTCTGTATGGAGAAATTTCTAGCAGTGAATTATGGCTTGAAGCTATTCTTGAGACTTATTAACCTGGATATAAGTAGAATGGAATAATAATGGAATGATAATGGAAATCACATTTTTATAATTGAGATAATCCATATTCTGTAGTACCTCAGGTTAATTTGTAAAATTAGTCTAAAATTATAAATGAATAGAGAAAGTTATTGTGCTACTGGACAAAGTTTAATTTGCTGAGGCAGTGTTCAGCTTAGTAATTTTACTTGGCATTTACTTTTCTTTATTTTTTCTTTCCTGATATTCAGATTGGATTATAAAATGAAATGATGTTAAAAGGCAATAAAATCCCAAATTCTTAGTGCCATGTGCTTTTCTATGTGGTTGGATTCATAGCATTTTATATCACATTATTTTACTGTGAGTGTATATATTTCACTCTTTTGGTTCTAATTTTAATGATTCTTATAATATAGCTTATTTTAACAGAATTCTCTGCTCTCCTCATTTTTACTTTTGAAATTTAAATATGAAGTTTTAATCTAAATAAAATAGCTAATTTAAGATGATTGATGTTAATTAAAAACATTTTTATGCATGGTTAAATACCTGTCACATTGTAAGCATATAAAAATATACATTGAGTTAATAGGCAGAGAGCAGAAATGCAGGTTTAAATACGGGCATCAAGGCATGCTCTGAAAATGTTACTATTAATGTTATTACAGCATTAATTAATTAATACTATTAGTAGGAAAAACAAACAATAGAGCCTCAAGGAAGCTAATTGAGCATATATTTTCTAAACACTATGTTGAATAGCTTGAAATTGGCCCTGATAGTTTGAAATTGGCCTTGGAAGGAGTACATATTTATACCATAAAAATCAGAAAATATTTCAGTTCTTTGTTCTCCAGAAAGCTGGCTGTCAAACATTTACCAGCATAGCACTGAGTGAAAATCAGTTGGGAATGAGTTACAAAGATTCTGGGAGAAGAGACAGTGAATAAGTAAAGTTCTCAAGAGGTTTTGCTCTAAAGAGAAGCAAAAAAAGAGGGGGAGGGCAGGGGACAAAAGTTAGAAGTAAAAGTGTGGTGGTTAAGAGATGTATGTGTTTTTGTTAGTTTTGTTCTTATTTATGATGTGACAGAAATAAAAGGCGTAGGGAAGCAAAATGAATGTTTCATTCAAAAGGAGAATAACTTGATGACACAGAAGACAAAAGGAAGCATGCAGAGTGACCGCCTTGGGTATTCATGAAGGAGCTGGGACCTATTACTAAGGAGGTCTCTAGCTTTATCCATCTCAAGGAAGAGCTGGACAGGGCATGTGGGTACACTTGCAGAACTGTGGTAGATAAGTGCTGGGGGTCTTAATCCAGCATCTGGAAGGGTTTTCAGGAATCTGGAGAAGGGGCTGCTGTAAATTATTAAAGAGTCTAGAGACAAAACATAATTTTGGAAGGCATTTTGGGGAGCCAGAGAAGACTTTGCTAAAGGAACCAAGTTCTCCAGAATCTCCAGACCCTTTGCTCTTTATTAACACAATTTGTCCTAAGGCAAAGTAGATATACATATCAAAAGCAAGGTTTAGTACAGTGGGGCCTTGACTTACGAGTTTAATTCGTTCCATGAGGGAGCTAGTAACTCAAATTACTTGTATGTCAAATCATAAAGTGAACGAGTGAGACACATGATGCTGGGCTGATGTTGTGGCGTTCACTGTGACATTCGCTGCGCCAACTCGCGGTGGGGTATCTGAAGCTGGCTCGTAACCCGAATTTTAGCTCACAACTTAAAGCAAAAAATCAGCCGAGAGACGGCTCGTATCTCAAAAAACTCGTTAGTCGGGACACTCATAAGTCAAGGCCCCACTGTATACAGAATCCATTGTCAGATTAGGGGAACTGCCTACAGCTGTTCAGGGGTTTGGCCAGTAGGAGGCAATAACATGTAGATTGAAATGCCCTCAGCTGTCTGGCAGCCAGCAATCATTTATGCATCCTTTTCAGGTTTGGGAAAATGTCTTTGGCCATTCCAATAGGTAATAACATATGATTCTCCAGCCCTTGCTGGAGGCTCAAGGTCCACCAACCTTTTGATGAACTTCTTGCATTTATGACCTGCTAGAATTAGCTTCTGGCAGATAAGAGTGATGGAGGATCTCTTCTACTTCATTATTTCCTAAGAGACATTGCATTTTGATCACATACAGCTTGTATTAATTTCACTTTTTCATACAAGACCTTTAGAGAGAAAAATTCAAGTTTATTGTATAATTACCATAACATATGCATTAAAATATTTCACATTCAAATCTTAACCCACTTTGTTAGGTTTATATATTTAAGAAGGCCCACAAATTTGGTCACTTTTTAAGCAGCCCATAAAGTGGTTTGCATGGAGGACCACATGATACAACTTTTGTACAGAGTTCAGAATTTGCTACCTGCTATTTAACACACATAAACAGAAAATAAATGAGTACACAAATAACACCAGAAATGATTTTTTTGACTCACATTGATGGTCACTTCCATCAATGTTTGCTTTAGTGGCTGTGAGATGGCTGCTTCTATAAACATTATATTTGCTAATGAAGGGGTTCGGAACAGGCTTCCCCAAGGTTGCAGCTTGGGCATATGGATTATTTTGAGCTGAAAGCAACTGAGACTCTTCAGGCTCAAAGATACTTTTACCTCTTCCTCAGAGCCCTCAAATTGGGTCCTTGCCCATAATAACAGTTATCACCAGAAATAGGGCAGGGAAAACTTCTAATTATTAAACATCTGTTTTCTTCTTGTCCTGTGAATAAATTGTCTCCCTTTTGAAGCCCAAAGGGCAGTACTTCATTCCTTGGTTCAGGATGTTACACCTCATTTTACCTGTCTGCCTCTGAACCTCTCACCTATGTGGGGTTTTGCCTATCTCATGTTCCTGGGGTTCCCATGCATACATATGTGATTAAACTTGGTTTTCTCTTGCTAATCTGTCTCATGTTGGTTTAATATAAGACCAGCTAAAAAAAAAATTAGAAGGTAGAGGAAATTTCTCCTCCCTCCACAATACTAATGTATTCTTTAGACAAATAACTGATATCTATTTTAATGTTAGTTGAGAATATAAAAAAATTTAATTTTCAGTTCTACTACATATGTCTTTTTCTAAGAATTGCATATATATAATGAAAGGGCAAGGGCTACGCCCTCCATCCTGCCCCGAATCCTCCATTTTTGGGCAGCAGCCATGTGCTCAGCAAGGGGCTTCTTCCCGGAAGCCCAAGCCTCTGCTAGCCACGCCTAGGATTTCTTTAAACTAACCAATGATAATCAAGGGAAGTGCGTGCCATAGATACGACCACATCCTGTGTAACAAGACACCGACTTGCGCCTGGCCAATCATCAGGGCCCACAGTCCTCTCTCCTCCCCTTACTATAAAACCCCTTTCCCCACAGAGCTGTCTCTCTCTCTGCTTCCTGCCGCTGCGTCAGTGAGGTGGGGGAGCCGAGCTAGCTCGAATAAAGACTCTTATACTTTTGCATCGGACCTGGCTGGCTCCCTGGTGTGGTTTCTTGGGGATCCTGAAATCTGGGCATAACATATAAAATATGAAATTTACATAAATAAAACACACACATACATATGTGCACTTATATAAATGTTGTCACTCATTTTATTAAATAAGCTGTACATAATTAATATGACTATTGAAATATTAAGCTATTTTATCCCTCTCAGATTATAGAATACTTATATAAAGATTAAATATTTTAGGAATTATTTGAATTGTATATCAAGTAGTATATTTATATATTCATATTTAAGATTCTACCTGCTGCTGAATATAGCCAAATAGTTTTGTTTCTAACAAAAAAAACCTAAACACAAATTTAAATTTTCTTTACATCTTCCTGTATATTCAGTAAATCCAACAAATCAAAAAAGGAAAGATTTAAACAGCTGTTATTGTCACCATCTATCCACATGCTTCAATAATAGCCTATCCAACTGACAGAGTGACAAGCCCAGCATCTTTATCTTATCCTCCTAATTTAATTTGCAAACAGCTAGCTTGACTTCCTTACCCTCCAGGCCCAGTGTCAGCCTTATTGAATGAAAATTCAATTCTCACCAAAGGCCCTCAAGGGTAATTACTGGTCTATGGTGAACAGTTTTACAGAAGAACTGAAGGTGAAATCTAAACAATGTCTCTTTATAGTGATAAAAATCCCATCTCCCTGGATTTACATTTCACTTCTTCAACAAAGCAACTTAATGATTTGTTTACTTTCTCTACCTCTTAATAGGCACAAGGCATCAGTAGTTCCCCTCCCCCCCCCAATTATTATTTGTTCTTTTTCTAGGTCAGTATCTGAAGTATATTACAATTTTAGAATTTTCACTTTATTTAGGAATTTGCATTCACAATTATGCTCCTATTTATCTGGATTTTAATATACAAAATAAATTTCCTGAAGTTCTCAAATGGAGCTGAGTGAACTGATTTGAAGAAATGTTTACTCAAAAAGCAACTGATTAGTAACTGCAGGAAAAAAGACACACTTCAGAGATAGAATAAAAGCTGTGTGATTGACAACATGCTTTGAGAAAATGAGTAAGTCACAGGCTGAGGTTTTGAACAAAGGTGAAAAAGATTTTTTGTTTGTTTCTTATTACACAGATATCTCTGAACCTGCAAGTCAATTCTAAGAGTGTCACTTCAAAAAAAAAAAAAAAGGAAAATAAACCTCCTTGCTACTTCTCTGAATTAAATAATAAAGAAGACTCAGTCCAAGGACTTTGTGTGGCAAACACTTTACTCATTTTCCCAGTTAGTTATCCAGTCATTTTCTACCTGAACAACTAATCAAAGAAAACCACAAAATCACTTTGAACTCATGAAAATAAAAATATGCCAATATATTTTTAGAAGATAGAAACTACTAGAACCTTCTTTTCTGTCTTCCAAAATTACATTTCTTCTGTACCTATCTTAAAGTGATGAGAAATATGGTATATCTTCTGAATTAATCAGTCCTAGGTATTGTTTATTAGTATTATTCATACAACTGTTTGAAAACATAAAAACACCGTGATGCTATTCTAACAAAAGAAATTGAAAGAGCATTTATTGCAAAGATTTGAAGAGAGAGAATAAAAAAGTTCTTACTTTTTTTTTTTTCTAAATTGGGACATGAAATGAAAAAATCTTCCTTGACAAGTCTTTGAAAGGGATATGTTAATATATCTTCAGTGGGGGGTACAGAGAATGGGTAGGAGAGGGTAGATGAATTGTGAGATTATTTATTCAAAAAGGATAAAATAACAGCAATTATTTTCTGAGAAGTGTGCAATGCTATAAAGATAAAAACCTCCTTCAATCATTCAATTGTTCAGTCAACCCATTTTTATTCAGCACTTATTTTTTTGCCAAGCATTCTGCTGTGTATTAAGAACAAGGAAATGAATGAGAAAATATGCAGGGTCAATGTTAAGGGAAGGCAAAGTGTACATAAATAATAATTGTATTATGAAGTTCCTAATTAAGTTTCAATATATATTACAAAATGTGAAAGGTACGTTCCCATGGTGCAACTGGGGCAGTGAAGAAATTCCCTCTTTAGGCCCTCAGACACTCCACCTGCCCCAAAGGTGCCACAGAGCTCCTGTGCTGATCTGGAGTTCGGGGCCTTCTCCTTAGCATCCAGTGGAACTACACACACAGCACTGGGTGCCTGCATTTAGGTCTATTTACCCCATGACTGCAGAACAGCTCCTGCCTGACCAAACACAGAACAATTTGCTATCCTCTGGCCCAGACCACACCTTCTCTAAGGAGGTCTTAACCTCTTCCTAGTTTGTCCTCCTGTTGATATTCTCTCTCAGTTCTAGGGTACCACAGAGAGAATTTTCCTATATCTTGCTCATATATTGCCCTTTTATTCTTGTATCTTATACTCTTTTATCATGGTTTAGTAATTCTTTATTTTAAAAATAACAAATTACTGTGTGGTTATCTCCAGTTTGGACCCAGACTGATACTAGTAGTTTTATTGTTTTGGTTTGCTTTGTTTTTCCATAAAAAACTGAGCTCAGAAACACTTGATAGCAACCTAAAAGTTCACACATCTGATACAAATAACAGAACTGGCATTTTAAGAGAAATATAATTACCAAGTCCATTAAGGGAGTATGTTGAGAAAAGAAGAGAGAGAACAGTATTTAAGTCTAACAAAAATAATATAGCCCAAAAGGAAATGGACCAGAGAATTAATAATAACGACTACTTTTTACTTAAAAAATAGGACTGGGGGAAGTCAGGGGAGGAAAGTGGTAGAAAAATGCTTGTGAACAAGATTCTGCCACAAAATCCAAGGTTCAATGGCCTTTAAAAGGCCAACTTCAGAGCAATATTGGGGGCTAAGAAAGAAATCCCTTGGCAGAATTGCCTAAGGTAAGGGAGAGTCAGGATGAGGGAGATTAACAAAACAATGACCTCAGTTAAAAAAAAAAAAAAACACAGAACATTAAAATAGAGGAGGAGGAGCAGGAGGAGGAGGAGGAGGAAGAGGAGGAGGAGGAGGAGCTGAGCTGAGGCACCATGCTGGTGGGTGAGTGAGTGGAGAGGGAAGGAGTGGAGAGGGAAGGTGGTGCTGAACCTTGAGAGTCTGAAGGCCTGTGTTCAGACCCCCACACTGCCTTTTCCCAGCTGGGATACCTGAAGCATGTATGTCATCTCTCTATGACTCCATTTCCATGTCTTCCCAATGAGAATGACAGTATCTAACTTTCATGGTTGCCGGGTGTTTTAAAGAAAAGATTGACCTTGAATCACTTGGCATAGGCCAGGCCCAAATAAACAATCAACCTTTATCAAATGTTCTCAGTAGTAATAAAATAAGTAAGAACCCACTCTGAACACTTTATGAGTGATGCTATGAACAATGATGTTTCGGGCATGAGTGTAGAATATCTAATCTAATAAGAGACAAACATGGTAATTGACCGTACCTTCATTACACCTCCCATTGGTTATTCAGTGTGATATGCAAATTAACCGCCGCCAAAGATGGCGGCTAATTTGCATACTGCAGGCAGATCCTGGCTGGGCTGCCCCTCCTGGGGCCGGCGGCAGCGCGATCCCCACCTGCTGGCCGCCCCAGCGCAGGATCCAGGCCTGCCATGTCTTGGGCGGGGTGGGCGGCAGCACAATCTGAGTGGCTGCCCGTCCCAGCATGGGATCCTGGCCTGCCATCTGTGACCGGGGGAGACGGGGCAGACACTGCGGGAGTGGGCCTAAGCCAACAGGTGGTTATCTCCCGAGGGGTCCCAGACTGTGAGAGGGCACAGGTTGGGCTGAGGGACCCCCCTCTCCTGCCAGTGTACAAATTTTTGTGCACAGGGCTTCTAATATTACTATAATGATTTGTCTCTTTCCATTAAAATTGAAAAAAAATGCCATTTTGTTAGCACACTTTCTTTAATGTTACACATAATATTTTATGCCTTATGTTACTGAGTTGGATATTTTTAAATGACACGATTTTATTAAAAATTCAAGTTTGTGTTAGAAAGAAAATTTCACTAAGATGCTGTCTTTAGTTTGTATATATAGCGTTACTTGTAATCTAAAAACATGATAAAACCGAGAAGGCCCAGGTTTTCTGATGAGGGAAACTTCATTTCTCAGCTGTGTGACCCTGGGAACTTCCCTGGTGCTTCCCTGAGAGTCTGAGAATAATGTCAATCCACTGGTTGGACTGTTTGATGTGGAATATACAGAATAACTGTGTAATCCCAGGGAGAAGTTTCATCTTTCTTAATCACTGCAGCTAAAACCAACACTGAGGAAACTGATGTGAATATGTTCTAGAACCACCAACATCAGGGCTAAATATCTTTCCTTGGGGCTTGTTGAAATGGGGATCCACATTGGTACAAAATGAGACAAGGATTCAAGACAGAGACTGGCAGTAGCATGGGACATGCAATGTTCCTAAAACGTGGTCATTTTCACCTGTGATTCCTACATGGGAGATGGGGGGCTTCTCCTAAGGCTCCAAGACATTGAAAAAATTAGGGAGAAATATAAATAGACTCTCTCAATAGCTCCCTCCAACAAGTCTCTGAGGTAAAATTTACATCTTGGTTTAAAGTTAATTTGCACAAAATTCACACCTGGTAACTGGCAGAGATTTAAAGATAGACCATTTTTTCCACTATTTTCTTTAATTCCTAGACTCTGGAGCCTACCATAGTGTATGAGAGAAAATAGGAATTCGATACACTTTTCTTCACTCTGCTCTTTTTTTCTGAAAATATGGTTAGTTGTATGGTATGTGTACATATGTGTATGTATACCAACAGGAATATATTGGAGCCTACATTTTTATAAACTATCAGTATTCAAATCTCACAGTTTTTTCAGTAAAGGCTTAAGATTTTATGCTCACATATGTCTTGAAATGTACTCTGTGCATTGGCCTTCATTTGTTCCTCCAGATTCCTATCTGCTCTGTGCCATCCTGCTTTACACCATGGCTGTGTGACTGCAGTGGTGGCAGCCATGGCAGTGATGGGCTCCTGTGTCCTTTAGCTTCATAACGGATTACAATAATGAGAACCAAGCCAGCGATCTGAATGAGGAAGGAGCGTTAGGTATGAGTATTTATTTTCCAGGTTTCCTCCTTCCACAAAATTCGCTTCTCTTTCTCAGGTGTGGCCTCTGCATGACTCCTCTTCAGGGTCCCAGGAACCTCTCCATCCCTTGATTCCTTGGAGGCCAGGGCTGGGTTCTCTCTACTGTGCTGTTAGCCCTGAGGTCCCCCTGGTTTCCTTTCACCACCACACTTCAGAATACACCTCGTCATAAAAATCAATTAATAATGTGAGAGTACCAACTCTTTCCTATTGGGGCCCTGACTCATAAATATACAAATTGAATGAATCAGTTATTTAAAGGTTATGGAAACATTTATTAATTATATGTTATATGTTTAATTGAGCATTATTTCACTTCAGTGCGTACAGGATGCTAATGTATTACAGGCTAATTTTTTAAGTTACAGATATTTGTGACATATATTGTTTATTAAACTTAGAATACAATGATTCAGCAAATATATATATATATATGTGTGTGTGTGCAGCCTGGCCTGCCCCCTCTCACAGTCTGGGAGGCCTCAGGGGTGGGAGGCAACCCGGTGATCAGGGGAAGACGACACCCCATCACACCTTTGCTGCTGTCACTGCCGGCAGCACAAGCCTAGGCCGGCCCTGGGCGGCAGGAGGGCTGTGGGGACTGGGGGACTCCGGAGGCAGGCTGTGGGTGCTGCCATCTTTGAGGGCGTGTCAGTCAATTAGCATATTCACTCCTTATTGGCTGTGAGCGCTGCCATCTTTGCAACAGCGTGAGGATCAATTAGCATATTCCCTCTTTATTAGATAGGATATATATATATATATATATATATATATATATTATTTTACCCAATTTTAGACATAAAAATATTAATTCTAAATTTATATTTTTGTAATTAATTCCTCAGAAGAAATGTTTGGAAAAGTTTATGTTCACAGTTTAACATCTATGTTTCTTTCTAATACTTAAAACAAATTTTGAAATTAGCATAAGTTTGAATCTATTTTGCTTTTGAAAACTGCAAAGCGTTAATATGGTATCATTTGTCTCTTTTCTCAATGTACCTTCCCTGGTTATAATAACCACATACTGGTATGTTATGATGATAGCCTGGTACTTTTAGGAAATATTTAAAGCTACCTTTAAAGCTATGCATACATATGAACCAGCAGGAGGTGCAACTAGACTTATTCTGATAGGCTGATCCCTTAAAGGGAAGTTTTGAAGCTGTTATATTTCTCCCTAAACTAGGGAAAACTGTTCAGAAAGTAGAACTCTGTATTTTCTTTCAGAGAAAGAAAACACACCTTTCTATAGTAAGAAAGTCAGTCTACGATTTGCCATTAAAATTTTTTTTCATGAATTTACTGAAATTGATTTCAATCAAGGTTTAAAAGCATACTCCATATTTCCTAGCGGCCTATTGTATTTATTTACTCAAGCCCACTGCTTTTGTTCTGATGCCTTCACATGAAACCTCAAGGGCATTGGCATTCTCATGACATTGTGATCACTAGACTTTAGAAGACTCTACCACTGTCCTATTTTTCATCCTTGTCTCATTTCCCAACCACATTAGGGCTAAGTGTATAATAGCCTAGGCTCCTGCGGATTGTTCAAAGAATCTGTCAGGAAACAGCCTGTGTTACCTCCAGGAAAAGAAGCCCTTTCTTATCAATGTGGTAATTGCCATCCCACTCAATATTAGCTAATTGAAATACCAGTGATTAATGATCTAGCCTTTCAAAGGCTTTTCTTATCTCAGTGAGGTTTTGAAACCATGCCTAGGAGGTATATATCATTTTCCAGTAATTTTTGTTTCTTTCTCTTCTAGCTTTAATTTTCCTGTCTTTCATCTTCATCCAAACTGTCCCTACTCAGGTGTCTAAGCTACATGTGTCATTTATTTCTTTTGTCACAGTCTCCTTCCTCATTCATATTGCCATACGTCTTTCTGTCCTGTGGTGTCTATCTCTTTAATAGTACATATTTATCATAGTATTTTATCCTTTCCCTCTGGCTAAATATAGTTATAGAATGGGTACAGAGAAAAAGGGAGTCTGATTAGGAGGTGACAGTTCTAATTGCTAAGATGTTGGATATATATATAGTATTATGAAGGTTGGTTTTATCAAGTCATCAAGCCTCACTTTTCTTAAAGACAAAAAGTTCAAGGACTTTAAAACACAATGCCATGGTTTTATAAGCAGAAGAGGCAGCTAGATTTAATATATATGAAACATTATTTTGTTGCTTTGACGTTATTCACATCAATAGTATACCAACATCTGTTTTATGCTGTGCATAGTTCAAAGAAACGGTTTGTGTTCAGCTAAATTATAATTTCTTCTATGTTGAAACCTAAATATAAACCACATTTTCATCAGAAGAGTACCTAGCACAGCATAAATGTTTTCAATAATCACTATGTGCCTGTTGAAATAATGACAAGAAATATAGTTGTTAAAAATTGCCTTCCATAAGTCCAAATTGTGGAACTTTGTTTTGTTTCTGCACACGAGGATATACAACTAAGGAAATGCTGGCGAAAGCGATACCTCCTGGATAGTCCTTCTTCCTCTGGATTGTTCCGTAGATTGAGCCATATTTAAAAGAATGCAAGATTACACATCTTATTCTAACATTGCTTTAGTATGACTTTGATATACACATAATATTTGGGGGCTAATGAGTATTATAAACATATATTGGGAGATTTCAGTACTCATATACCTTTTGCTTTCTGAGTGTAACAGGTTATTAAAATTTAACAGAATAATATATATACTAAAAGTGAGTTATAACACAGACCACTTAGTGGGACTTGAAAAAGGACATGGATGTAATGAGTTTGAGGATTCTTCCAAAGTACACATGCATTAAAGGAATTAAAAGAGTCAGGCCTTGAGACTAATCTTTTATTTAGAGAATGGTTGCGGCAGGGGGTTTCTTGACTATAATAGATCCCATCACCTTTCCCAACAAAAACAGTGGGACTGCTATTTTTAATTTCACGTAAGATAGGTGATTTGATAATAACTCCAAGAGCTTAATATATGGAGGAGCTAAGAGGGTCAAGCTCTTAGTCATAGCTATAGTTTCTAAAAAGGAGAAGTTGGAAGTATGAGCATGGGATCAAAATAGAAGCTGAATAGAAGGCTGAAATTTAGGAAGTAACTACTCTCTCAGATTCTTTTGGCAAAATGAATGCACACATGTTTTCGGTGGATCAGTATAGGTTATGTAAATGCCTTGTGCAAGAGGTATGTGTCTCAGAATGAATACGGAGGAGTAAGACACAATGAAAAGATACTCTGATACCACCTTAAGATTGAGCAGTTGAGAAACCCAGCTAATAGAGGGGAGAAGGGTCCTTAAATCCCGTCAAGAGTGATGCATGAAAGAGAGAGAAACCTTAAATCCCTGCCTAGTCCAGACAGTGAGATGTCAGCTCTGCATGTTAACAGCCAAAGGACATCGTTACACATCATTCTTATGTTCTTGCTCCAACGGTGAAAAGGTAGCAACTGAGAGTCTACAAGGTGGGGAGAAGTTGAAACACTAAATGGAAAATGAAAGCAGAATCAGTTTCTAGTGACCCATGTCCAGGTAGGAGTGAAGTTTCAATTTAAAACCAGGTTCAAGTTCTAAATGTTGACTGTGGCATACGACTAAACTTTGACTAGATTTGGTAGTGACTAAACTTATATTGTGGTAGTAAGAGGGATTCAGCAGTATAAATTGGTAGTTACAGTATAGTCACAGAGACATGGATTACAGCATAGGGAACATAGTCAATAATATCCTGTTAACTATGTATGGGGCCAGGTGGGTACTTGAAGCAGTGGGGGACCACTCTGTAAAGTACATGGCTTTCTAACCACTTTGCAGCATATCTGAAAGTAATAGAATGATACTGAATGTAAAGTCTAATTGAAAAATAAATAAACAAGAAAAAAGAAAAGAAAACGAGTTGCCAGAAATACAGTGGAAAAACCAAGTGTTCGTTGCCAAGGCAGGCTAACCAATGGAGCACTTTTAAAGACAGAATGGTATACAAAGTCGGCAGTTGAATTTAAGACGATTCCCCATAAATTTCTTGTTAAGAATTCCAGTTACACAAGTTGTATGACTTTGAAAGTAACACAATTATTTTGATCCTCTTTTATATTGGCAAATGATGACAGATGTGGTGACAAGCCCCAAGATACGGTGACAGGAAGAAAAATGCCTGACAACATTAATAAACAGAGACAAGTTAAACACCTTTAAATCCTTTAAAAACATTAAACTTGTATTCTATAACTGAGAATAGTCTGAGGGGCTTATAAACAGAAATTTCAAGCAAATAATTAATATTGTATTACATTTATGTTTTAAATAACTCATAAGACTATTTTTATCAAACAAAACAAATGCAACAAGTTGTGAATCATATAGTGGAAACAATCCTGCTCAAACACTAATCTTATGTAGGAAAAATAATTTTTGAAATAAAATGCAAAAACATAACAATATTTTAGAATGGGGAGAAAAGTTCAGTGAAAGTGCTAGCAGAGTTTAGTTTATACCTTATTTACCAACTCCCAAGTAATTCATAAATAATATTACTTTAAAAACCCAAACAGCATAGCACAATATATAACTCTATAAAGAATTATGTCTTACAAATCTGGCAAAAATAGTGTTATTGTTGCATACACATTATGGTCTGAAACGCAATGACTCATGAAGTCCAACAGCAAGGTACTGTGGTTTCAGTATTTAGAAGTAAAGATAAGGTTTCCACAGAAATGCCCCACTGTTGTCAGCCTGTCACTTACAATCAGGGACAGAATAGAAGCTATACAACGTACAACAGACTTGTTAAGAAAGAAAACATGGTTGTTTAATAGTGATAAATGCAAGTGACATTTTCCTTCTCTCTCTCTCTCACTCTCTTTCTTAAAGTAAGCTATGTATAAAGAGATGAAGTTTCTCATTTTTTGTTGGTCCTGATTACTAATAATTCATCAAATAGAGAGAAGAGTTGAGTTATCTGTGCTTTCCATAGGACAGAGTCAACAGTAAATCCTACTGAATAAGACAGTTGTGAAGTCTAGGGTTCGCAATATAAAATTCTACAACGACAACTAATTTTTCTCTGTTTGTTGGAAAGTATTGAAGGGAAAGAGGCATTTGATAGGTTGGTGGAGGAATGTTATCAAATTTTGAAAATATTTTCTGAAGCAATTACTAAAAAGAACATATACTTATCACAATTACTAAATTGTGATAAGTATATATCAGTGCAAGGCTAAACACATAAAAATTAGCTTACATCTAAAATAAGATCTAACATGAAGTATGTAAACATGGCACGTTTTATATTTGGCAATGTAAAAATGCTTATTCATTTAAGTATAACATATATATATATAAATAATTTGGAATACAACATATGGTATCTTAACATTTTATTGCTAAAAAATAAGTGGTAAATCTCTGTGCCCTCTTCTCAATTTTGCTACGCACCTAAAACTGCTCTAAAAAAAATGAGGTCTTAAAAATACATGGACAGATCTAACTATTCCTGAACTGCAAGTTCTTTCTATGTCATTTAAAACATTTCTAATGTTTTAAAGAAAAAGATTAATATATTTTCCTCAGGGTGATTTTATTAAAGTGTGGCAATGGCATGAGGACCTGATTTTTTTACATTTCTTTGAGCTTCCCTCCACCTCTGCTATGTTTATAAAGAGAACATGTTAGAGAGAGAGACTCCTCATGAATCAACAAGAAGACATTTGCAGTTCCTAAAAATCAGAGCTGCAGTACCCTGCTTAGAGCGCAACGGCTCCTGTGTCCCCCCTTTAAATCAGTCCTTGCAACAGTGGAAATCTGGGATGTTGACTGAGCAGCCGTAGGGACGTATGTTTTACACTAGACTTGGGACCAACCCCCAAGTGCATGACCTGAGAGTGATTGTGTAAGAGAAAAGCATGACATCATCAACCCCATCAACATGTAAATGCAACAGAAGACAAAAAAAGCAACAGCTCACTACCACCACATTTTACAAGTGACTGTATCCTTGCTGTATATCAGTCCAAATATTTTATGTTCACTTATGAATGTTTTCTCGTTTTATCCTAGAGAAAAATAAGTGAGATGGATCTGGGTCATAATATTCTCATTTCTACAGAATGGGAAATTAAGCTAAAATGTTTATGTGGCTTTCACAAAGTCAGATAGCTAGTGAGTAGCAGAGGCAGGATTGTAGTTCAATTCTGTCTGGGCTCTAAAGTATTAGCACTTTATATGAACCTGCACTATCTTCAGTAATCATTGAATGAATTTTGAATAAATGAATAAGAGACTGTCTGAAATACAAGCTGTAGTGTCCCTAAGGCACACAGGAAAGCTGCTGCCATGACCTAACCCTGACCACTTGTTTAATCATGAACCACAGCCTCCTGAAAAGGACTAAATGGTGAAATGATAGTAACTTCCATCGTAAGGATAATTCAAATTCAGTGGGATTGTATAAACCATCACAACTGACCAAAAAAACAACATTGGGAATCATAATGGCTCTTGATTAGAAAAGTTTAGGGAAATATTTTTTCTGGACACAAATAATGATAAGGTGATTATAACATATACTGCTTCTTATCAGCAATTTAAAGCAGACGGTACACATTTATTCTGTCAACATTTATGGAAACCAAGTAAATGGCAGAGTACACATAAGTTTGTTTTGTTTTTAATCCAAGGACACAGTGAAACTGTTTTCCTTTTTCTTTTATTTCCTTGTCTGTATAGTCAAACAATATTTCTCTTCTTTGTAAGCCTCTAATTTTCAACCCATGAGATTGATTTTTATTTTATTTTTAATCTTGACACTACTGTACATGTCCCCCATTCCCCACCTTTTCCCAACACCTCCGCACCCCCCTACACCCCCTTCCTTGGTATTCAGTAATTTCTGGAGTATATAGAAAGTAACCAATAAATACCATTTGATGAGTCTCTAAGACTCAACAGAGAAACTAGTAATTTTAAGAGAATTTCTATGAAATGAAATTTCTGGATACTCCCTCTCTAGTTGAAAATAAAAGAAATAATAATTAAAATTTATACTCTGAACATAAAAAAAGATATTGATATGTCAACAGCTAATAACAGCAAGGGGTAGAATCATCTATTTACAGATTTATCACTTCAATAAATCTTGAAACCTGATAAAGTCTTTATTATCATCCATACTCATGATCCACTATAAAGTTAACTCATTTTATAAAGTGTTATGATTCTAACAAATCTGATGTCATCTAATAGGATTTCATCTGTCCAAAGTCAATCATGGTGACAGGATATCAATGAGATAGGTTTCTATTGCTTGCTACTATGTATTACTAAGGGTCTTTATGAGATCTTTTAGGCTCTTTGTCTCAACAGGCTTCAGTGACAATGGACTAGTGTGAGACCTTATATCTCCATATCCAATGTAGCTTATACAGCAATTTAATTTTTGAGAGTTCTGTTATAAGCCTCATAAATACTATCAACAAATATTTTTAAAGAATTAAACATAAAACACTTTTCTAGCCTTTGCATTTTTGATATAAAAAATTTAGATCATCAAGAAGTTTGCAAATTAGTGGACATATAAGCTATATGAAAGGCATCTGCCAGTATGAGACCATAGTGTTATATATAAAATTTATGGAAATATGCATTTAAAAATATATATAATAACACATATCAATTTAAACCATTTATATAATAGTATTTTGTATCAATTTCTGGTGAAAAATACATATCTAAAGACTGATGATTTGATTAAAATACTTTATTAATATAATTTCTTTAACAAACATTTTAAAATGCAAAACCCATACTTTGGGGGGAAAGTGTTTTCAACTGTAGCACTATTTTTAAATGGGTTTATCAGTACTGTTAACTCTATTTCAACCTTTAAAAATGAAATGAGAACACATAGAAAATTATTCAACTTTAAAAACAGAATTTTAAGTAAACTCTAGAATGTAAACAATTTAAAGTTTTATGTGTTTCTAATTAGTTGTGTTTTTAAATTTGTATGCATTGTGTTTACAATTATCCAAAATTATCTTCAAATTCATCATATTTTGTTCTATATTTTTAAATAGGTATGTCTATAGATTTCCCCAAATCTAGAAAGAATGTAAATTTTGATTGCTGTTGTCATTTGTATTAATATTTAGAATTAGGACTGTGTAAAATATATATATATGGCTAAGTGTGCATCTGTCTTACCAGTAGCTATGATGCACACTGACCACCAGGGGGCAGGCACTCAATGCAGGAACAGCCATGACACACACTGGCCATTTAAAAATAAATGGCACCATGGTCCTGGCGCCGACAAACCAACACTGGCTTTCCCAAGTGGGACACAGGCCCAACCACCACCCCGGAGCGACACTCCACCAAATAGCAGCCAATGCTGCCAAGACCCCATGGCACAAAATGCAGCCCACAGCCCAGCCCAGCCCAGCCCAGATATGGTCACTGTGGGTGCTGGGTATTGATATCACATAGTAATGCCTGGCTTCCTCTCCCTAGCGACTAGCCATCTTGGAGTTTCTTCAGCCCAAAACCCGACTTGCTTTATAGCCAGGTGCAAACATTTTACAGTTAAACCAAATGTTTGTGAAGCATTTGCTGTGCATCATCTCATTTGATCCTCACAGAAGTCCTGGAGTAGATAGATAGAAGACACGGTAGAATCCTAATTTCTTTTCATTAGCAAGATGCGTATAGAGATATTAAAATATTCCTTCTAATTAATTTCCTTTCAATGTGCACAAATCCGTGCACTGGGACACTAGTTACCATGTAATACAGAATAGTTTCACTGACCTAAAATTCTCTTGTCTGACCTAGGCATCATGCCCCTCCCTGACAAGGAAACACTGACAACCACTGATCATTTACTGTTTCTATGGTTTTGCCTTTTTCAGAATGAGCCTGGCTTCTGGCTGAGCGGCACCCCCCGCCCCCCGCCCCCTTTTGGGAGCGCACTGACCACCAGGGAGCAGCTCCTACATTGAGCGTCTTCCCCCTGGTGGTCAGTGCACGTCATAGCGACTGGTCATTCTGCCATTTGAATTATTTGCATATTACGCTTTTATTATATAGGATTGTCTTCTTTGTATGCTAGAAAAGATGATGTGTAAGCAACTTCATAATTAATTGCAAGCCTCCTATTATTTAAAATAAAATTGCCAGAGATCAATGCCTTTACACATAGTTTTAAAAATAAGTACTGACGTCATATCATTTACTATTTTAATCTATTCACCTAAAAGAAGCATTAAAAATCAACTATCAGAGAATTATTTTTCTGTTTATGTAAAATAAAGCATTACACATCATTTTGGCATGTATAAGGCTTTGCAAAGTCAGTAAAATAAATATATGTACAAAGAAAATATTAAAAGTCATGCTATTAAGATAGTTTGTTTAATATTAAGTTGTGAAAGAACATTTGGACAGTATGTCTGGAGGAAAAGAGTGGATGACAGATTACCATTTATCAAACACAAATTTCAGAAGTAGATGTGTCTATTCACATTAGTGCAAGACACAGTATTTTACTAAGCTATCTATTCTAAATAGTAAAATAAAAACTAAAAACATTATTCTAAACCTAGGCAGCAGACACAATCTGATTCAATGAATTCAGTAAACATTTATCTATCTACAAAACTTATTTGTATTGGATTTTTAAGATTATATTAGAGCTGCAAAATTTATTCCTTTTAAATCCTCAAATGTGTGTTTGTTTGTTTGTTTTCATTTGTATTCATGGAATAGTTTTCAATGTGAGATATAGTTTCAACAGTCAAGGAGTTTCAGATGCTCTTAAATTGAAGAATCATCTATCATTTTCATTTAAGATAAACAAGGTATAAGTTCAAGTTTTGAGGGATAAGCAAGTCTTTTGCCATTTGTAATTGTTTGGACAGAGATACAAAGCAAAGAAGGGTAAGAAGATAAAAATAAAAGATGTGCAACCAAAAGTAAAGGCAGTTAGAGTAAACAATATGATGGGTCTTAAAAGGAAGTTTTCCATCGTAATCAATTATTCTTACCTTTATGACTTTATTAAATAATCTGTATTGCAAGGTTCTAAATATTAACACCCACCACCACCAGAGCTGTTGCCTGCTCTCTATTTATGTTATATTTTTAACATGGTACTTCTTGTGAAGTATGCATTTTCTTGTTAAGTATTGAATACTTTTTTTCTATAATTTATTAACAATTACTTGAAATTACTGTGGCATTCACAATGAGACAACACGATGTTGCTTCCATTTGAAATATAATTTTTGTTTTCTCTAAAAAATCATATATTTTATTTATTTTTTTCAGTTTTTTTCTTTATTGATTAAGGTATTACATATGTAAAACAAATCATATATTTTAAAACTTCTTCTATAGAAATGTGGCATGTTATTTATCATGCACTTGCTTACATTTCTCAATTCTCTACACTTCCTACCTTAATCTCTGTATTCATGACACAAACATTTTTTAAATTCCCTAAGTATACAAACATCTCCCTGATCAATCATAACCAGCATCCCAACCTGGGGGGTAATGGGATGATTGGCCTTACACAATGTGCAGAAGTGGTAGTCCTCTCATATTCCTATCTATTTTGCTAATCTGGTCCCTATAGAAATTAAATAGATTCTAATAAATTGAGTGATTGCTAGTACATGTAGCATCTCTCATCCGCTACCATACACTGTATCTGGTAGGTTTCTGCAGGTTCTGAAAGGAGCTCATTCACTATACTGGTGAATTTCAGTATGGAGGTGAGTTGATGCAGTCCTAAATAGGAGAAACACAACATACACCCCTTGGATTATGAGGCAAGACCAAGCCATTTGCAGAAGATTAATAAACATCTTTCAAAAAGGTAGCTCTTGGAGTATTTCTGAACCAGGCGGAAACTGAGCATCTGACCATGGAACATTAAGTGACTATATAACGCTGAGTATCACAAGCTGAATCATTTCAGACCCACCAACCTATAATGTCAGGTGGACCCATCAGCATTCTATAAAATGGATATGGAAATGTGTAATTAGGACTCGGCATGAAGCTCAGACGGCACAAGTAAGTTGCATGAACAGATGGCCATATCCCTATTTTATTCAACCCTACACTTTTGCCTGCCCATAGGTCACACCCATTTTACTTTGATAAGTTCTGGAAAAGCATATCCACATGGGTTGAATTTATGTTAATAAGCAAGTGATATGAGGCACAAGTGGTTGACAATAGTAGATACTGCAGTGTACCAAGTAGATTTCCCCTCCAAGAGGCATTCATTTCCTTGTCTTCTGGGGAAGTATACTGCTGATTTCACATAGTAGTAGCTTTCTTCCTGGAAAATACTTTAATCTAAATATAGTTTACTTTTTAAATTTTTAAAGGAAATTCCATACTGTTTTCCACAGTGGCTACACAAGCCTGCATTCCCACCAAAAGTACACAAGACTTCTTTTTTCTCCACATCCGCAACAGCACTTGTTGTTTGTTGATTTATTGATGACTGCCTTTTGACCCAGTGATTCCACTTCTGGAAATATATCCAAAGAAACACAAAACACTGATTCAAAAGAACATATGCATGCCTATGTTCATAGCAGCCATACTTACAATAGCTAAGATCTGGAAACAGCTCAAGTGCCCATGAGTAGATGAGTGGATAAAATAGCTTTGGTACATTTACACAATGGAATACTATGCAGCTGTAAAAAAGGAAGGCTCTATTACCATTTGAGACAGCCTGAAGGGACATGGAGATGATTATGCTAAGTGAAATAAGACAGTGAGAGAAAAACAAGTGACAGATGATCTCACTCATATGTAGAATCTAAAGAACAAAATAAACTGGTGAACAAAGTAAATGCAGAGACCTAGAAGCATGGAATAGACTGAGGAATCGCAGAGGGAAGGCGGGGTGCGTGGGTGGGAAGAGAATAACCAAAGAATTTATATGAATATATGCATAACCCATGGACACAGACAATAGTGAAGTGAAGGACTGGGTTGGGGGAGGTGGGAGGGGGATGTAGGAGGCAATGGGGAAAAGGGGGATGTATAGTAATACATTCAACAATAAAAATAAATTTTTAAAATGAATGTCAAAATAATTAAGTAGAAGTTTTATTTATTAGATCATATTTTCCTTTAATTTTACATTGCCAATAGCTTTAACCCAATAGCCTTTTTCATATATTAGGAAAAAAATGTATATGCATTGTTATACTGAATATTTTGACTTCCCAGCTTTCTTGTGTTGCCATGTGCATTTTTTAACATTTTGAAAACTATATACTGTGAGAATGAGTTAACACAATCTTCATTCTATTAATATCCTAGGAAAATTCATTTCCACAGCACATTTTCAAACTACTAATTTTACTGATTCCAATGTTTTGTTCATTTTTATGAAGTTCTTTTATGTTTTCTGTGCACTTAAATACTCAGAGGGTGTTTATTTCTCTATATTTCTTTCCGTATTCTTTCATAATAGCAAGAAAAAATGGGCAAATTTATTAACTAGTAAGAATAATTTTCACTACCCAAACCAATGGGGCTGCCAGTGCTGTTCTCACTGAGTTAATTTTGCATGAGGTATTTTGTTCGAAGGCGGTCCACAAGCTCTCCTAAGTACCATAAAGTTGCCTAAGTACCCATAACCTTTCTTTTCTATCATTAGAGTATGCACAAAACTTAATAGTCCTTTGTCTCTTATTTCTATTGTTCTTGCCTTGATGTTTATTTTTCCTAGACCAGAAAATTTGATGGCATCATTTGATGTTTAACATTTCCTATATGTTAGCTGTGTTTATTTTTACCTTTGCTATTATAAAGGGACCAACCTGATAAGAAGGTCATTGTCTTTCAATAATTCTCTAAATCTATAAGGACACACGGTTGATACTCCAAATTTTGAACAAATGATTGCATGGGCAAATATTATGAACGCTGTAAATACTGAAGCATTATTTTCGTAGATTTTAATTTCATAATGAGCACAGTTATACTTAGAACTAGACTTTTGATTTGGCAAAAATCTATTTGGTGATTTCAGTGCTGCCTGAAGATTAGAGTTTATGAAGGCTTAGACACCAAAAGCATGGTTATTACATCAAACATATTTCTAGAGCTATAACAGCTCTGCAAAAACAATATAATTTCAGATGTAGTTTTCAATAAGGCCCATTTTCCAACAAGCCCTCCTGCTTTGCTAGAATATATGATTCGAGGCTTGCACAAATTTACCGAAGAGAGAGATATTGCACACACATTTCAGCCTCTGATTTTCTTTTCCAGAATCTTACATGAAATGCAAACACATCATCAGAAAAATTTGGTATCAACACTACTCAAGTGACTGATAACAGACTCCCTTAATGTCAACATTCATTCCATTCTTTCTATCTGGAAGAATAAGGCCATACCTATATATTAAAATATTATTCACTTTGACAACAGAACTAGTTCCAAGACATGAACTATTGCTACATTACAAAGAAGAAGCAATCAGTATTTTTCATCACCTAAGAATCTCAATACTGCAAAACAATGCCATCACTTCTAATGAAATTGGTAAGTACCTAGGAGGCAAATGTCTTTTCTTATTTCTACTGTGAAATCTGGGTTGAAATGAGCAGTTGTAGTTAACTCACATTCCCATTAGCCACACAATATTAGCCAATAGTGAGAACATTTATTAAAGCTTGTGAAAATGACATGAAATTTTTATTAAGATTATAAGGGTTATTATTGTTCTGTTTTAACTAGATCAGTAGCCTGTTTTCAAAATTAAAAACAAAATAGTGGTAAATTTGCTTTTATTTACATTATATTGATTGAATAATCAACAAAAATGTTACTTAGATCCACTTATCCAAAATATAGTTATATAGTTTAATTTATATGTTTGTAACACAAATATCTATTTAATTTCTTCTTATAAAGTAGTGTAGTAGAATTTATGCTCTCTTTATTCTGTAATTGACTTATCATTAACTATAGTGTCAATAGAAGATCATATTTTCTGGTGTATTAATCTTATATATTTTCTTTGTTGAAAAAAATGAAGCCACAGGAACAGCTAACCAGATTAAAATGGAATAAAAATTCTCAGTAGAGTTTGAATGTACTGTTATAGTAAACTATTATTAAAGACCAATATCATATGATTTTTATGTATGCTTAAAAATCTTTTTTTGTTTGTTTTGTTAATCCTCACTCAAGGATATTTTTCCATTGATTTTTAGAGAGAGTGGAAGGATTGAAGAGAGGAAGAGAGAGGGAAACATCCATGTGAGAGAGACACATCGATTGGTTGCCTCCTGCATCCATTGCGACCTGGGGCCTGGGATTAAGCCTGCAACTGAGGTACATGCCCCCGACCGGAACCGAACCTCAGACTCTTCAGTCTGAGTGCTGTCACTCTATCCACTGAGCCAAACCAGCCAGGACACAAATCTACTATTTTACTTAAGATACTTATTAGAAAGCACCTGTAACTATTTCCTAATGGTAATGCAGACATAATTGAAAATTACAGGAACACTTTCAGGGTGATGCTGTTGTTAAGGAGTAATTTACTAAAAGCAAAACAAAAGTTTCAATTATTGTTTTCAATAGTAAAGTTGGTAAAGCATAAAACCCTATTAATCAGCAAGATAAAATGCATTAAAATGAATCAAAATATAATGTTCTATATTTCTTCAGAGAAATACATGGCTATATATTTTACTTTTCATGGCTAGATTTCAGTAGTTTTAATTTTCCTTCAAAAATTTTTATTTTAATTTTAAAGAATACATTTACCTGTGTAATTACTTAATGTTAGTTTGTCTCACTAGAAAGAAAGCTACATGAGGGATGAAAGCATATCTGTTTTGTTCTCTGTCCCAAAAATTACACTCTGCTTGGCATGTGGAATTAGTTTAATATATTTGCTGAATAAATAAAAAATGGATAATATAATTAGAAAAACTACCCAATCCTCATTAAATCATCTGCATATGACCAAGAACTGGATAAATAGAAACAAATGTAAAACATATCAAATGACCATATGAGTTTAAACAAAAATATTCTGAAAATGTTATGATCAATATTATGCTTAAGGATGTTCTAATGTATGCAAATTCAAGAAATATACATAGACGATAGATAGATGGATAGATAGATAGATATGGATAGTTCTGGCCCTAGTTTTTCTAATTCCATTTTAATTTCTTAATTCCATTCCAATTTTTCTAATTTTAAATATGATTTAAAATAATAATTTTCTGGCTTTATGATCCTTCTTTAATACTAACTACTAGTGATCTATAAGAATTTTTCTTACATCAATCATATTTTGCTCTATGATATTCCTCTTATAAAAGACATAATTGTCTCATAAAACTTAATACATTTTGAGAATAAAGAACAAGAAAAATAATTTATTTCTCCACATGTTTGATAAAGCTTAAAACATGGTAGTTGGCCAAGATTTATAATCTAGATGGATATCAAAACTTAAAAAATTGTCATATAATCATATTTGTCATGCATGGCATTGGACTGTAACTGTTCTTTAGTAATCAAAAAACTTATTTCATCTTCTTATAAGCTCCAACATTTACATATTTACATAATGTATAAATATGTATTTTTGGAAATATATATGAATATCATTTACATTGACACATGTTTTTATTAGTTTATTTTTACCTAAATTGTGTAGATGATAGAAACAATTTTTTTTACTTTTCTTCCTGCATGCATGCTCATTCCTTCATCAATTTCTATAATAATATTATGTATAACGCTTTTTTTCCTCATAGTTCAGCATGCACAATTTTAAGGAGTTGGATTTTTTCCAAATGGCAATATATAAATGAATGCTCTGATTTCATGACTAGTAGCTTTTCAATGTGAAAATGTACACGTTCTCTAACTTGGCATGTAACAAAATCATTGCTATAGTAATGATATCATGAAATATGATCATCAGTGTTTTTTAAAATCATTACTCCATTTATTAAATTTGATAGTACAATATCTATTCAGTTACTAACAGATCAGCTGCAGTATTTCTTCTTCTGGGAGCCAAATGGCAATCAAAGAGGCCACACAGAGCTTTATCCATATTTCTCATATGACATGGGTTTTAAATTGCCAATACAACTCTTAACACTGTATTTTCCAATTAAATGAAATGCTCGTTTCTATTCTTAGATTATCTCCTGCTAGTAATTGTGCCAGATTACATTCTGATCATTTCCACCATGGTGAAAAAATATTATCCATTAAAATGCTTCAAATTTCAAATGGAGTCCTGTGACATGAGTTGTCTACAGGGTGTCACAGTGTCTATCTTCTATAACTCTGTCCTGTTCACAGCAAAATGCTTATCATTAAAGTCAAAATGTACAGGGTTCTGGAAGCTGGGATTATACATTTTTTCCTGTTATGCCTTTTCTATGAGAAAAGAGCATTTATAATTTTATTAGATATTTCATTAATATAATAATGATACCTTTATAGCCCATGTAGAATTACAAAGAGTGAACTTTACTTAGTTTTATTCTGTATTTTGTACTACATACAATCATTTGACAGTATTAAATCATGATTAACTCAAATATTAATTGTCTCGGAGTTGAAATGAACTTTATATGTCATTTATTGAAATACTAGAGGCCCAGTGCACGAATTTGTGCACCAGTGGGGTCCCTCAGTCTGGCCTGTGGCATCGGGCTAAAACTGGTTCTCTGACATCCCCTGAGGGGTCCCGGATTGTAGGAAGGTGCAGGCCAGGCCAAGGGAGCCCACTGGTGCATGATCAGGGGCAGGGAGGAACACGGGAGGTTGGCCAGCCAAAAAGGGGCCCTGGGAGGGCTCCAGGGTGTGTCTGGCCCATCTGTCTCAGTCCTGATTGGCTGGATTTCAGCAGCAAGCTAACCTACTGGTCGGAGTGTCTGCCCCCTGGTGGTCAGTGCATGTCATAGTGAGCGGTTGAGCAGTCTTAGCATATCATTAGCATATTACGCTTTGATTGGTTGAACAGATGATCAGACACTTAGCATATTAGGTTTTTATTATATCAGATATTATCCCATGCACAATGAAACCTCATAACACCCAGAGTATGATGTGATGGAAAGAACAATGAACTAGACATAAGGAGACATAAGTTCTAATTCCTTCTCTACAATTAAGAATGAGACTTCGAGCAAACCAGCTAACTCTTTGATCTAAGTAGACGCCATTACTATTAAGTGTTATCTAGTTTCTCTGCTCTAAGTATTGGTAAACTTCATGGGCAAGATTTCTCTGTATCCATGCAAGTCAGTGATGCACTACTGAAACAGTGAGGCGTGGTTTCAGATTAGTCTGTCTTCCCTTTACTGCCCCATTCCTTTTATATCTCCTTTCCCTTTCCCCACAAAGAACCTCTAGTTATGAACACATCGTGGCTTCTCCCATAAATGGCCTTTAGGGTTCTAAAACTTATTTGTTACTAAGACGTTTTCAGTGTCATATTTTGTTAGGGTGTATATAAGGGTAGAAGCATAGCATGTGTGTGTGTGTGTAAACCCTAGGGCATGTGATTTCAATACCCTACTATCAATTGATTATTAAATAGAAAGTTATGGAGACTATTAACAACAGTCTGCCCTCTGTATCCACCTATCAGCAGGTTCTGTATCCACAGATTAAAACAACTACAGATGAAGGATATTTGGGGGGAAAATATTATCTTATACACTTTAGGCCTATGATAGTTGCATCTGTAATAAACATGTACACACATTTTCCTGGTCATTATTCCCTAAACAATACGGTATAACAATTACTTGCACAACATTTACATTGTGTAAGGTATTACAGTAATCTAGAGAGGAATTAAAGTATACCGGAGGATATGCATAGGCTCTATAAAAACTCTGTGTTATTTTATATAAGGGACGTCAGCATCTGAGCAGCATTTTTACATTTATTGGGGGTCCTGGAACCAATGCCCTCTGGATATTGAGGCTCAAGTATTTAATATGTAATATATCAGCTAGGATAACTTTTCAGGAATTAAAATGAGCAACTCTTTCCTTCAATGTTTCAGCTTCTGGAAACTCTGGAGCAGAGCACATTTCCAGGAGCAACTATGTGAACAGTAGCCACCCCATACCCTGACTGGGACAACAGTCACATTGTTTATCAGAGTACCTCAGGCAGTTGGGAGATGATGTCAAGAGTTTCACACATGTTTTGCTGTTTTTGAAAAAAGGGCTCTCTCATAATCTGGAGACCAAATGATGGGGTCCATATATATCTATGGGGAACTTGAGTTATAAAGTATATGATGCTTAAATATAAACAACTTTTTTCAATCCTCAGGGATTACTTGCATTAGAGATCTATTGGGAAAAGCAATCTCTTTCTCTGAAACATCTATAAATAAATATATTTAGCAACATTGATCCAAACTTCTATAAGAAACATCTAGCAGTGATTCACCATGTAGCATAGAAAAAAATAGTCACTTGGAAGTAGTTTTTAGAAATTATTAGGTCTATGTCATAAAAAGATGAAATTTGAGCATGTTTTTTCTAAAGAAACAATATATTCTTAAATAATGCTTTCATGGACACTTTATTTGCTAAAATATGATTAAAATAAATCAAAGTATAACAAACATTTTAAGGCATTAATATTCTGAAACTATTGCAAAAACTATTGCAGAGATAATATATGTAAGATTGGACCCCAGAATATTTATGTCATTTAATGTGTGTGTTATATATTTGTGTGTGTGTGATCATGTGTGTGTATGTGTGTATTCTTTATAATGATATGATAGTAATTAGGATTTTTGATAACAAAACTTGTACCTCTCAAAAAGAATCAATAAAATGGATACTCAAATATAAAAAGGTAACAGTTACTGGCAGGGAAAATAAACGAAAACAGAAGCAATAGAGACCAGTTTTAAAAAGTCAAAATTACTGTGTATAAGATGTCAAAATTAGCAGAAAAATGCAAAATTTCCCCAATTTTATGTTCATATTATGATTTACAAACTCCAGATCTTCTTGGGTACAAAGGAAGACGTAGTGAGGAAAGAGCAAGATGCCTTCAAATTGAAATCATTTTCATCAAGTACTGACAAGTTATTTGAGTTCTCAAATTTCATTTTCTAACTTGTTCAAGATAGATTTCCCATAGAATTGCTACATGATAAAAAATACTGAATGAAAACGGATGTGCTATAGATATTCAATAAGTGTCTAGCATCTTTAAAATAGTGGAAAGAGTTCTGGACTTACATCATAATGTTTGGTTTAGAGCCATTGCTCTCACTCATCACTATAGTCTGATTTGAATACTTTATTTATTCTTAACCTAGGTGGGTGACTTATAAAATTTGAATAAACTTACCAAATCTATCTTCCCTTGATATTTTGAGGTCTTACCAAGTGGCCCTCAAAATAATGCATGTGAATATACTTTATTCACTGTAATATGCCATCTAAATGCAAGATATTATTATAATAAAGCCCTCATCTCTTCTATGTACATGAACTTATTATGCCCTAATATCTTTTTGGCCATGAGCCTGCTTTACTTTTCAACAGAGATAATACCTTACAAACAATAGTTTATTTGTAGATTTTTTTGTTATTACAAATCTTTATTTCATAAAAATGAACTCTTGCTAACTGCTAATATCCCTCATTGAATATCTGTCTACTTAAATTTATTTTCTATTATTATTTTGTAGTAATTGCCAAATCAGCATCAGGATTAAAAAATATGGCCACTAAAATACATGTAAAACTTTACTGTCCCTCATTGTTATAGTGGTCTATTCAGCTGAGCTCCTTTTTTAAAAAATTAATTTGTGTAATATGATTTCTTACAAGTTAGTCATAGATCACTAGTAATAATTAGTAATAAGCTCTTTACTGACCATTTTCAATTATTTTACTTTTGTTGATATCTGAATTTAAAAATTCTCAGGGCAGCCAAACCGGTTTGGCTCAGTGGATAGAGCGTTGGCCTGCGGACTGAAAGGTCCTGGGTTCGATTCTGGTCAAAGGCGTGTACCTTGGTTGTGGGCACATCCCCAGTGGGGGGTGTGCAGGAGGCAGCTGGTTGATGTTTCTCTCTCATCGATGTTTCTAACTCTCTATCCATCTCCCTTCCTCTCTGTAAAAAATCAATAAAATATATTTTAAAAAATAAATAAATAAATAAAAATTCTCAGGGCAATTGGTAATTAGAACATAACTAGTGTTTTGTTGTTTTCCTCAATAGGTCTAAACAGAGAAAGAGTTGAAACTGATGGAAGTCTTCTTGGGGTGATACTTATTTTTTAAAAGTCAAATAAAACACCCAACTAAATGCTATGAATATCACAGGCTAGCTTATTTAATAATTAAGTTCTCAGTATTTTTCATTACTGCAAAATGGTATAATAATTGTTTTTATGGTGGTCCTTTAAACTTTAAAGCAATATTAATAGGGGTAGGCTGAATCGGCCCTGGTGAGGTTGGGACGGCCCCGGTGAGGTTGAGGCGGCCCCTGTGAGGCTGAAACGGCCCCCGTGAGGCTGGGATGGCCCCTGGGAAGCTGAGAAAAATACCACATGAACTCACTCATTTATGGATAATAAGAAACATTATAGACTGATGAACAAAAATGGATACAGAGGCAAAGCAGCATTGAGCAGACTGTCAAACTACAGTGGGAACCCTGGGGAGGGTTGGGGGGAGTAGGAGATCAACTGAAGGACTTGTATGCATGCATATGAGAATAACTAATGGACACAAGACACTGGGGGGTGGGGGAAGCTGGGGGAATGTCAAGGGGGAGAAAAAAGGAGACATGTGTAATACTCTGTAATACTTTAAGAAATAAAAAAATATATATATATTAATAGGGGTGTAACAGAGTGAAATATTAACTTCTGATATATAATTTTAAAAAATTGTTCCTAAGACTATTATGGTAATTTCTGTGATTTTAATATTAATTACAGAAATATGCCTGCTATTCCTCACTTTAGTAAAATATAGCAGAAAGGTTTTTATATATACACTTTTTACATGAAGATATCAAGGAACTGTTCAAAATTTTTACTACTATGAAGAACAATAATATATAGATAACTAAAATATAATCAGCTTTTTCAATGCAAAATACAAAATATATGCTTATAAGCACATATTTCATGAATTTATATTACATTTACTTCACAGGGATGTTTGCCTTTTCAAAATATTTAATGCCGTACCAAAACATATATAAAACACATATTTTTACATAGCCAAGGTAAGTGCCAATGTAAAGCATGAAAAATAAAAGCTTATTCAAGTTCACATATTCAATTAAAAAATGAATCCAAGTATTCTCTCATTCAGTGAATATTAAATAGTAAGCGATCTTTAGTCAAATCTGTGTTAAATTCAAAGAAGCCATCAGTAGCTTTTATGGAGATAGAGAAAGCTACCTGCAAAGCTGTATTGCTGATGCGTCAAGTACACCACATTGTTCGTATATTCCAGAGCACTGTGGTAAGTAGTAGCATTTATTCCAAACCCTCCTCCATTCCCTGTTCTTTCCTGTCTTCCTTGTCGATGAAGAACAGATCCTTGCCTCATAGACCATTGTTTTGGTCATGAGACTTGTTTGTCCAATGGAAGTGACAAAGCACCATTTCATAGCTTAAGTCTGGAAGCCTACTGCAAGTTCTGCCAGCCTTCCCTTCTGCCACCCACCGTAGAAGCTTTTGCCATAAGGAGCCCTTGACCCCTCAGCATGGGTCACAGAATAAGAAATACATGGAGAAGTGCTGGACATAACCTGTGGTCTGCAGCCTGGAGAAAAGCCACGCTGACCCACAGGCACTGGGAAGCCATCGATGACTCACAGGTCACTGAACAAGAAAGCAAAAAGCCATGTGCCAACAGCTCCACATTTGAGGGCTATTCGTTAGGCAGACTTGCAAAATCTCGTTTATGTAAATGTTATTTTGTAAATTGAGAATATGAAAAGAGACATGATCCTTGACTGGATACTTTAGTGAAATTCACTAATAAAGTTTTGGAGCCTTTTTGAACATTGTTAATACGCAAGTGTATAATGCAACTAAGTGTATTTTGGCTTAAACAATGTATAAATACATTTATAAAAGACTTCTAAAAACAAACGTTTTCAAAGATTCAAAATAAAACAAAAGGGATAATTATTTTTGATATTCATAAATTGTTCTTGCACTTTACAATTTGCATATCAGCAGTAAAGTAATGGTTCTTTGGTTTGTGCAGTTATGAAAGTCACCCTCTATAATTGTATGATGCCGAACTTTTGAGGTATGTGTTAGTAAATAGCCCAGGGTTTAAATAAACATTTGTTATTCATCATCTTAAGAAATAGGACCATTGACTTATAAATGTATTCATAAAGCAGAGCTACAAAAGTCAAGGGTGAGTAATTTAAAAAGGTATTTGTTCTCTCCTTATTGAATACCATATGCCATACATACACAATTCTCATGATTGAATATTTCAATTTTCATGACAATATAAATAAATAGGGATAATGAAATATAATTGATCTTTACATGTATCATAATTACTGCTTACAATAAACTTTGCTGTTTAAAAAGTGGCACACTCCTTCAAAAAAGAAATATATATGTACCATGTATAATTCCTTTATGAAAGCAAAAGTGACAATTCCAATTTATAATGTTTCATGCTTACAAATATGTAAACATTACTCCATAACCTCCAATATGTTGCTTTTAAAACTGCAAATAATAGCAATAAGTAATGTTTGCATAAAAATACTAATATTTGCTTTTGTTTTTGGCTTTCCTCTTCGTGTAGATATTATTTTTTGCTTGTTTATTACCTTCTGGAAACGCTTTACTATCTGATGTCATAGAAACACACTGTTGTTATTTTCTATAATTTACCATGTATTTAGACTTATTCTTTATTTGGGGACTATTTTTCATTTGGTAAGTTCCAGTTAAGATTGTGTGCAAAACTCAGAATATGCTTTCATATTCTTTAACATCCCAAGACATGCAAACAGAGACACTTTAATCTCTGCTAGAATTCTTCTTCTAGGTACAATTAAATTGGAAATTCAGTTATTTAGCTAGATAAGTTAGGTATCATTTTGAGCTCTTTTGTGTTAACCCTTATGGTGAGATGCTCTGTAAGTCATTCCATTTATGTTTAAATTAAGAAATCATTATAAAGAGACTAGAGTTCTTTTACATGTTTGAGCTATTCAGGCCAAATAATGTTTCATATGAATAATCTTGAAAATAAAAATTTTCCCCTCTTATCATATTTATGTAAATGTTAATATAAAAGTAATTTGATGAACTAATTTGATACATTTATAGAAATGTTATAACAAATGACACTGTTTAGATGAATATTTATAATAAAAAGGAATAACAAGCTCCATCAGAAAGTTCTCAATAAAGTATTAAATTATCTTTAAACATCATATTTTTCTTCTCACCAATCACACTGTTCAACATATGAGTCCACTATACTAAAAGTAAAATTTATGCTATTTATGAGTTCATGCCTTTTTTAAAACTTTCTCCATTTTTTAATTCTACAGAATATCTTGGAGTTAATTTTGTTATTAATTCTTAGTTATTATAAGACCCCATAAACTATATCTGTATGTTACCAAACACATGTACCAATAGAGAATTAATCCAATATGCCTAAAAATATATTCATGTGAATGAATTAAATTAAATCACAGTAAATGATGAAACTTTTGTTCTGTGAAAATTGTTTTTTAAACATAGGAAAACAACTCAAAGTACTTTGGAATATAAAAAAAGAAGTATACTGAACAAGATAAAGATGTGAAGTCAGCAATAAAAAACAAATAAAGTGCAATGAAAAATACTTTCAGGGTGAGGACAGTTACAATTTACAGATTTTATTTATTTTTAAATATATTTTTTATTGATTTCAGAGAGAAAGAGAGAGGGAGAGATAGACACATCAGTGATGAGAGAGAATCACTGATAGCTGCCTACTGCATGCCCCACACTGGGTGAGGGTGGAGCCCGCAACCCAGGCATGTGCCCCAACCTGGAATGGAATAGTGACCTCCTGGTTCATAGGTCAATGCTCAACCACTGAGCAACACCAGCGAGCTATTTATTTATTTTATATTTAAGTTTGTCAAAAGTTGAGTATCAATTCCAGTTCAAGATTACAATGATAATTATTTAGAGCACCAGAGAAAATTATTGAATGGAATTTGTGTACAAGAAACTTAAGATCTAGATTTTAAGAAGGAAAATAGCCATTGAAGATGCAAATAAAGTGAACATTCCAGAATGTAATCTCATTAAGTTTTTTTTTTTAAGTGATGTTTAGCCCTAAGCGGTTTGGCTCAGTGGATAGAGTGTCAGCCTGCGGACTGAAGGGTCCCAGGTTCGATTCCGGTCAAGGGCATATGCCTTGGTTGAGGGCATATACCCAATGGGGGTTATGCAGGGGGCAGCTGATCGATGTTTCTAACTCTCTATCCCTCTCCCTTTCTCTCTGTAAAAAAATCAATAATATATATATATATATATTTTTTAAAGTGATGTTTATATTTTCTACAAGTGATTTCAGCAATTGTTTCCAGTCCCATAAATATTCACTGAGCATCTACAGCGTGAGAGGCCATTTCCTTACCTTATGCCAGTTGCCTGGCAGACACAGTCCCAATCCCTGAGGGGCTCATAATTCAATCAAATATGGACAAGAGTATAAACTATTAAGGTGCTAGGGCATCCCAGAGGAATGATCCCAATACAGAGTGGATGAGAGGGTCAACACAGGTGTCACAGAACATCAATGTCTATACTGAGGTTTCAAGAACTGAGGGGAATTTAGCTAGATGAGACTCCATTGGTATGTTGAACATGTCAACAGGAGCAGACATTTCTGAAACTGAGTGACCAATGGGAAGAGTTAAGGAAGGAGAGAAGAATCCTGGAGAGAAAACCAGGTATTGGACCATGAGGAACTGCAATCCCTGCTGAAAAGAGTTTACACACTTCATCCTGAAAGCCAGTAGGAAGTCAGTATGCGTTTTTAAGCAAGGAACAAGAGACTGAGGCTAACTGCAGCATTCCCAACCAGAAATGATGATGGCCTGGACTAGATAAGTAGCAATGGGGAGGAAGAGATCTAGATTTATCTAAGAACTATTAAACACATATAATTACGAGATTTACAATATTCAAATACTTATATATTCAAATATTCTTTAACAAGTGTCTTCTGAATATGCTATTTATAGCCAAAGAAAGTGAAACACGTGACCATATACTTTTAGTATATTTTAATATTACTATTTTTAATATATAAGGACTAATAAAAATATTTGTTATATTTTTTACCAGTTGGAAGAGACTTAGTTGAGATTATAATTAACCTATTCTTCACAGATATTAAAAGATGAATAATCAGAACAATTTTAGATGTTAGACCTAAGTGCAAATATATAATAATTATGGTAGAAGCTGTTATTTTCCCTTTAAAATGCACATGTTTACTACCAAATGAGAAAGCCTTCTCAGCCTTTCTTAAAGAAGTTAGTGACATTTCTGCTTCAGATAAAAATCAGAGCTAAAAACTCCCATGGCTTAATATCTTTGATCTTATAATTTAAAGTAAAATGAGTCACAGAGGAAAATGAAAAGCTTTGAAAGCTTAAAATATAAATCAAATTTATTGTGTCTTATCTTCCTCCATCTATTTCTTTCATTAAGGTTTTCACTCTCTTAAGTGGTTTTATTTTAGCATCATGAAGAAAAAGATTTTTAAAAAGTCTTTATTTTTTATAAAAGACAGAGCTTTGACTCTAAAATCTGAAAGAATTGTTTTATCAATATGCCACATTAAACTTTGCAGTTTTCAAATCAGATTCCTGGGAAATGTTTTATTAACATATCTAAAAGTGTGCACTTTCTTTCATCTCTTCCATTCCTTTGAGCATATACTTACTGATCTAACCTTTCCACACATAGGATAGTGGGGGGAGAAGAGAAGATTTCTTTTCTCCTGGGGTTTCCTCTCTCAAGTAGAAAGTGGGTAGGTAAGTAATACATTTTCCCTTCCTCCAAGTCATTTGCAGATTCAAAGGCATTTTCTCTCCTGGTATATTTCCTAAATATAGTGGTTTTGCTGAGATCCTGACAAATTTCGCTTACCACTTTTATATTTGTTAGTCCTATTATTATATTTTCCTTCAGATTACAGAGAGCATTCGTGTGTTTTTTGTTTGTTTGTTTTTCTTTTTCACTGAACCATCATGTACATTCTCCCCATGTGTCTGCACTTAGGCCAAATGATACTAAGTCACATGACAGCATCAAGGGCTCCAAGTAATGGAAAAGAGCACAGGAACAGGAATTATTTTGCCCTAATGGACCATTCTGCAATCAGAGGAGAAAGGGTCTTTTGTAATAAATCAAAATATATCCTACTATGGGACTGGACCAACTGGATCAAGTTTCCCTGGGCACTTGTAAGCACTGGCTTCTTTACCATAGAGATAGGAAAGAATCATTTAGAAAAGCTCACTATAAAAATTGGAATGTGGAAACTAGTTTAACAAACTTAATTGACTGTGTATCAAGAGTGGATCTTATCTAAAAATCTTTGTTGTAGCTATTTTTATATCTGCTTGAAACTTTTTACTTATGTGAATTTCTCCCTTTAAACTGACCTTTCTTCTCTAAAATTAAATATCCCAAAATAGAAATTCTTTATTATTAAATATCCTAACATCTCTAATTATAAGTCATTTGTGTATATTTTAATACCTCTACTGAAAAATATTCCTCTTTCTTATCTATTTACAAGTGATGTATAGGAAGATAATTTGGGGAACTTAGTTCACCCTATGTTCAGTTTGTATTTTTAAAAGATGAAAGTTTCCTAAAGAATATCACTTAGCATTAGAAGAACAGGACAATTTGTGTTTCCTTGAACCAACAAATTTAACATCTAATTTCATATTTTTGGCTTAAATTGTGGCAATACACATCAAAATACAAAAGAAATAATCTGTGGCCACCAAATTACCGAATATGTATCAGTCAGATGAATGGGGTGGGAAAAGCTCTGGCTTTAGCATAAAGAGGCATGAATTTGAATTCTGTTCTAGCGCTCACTGGCTCTGGGTCTAGGTGCAAATCCCTCAACCTTTCTGCACAAAAGGGTATTTTCTCATGCTTTAAAATGAGTGAAATGATATGTTTTAGAGTTAAAGTAATGCTTTTAAGTGAAGTTTCTGTCCTGGTCTGGGCACCAAAATATGTTAGCTTATATCTGTCTTAATTGGGGAGAATATTACAAATCATTTATCTATGAATCCCCTGGAATAAGACCAACCTTTATTTAGTCTTTTGAATTATCAAGCAATTAAATTATATATAAATTCCCAATTATATTTTATGCCTTTGAATTGAATACTTACAATTTTCTGCAAAGATTTATAGGTTATAGCATAGTATTTTCTTCTAATTTTTTAGCTATAAGATGTATTTTAATTATTTTATAAATTATTAAAATCCCAGGAATGATAAGACCAAGAGAGATATACTATAAAGTTTATGTCAAATCTCTGAACATAATAAAAATACATGAGTAAATAAGTAAACCATATAGTAGTCTAACAAAGTTCTCATTTTCCTTATTACTAAATTAATTTTTGACAGATCATATTTTATTTCCTAAGAGAGAATCAAACTCATTTATCCTGGCATTCAGAAATACTGATCACTTGCCTAATCTACTTTTATTATTTTATTATTCAATGTTCCAACCCTAATAACTGTTCTCTCATCAGATGCAACTACAACTAATTAGCACATCTTTTTTTGCATGTACACCTTTGGACTTTTAGTCACATGCTCCCTCTCAGACATGCTTCTAACATTCTTAAAGATTGTGGAAATTCTAAAATATGGCCCTACTTCTTTGGCAATCATTGCATTGGCAAGTGAGGTTCATGTCCCTCCTGTAGCATATTAGTCAGCCTTGCAATTGCCTCAACTAACTGAGTTCAGTAGAAATGATTCCATGTGATTTCCAAGGTGGGTTATGAAAATCAGCAGCTTCCATCTGGTTCTTGAAGCCTTTGCTTGTGACTAGCTATGTATCGAGGTGCTCTTAGACCTATGAGCCTATATGTGAGAAGTCCAATACAGATGGAGATGTCATGTGTAGGTGCTCCTGCTCACAATCCAAGGTGAGCAGAACTTTTAAGCCATCACATTCCATCTACCACACCTGTGAGTGAAAAAAACTCCAGGTCACTGAAGCCCAAACTGCCTTTGGGTTCATCCAAATCCCTTGTGTCTTAGACATCATGGGACAGAGAGAAGCTACCTCTACTGGGTCCCTTTTTCAGGAGGTGGGTCTCTACCCTCTTGGGAAACAATTCCCCCTAAATATTTTCATGCTTCTGCATGGTCCAGGTCTGGTGAGCAAAAGCTGTTTGTTATGCTAACATCCTTGCAAGCTACAGAGAGTTTTGAAAAATAAAATCCTCTTAAAAAATTTAGAGACATAATGCCATTTTCTTCTCCACTTTGGAGACATTTGTTTACATACCAGAGAAAAGAACCCCTCCTCCAGCCCACACCCTCCTCAAAGAGATATGTTTTATAAGTAATCTTTCCCTTTCTGGAGGGGCGATGGGGAGATGTATCAGCAACCCCTATGATATCTCAGAATCTCAATGTGGGAGTTCCTCCCTTGTGAACAAATGTACATGTGCAGATAATGGTTGTCTCTAACCATTGCTCTGTGGGGATTGGGGCTCTGGCTGCTGCATTTTACTATGAGTAATCAGCTCTCTGTTTCTCTGATTCAGAAAGCCTTGTGTCTGCTGCTAACACACACACACACACACACACACACACACACACACACACACACTTTGGCAGGCGTGTTTGTTTGCAAATAAATGCAGTCAGTTTGAAGGATTTGGGAACTGAAAATATGACCACCAGGTGGCAATAACACACAACAGGCTTTCTTTGGGTAGGGGTTGACAGGTTTGCACAGGGGCCACGACATAGAGAGAGGAAGGCAGGAGAACTCCCCAAAGGGAAGGATATCAGGGGAGGAGCTCACCTGTTCATAGGATGACTCTCAACAGCATAAAGGGGAGTCTCTGAGTCAGAGAACTCTGAGAGAAGTACTGGCTTGTAGTCATGTAGAGCCCCAGCATTTAACATATCTCTGGCTAGCAGATTTGGGGAACAGTTCCATGGGATATGCAAAACAGTCCGTTTCAGAACGGCTAAAATATCTGCCTCCTTGGGCTATATGTAAGACAACTGGATTGCAAAAATGTGAGTTTGGCGCTGGCTGGCTGGGACACACAGTCCCAGCTTGATGGAAGTAAACATGGGACCAACATACAGGCATCATCGTTGGCTTATTTTTGTAACGTGTGGCTAACATCTCAGACCCTCCACTGTTCTGACTTAACATACCCTTAGCATGAATCTGGGTGGACTCGTGTCTGCTGTGAGCACTGCTATGGGGCTTCTGGTACTAGGCTATGAATGGCCATGCAGCTTCTCCCTGGTTCTCCAAGAAAGCTTGCTCTGCTGACCTGACCAGTCACCACCCTGTGCGAAGCTCTAGTCCAGTGATGGCGAACCTATGACACGCGTGTCAGAGGTGACACGCGAACTCATTTTTTTTGGTTGATTTTTCTTTGTGAAATGGCATTTAAATAGATAAAATAAATATAAAAAACATAAGTCTTTGTTTTACTATGGTTGCAAATATCCAAAAATTTCTATATGTGACACGGCACCAGAGTGAAGTTAGGGTTTTTCAAAATGCTGACACGCCGAGCTCAAAAGGTTCGCCATCACTGCTCTAGTCAGATGGAGAAGCCATGTGTAAGTAGCCGAGATGGCAGGTCCCACTGAGCCCAGATCTCAGTCTGACACACGAGTGAGGAAGCCCCGGAGGCCCTCCCCCGTGGCCATGGACTGCTCCAAGCTGCAACCTCACAAATCACACATTGAGGAACAGGTGTGACACCTCCATCGTGCTTATCTGAATTCTTGTTTCACGTATCTATACCATAAAATGTTTTTTTTTAATCTACCAATCTTGAGGTGGTATTTAATAAAGCAAATAGATAACTAGAAAAAAGGTGTAGATTAAATCATGTATCTTTCGTGAACCTATGCATATGAATTCCCTTCAATGAGTTTTTAATGGTTTTTAAATTTCTAAAGTACCCAAGTGTGGTTTCACCAACCACTGTCCTCTATTACAGCTGCTATTCACCATGTGAGAATGTCAAATATCTCTTTTTATATTATATATTCTCAGAAGGAAGACTGATCAAATAGTTTCCTTCATTAAACTATATCAATAGTAAATTATAAGCGTGATAGGTTAATTCAAGTTAAAGAGAAGGATTAGAAAATGTATAGAAAATAATACATGGAGAAATGGAGATAGAGAAATTAAAAGCATACATTAAAATATGGCCTAAGCTAACCTTCCATCATCGAGAGATTCAAGGTATGATATAATACTTTAGATTTTGATAACATCAATATAGTTCTTTGAAACACCTTAATGGTATATAAATAATACCAAAGAATGAATCAAGGCCTGGGATGATTTTCAACATTGATTGGCACATCATAGGGTTTGAAATTATATCTTGTTAGCTTTTGAAAAAGCAGCTATTTAAAATATCACTGTGCTTCACAGCTAGTGAATGGCAGAAGTGGATCTCTAACCCATGTTTGAATGCCTAATTCATCCTTGGAATTTTATCAACTTACAAGAAAGACATATTTCAATGATCAAATTATTTTGGTTACTTGCACTTAAAAATGAATGTTATTTTCATTCTTTATCAAAAGTTTTGAAATTAAGATAATTGATATAAAATAAATTCTAGCAACATTGAATGTTAAGAAAGTTTAGTAGTAAAAATATCCAAAAGGCTATCAATATTTAGGAAACAGGAGGATTTGATGTAGCTCTCCTGTACTTTGTAATATCCTCTTTTAGCATCTGCTCTATTGTGTTTTGTTTCGATTTGTTATTTTCCCCCACATCTATTTGCTCTCTGAAATTATTTTCCTTTCTATTTGGACAATTAATGTAAAAGGTATTCATTGGCCCATTTAAATAAACCCCCTTTGAACTCATGTTACATTAAATGGTGGCTCTTTTAAATAGGCCAGCCCCTTGAATCCAAATGGTAGTGCAAATAAATTAAGCCTTTTCATTTAGACTCTATTGACCTGATTCTACTATAATGTATTTTTGTAAACACATCTGTTGTTTATCATAAAAGACTAAAAGTGTATTATAATTAGAAATCTGTCAGTAATTTATTTGCTCCTTAACCACCTGCTTTATACTGGATCATAATATCTCGCGATACATTTTTTGTTACAAAAATAAAGTACATAAATGTGAACATTATCCCATGTTTTGAAAATCATCTTAGTTTCAGCATGATACTTACTAGTATTTGTAATAAGTCTTTTGCATGATATTGTAGTTATCTTGCAAGCAGAGACCATCTTTTTTAAAAGTTATATTATATTAGTGGTCTTACCAGTAATTATATGACAAAACAAGTACTTTTGCCAATCAGAAAGTGCTCTTACTATGCTTATTATTCCATAAGTTTACACATAATATGTCTCTCAGAAACACTCTTTTCTAAACTTTTCTTCACTGAAAAACTGCCTTCTTTAATATGAGAAAAAAATGATTATGATTCTAAAATTTTTGTTCTGAGTAGTAAGAAAATTAATAAAAACAGAGCCATTTCAAAATGGAGTTGGAGCACCATCCCAAAGGAATAGCCTTGCAGGTTTTCCCCCTTTAATCTTTGGAATGTTTGAACTGGGCAAAATAACCTTTGGACTAGGCCAAACCAAGATTGTCTTCTAAGCATCTGTTTGTAAAGTTAACAGATAAGCAGACATCCTGACTATGAGGACTTAAAATTAAGAACAATGTTTAGAAGTAGAATCATCATGTCTAGCTAAAGAATAGTTTTGCTTATTAGCACCAGTAGAAATCCCTTACTTGGATTATTAGCACCAATAGAAATCGACTCTTTCTTCATGTAATTATTTCTCTTCTATTTTTTAAAAATAAAAAACCCTGGCATTTACCTCATAATTGGAGCATTAATTTGGGTTTCTGAGTCAGTACTTCCTAGAACTGCAACTCTTTTAGATCTCAAATAAAGACATGTTGCCTCTTTGTTTTTTTGTTCATTTGCTTGTATTTTAGGTTAGCAGTAGAATCCATTGCTGTTAAAATATCACAATGTCAAGGTAAAGGACTTACCTTATAGGTAGAATTGGCATTGCTTGTTGAGTTTAGTTTGGCTTTAAGCTTCAATAAAGCTAAATCTTTAGAATAGGTAGACCAAGCACACACTTAGGATAACCAATATACCAGTGGATCAAAAATAAAAGAAAAATGATATTTTGAGAATATGTAACAAATCTAGAATGTTGTTTTCATGCATTGGTAAAAAGAAAACCTACAAAGAGTAAACGTATCCTTTTATAAATTTCAATTGTTATAACATTTTCATCATTTACTAGATCTCGCTTGCCTGACCCACAAATTACTAGTATATAGATAGAAAAAGATGAAAGGAAATTTTTGGAGTTCTGTATAGAAGACACTTCAAAGATATTTGAGAAGAGACACTTGATATATCAAAGGTTTAGGACTTTAGTATTCAAGTAATTAACTAAACAGCCAAATAATTAAATCCATATTATATTACTTTCTATATAATTTGCAATGTGGGAGTGAGTGTGGACATCAGGATGCTTCATTAATGGGTAATAAAACAAAAATATAGCCAGATACTGTTTTCCAGGTATGATTTCTAAGATTAATAGGTTGAGAATTCTGGTTTAAAAATATTTATTTTTCTATTGAATTAACTTGACACATATTTCAGAGACCATATATCTGTGGATTTATTTATGGACTATCTGTTCTGTTCCATTGAAACTTATTTCTATACTACACCAATATCACATTGCATTGATTACAGTAGCTTTATACTAAATCTTGATCTCTGATATTAAGATTTCATACTTCCTCTCTTTCCAAGTCAGTTTTACTATTTGTTTCTCTGTATTTCCATATGAATTTTTGACTCAGCTTTTGAATACACTGAGTCATTTTTTACAAAGATTATTTTGATCACATAGATTGATTTGGACTATATTGACATAATACTATTGAATTTTTTGATATATGAACATGGTGTAGCTTTTCATTCATTAGGTCTTTAATTTCTCAAAATATTGTCATTTTCATTATGAAGGTCTCAGATGGTTTTGTGCTATTGTGAATAGTATAAATTTAAATTTTATTTTACAATTGCTTTTTAAATTAAAAAATAGAGAAATTCAAGTACAGATAAACTCAATAACTTAAAAAAAAATTGACCTCATATCTTATATTATCCTGTATTGACTTATAAGATCTGGTAGTTCTTTTGTACCTTAATATGGTTACATGTATACAACCACACATTTGCAAGTAAAATGGGTTTCTCTCTCTCTCTTTTTTAATCTCTGTTATTTTTCTTGCCTTATTGCACCAACTAGCCCCTTCAGTAAATACTTGGATAGAAATGGTGGGAGCATACATCCTTGTGTTGTTACTGACTTTATGTGAAAAAGTAATCAGCCTTTTGAGTATGATGATCACTGAATTTTTCATAAATTCTGTTTATAAGATTTACTTCTATGTAGAAGCAATTTAGAAATTTACTTCAATTCCTAGTTTACTCAATGTTTTTGTTCACGAATGTGTGTTGAATATTCTCAAAATGTTTCTGCATTAATTGATATAATTATATACTTTTTCTACCTCATCTGTTAATATGGTGAATTACATTGATTGATTTTGAATCTTTTATTCCTGCAATAAATGTTCTAGTGGTCTATATATTAAATAACAAACCACATAAACTTAGTGGAATGAAATAACCATTTTAATGCTCATGTGATCCTTTGGCTTAGGAATCTAAACAGGGCACACTGGGGATGGCCTTTACTCTAAAAAAGCTAGAGAAGCCATATAATGAAAGGAACTGGCTTCTGCTAACTCACATTAGAATCTCTCATAAGTGAAAAATAAACCTCAATTGTGTAAAACTGCTGATATTTGGAATAATTTAGTGTGGCACTTAGCTTGTAACAGGCAATAATGTTGTCTATTCCACAGAGATGCTGTGAGAATTACATAAGTTAAAAATTATAATGTACTTAGATGTATGTGTGGCACATGTAAAGCTCTGTATCATTTGTTTTATGAATTAAACATAAAACATTAAGTGCATCTTAATTCATTATGTCTTTTCAAAAACCCGTTCTGCCTGGCATCCATATTTCATGTTAATTGCATCATCAATTTTAGTTCTGACATATTTCCCGCATGCAACTCTTCTTTTTACTGCTACTGTCAAAAATTCTAGAACTTTATCTAGGGTAGGGTTTATCTACTGAGATTTTTGGCCCAGATCATTCACTTGCGGGTGTTGGTGGTACTGGTACTGTCCCGTGCACCATACAATAACAGCATCCCTGAGCTCTGCCCACTAGATGCCACTAGCAGACTTCCCAGTGTGACAATTTAATATGTCTCCAGGCATTTCCAAGTGTCCTCCAGGGAAGCAAAATCATCCACAGTTGAGAACCACTGGTCTAGAATAAGTAGGAAAAGGAAAACATCTGTTTTATGTGAGTGTTACACAGCATGTCATTGCCTAAAATAGAAACTGCTCTAGCTAATTTAAACAGAAATGTATTTAATGAGGGTACTTACAGTTGTTGAAAGGTGGATCAGGCTCCCAAGAAATATTCTTAACACAGCAAACCTTGTCCATTAGGAATCCAATACCTCCATCATCATCTGAAAATTGGGAAATCAAAATCAAAATCTCTGCTACTTTCTCAGCCTTGGTCATGGTAGCAAAGTAGATAATCTATGATATGCCTCTCACAGCCACAAAACCATTAGCATCTCTTATACCATTGAAGAGAAAAAAAATCAAATATCCCCACACATCGGCTTATCAGAAGAAAAAGAAGATATCTGACTCTATCCCATTTCCCCCCATTTTGAAAGAGGTTATCAAGAGGACTTAACAGACAGTTGACCCGTGAGCTGGACCTGGGCAATTGGCTCCTTACATTCTCTCCTATTCTTGGAATATATATATATTTAACCCACTGTTTCTGTACTAGGAGACACTCCAAGGGTGCAGACTTGAGAGTAGTGTGTTATTGAGACCTGGACTGTACATAGACTGAACCAAGTTAAGGCCTCTGTATAAACTGTTCAGATTCTTTTTGTTTGTTTTATTGGTAATCCTCACTCCAAAATAATTTTTCCATTGATTTTTAGGAAAAGTGCAAGAGAGGGAAAGACAGAAAACAACACCAACGTGAGAGAAACACATCGATTGGTTGTCTCCTACACAAGCCCCAGTCAGGGCCCGGGGCCAGGGAGAAGCCTGCAACCAAGGTACATGCCCTTGACCAGAATTGAACCTGGGATCCTTCAGTTCGCAGGCGGACAGTCTATCCACTGAGCCAAACCAGCCGGGGCCAAACTCTTCAGATTCTGCCAGGAAGGTTTAAAGATCTACAGTCACTCGGAATAAGTTCCCTTGCTTATTACAACTTCTACCTACCAATCTGGAGTTGTCTCCCTTTTTTCCTTCAGTCTTTCTTTGCCCTTTGTGTACAGGGGCAAATTTCAAATTTCACCCTGGGGAACTACCAAGACTGTGAACCAACAATTGGTGAGCGAGCCAGGAGACCAAAAAGAATGGGTCTTGGAAAAGAGGCATCTGTGGGGAAAAGTCCAGGTTGGCCATCAACCTCTATATATCTGTATCTTAGATGCTTTTGGACAAGGTACAAGTCTATCCAGAACCCAAGAACATAAAAGAGGTGTAAATCTTTGCAGGCATTTTGGGGTTTAGGAGAATTTTTATTCCCCATGGGGCATAGTGCCTCTGTCTCTCTGTGGGACTGGGGATCAGAGCAGCAAGCCACCTTTGAAAAGGCAAAAGTGCCAATGAAGCGGACTAAAGCTCTGGGCATCTCCCACAAAGAGCTGCCATTTGAGTTAGATGTGTCTGTGACTCTGGAAGGTATATGCTGGGCACTTGGCAGAGACAACAGAGGGAGCGAGTACCCCAAGGATTTTGGTCTCAGTTCTGAAAGGGGGCAGAAACTTTATATATCCCCATAAAGCAACTGCTCCTAGCAGTGCACACAGAGCCTCTGACGAAGGAACAGCATATCCTGGTATCACCAGGTGGATTGAGAATATGTTCATCGATCACCTCTGCCAGACTCAATCTCCCACTGTGACCAAGTGGTTTGCCTAATCGCTGCAGAGAAGCACTCTGTCCACCAGCCCACTATCTCTAAAATGGGGGCACGACTAGGCCCTGTAGGGTACGTAGCTTCTCCAAATCCCCCACCCCTATTTCTGTGGCAATCCCTGTAACTTATAGAGAAGGAGCAGGGGAAATTCCTGCTAATGCCTGGTATTTAGATGGTCTAGCTTGGGCAATCCAGCTGCATGGACTACAGTCACTATTCAGCCCAACACTGACACCATGTGGATGTAGACAGGAAGGAACCAAATCAGCCAGTGGGCTGAACTTAGAGTGCTTTGGGCTAGTCTAGCTCATGGTTACTCCTGAGCCATGACTATTAACCTTTGCACTGATAGTTGGGTTCTCCTAAAAAAAAATGACCCTATGGCTTGGACAATGGGAAGCCAATGGATGGATGAACACCCATCCTTGTGGGATCGGGATATGTAGAAAGACATTTCGATTTTCCTGCAAGCTCCTGAAGCAGACTTCACTGTTTTCCAAGTGCAGGCTCATAAGGCATTGAGAGTCCCTTGTAATCAGGAAGCTGATGCCCTAACCCAGGTATGAGACCCTTCAGTAGATACAGCAGATTGGGTGCACAAAAGGAGAGGCCACCATAGTGCCTGGAGGAGACTGCATATTGCCAAGGATGCCAGATAGCCCTTGAAATACAGTGACTTGCTAATGCAGTAACAGCATGTACTGTCTACACTAAACAATGCCCAAGGCAACAACCAAAGGAGCCTGGGGCCATCCACCAGATTTCCCAACAAGTGAAGGATTGACAGGCTGATTATACTGGCCCCACCCTGCAAGTGAGAATTCCAAATATGCCTTGGTTTGTACTGACACCATATTGTGCTTAACTCAAGCTTTCCCTTTGCCATACAAACCAGGCTATAACCATTAGGGGATTAGATGCCTTGTATAGATACCCTCATTGAATAGACAGTAAAAGGGGGTTCACATTTTAAGGGTCGTGATGTGCAAGACTGGAGAAAAAACATGACATTAATGAAGGTACCATCTCCCCTATAACCTACATGCAGATTAGTTTACTAACAAGTAACCACCTTGGCCTGGTGGACTAAAGAAGTATTCCAGGCTTTAATACATTTGAATGATCAATCAGTAGGGCCTATTTGTTGTGGTATCTGCCTCCAGTGCAACCACAGAGCCACCAAACGAGCTGCCTACATGCTGGTGAAATCTCATGCTGACACTCAGGGCACAATGTGGGGGAGGGAAAGAAGCTTGTAAGAGCTAGTCATGTGGGGTGGGTGTTGGTGGAGGTCATCAAGAGGATGTGAAAATGCAGCCTTGAGAGAGCGGTGTGTTGTGGAGACCTGAGATCTGCCCACAACAAGCCTCCTAAGTTATCTTGCTTATTAAAACCACCACCTGCCTGTCTGCCTCTTTATCAGGTCACTTCCTGCCCTCCAAGCAGGGTGCCAGCTACAAATTTCCCCTTGGTACTCCAGAGACTGTGTACCAACAAACCTCCAACTGCATATGGTCATTTCTGCTGAGGGGAAGCTAGGTTGAATTTGAAACCAAACTAAGTGAGTCTGGGAAATGTAGTCTTTAGGTTTATGACCTCTAACAAGAAGGAGTACATCTTACCATAGAGTTGAATGATCCACTCTGTAATATCTGCCCATTCAATCTATGACAGTAATTCGTAATAAGTGCTTGCCTTTACAATCTGAATCTAACCTATGCTTCAGGCTTTTATCTGCACTTTTCCCTTTATGAAACCTATATTCTAGGGAAACTGCCTTTTAACTACTCTGCACTCATCCACTTAGCGTTCTGCAGAGTACCTATTGCCTATCTTTGGGTTTTTGTTGTTGGTTATATGCTTCTTTTCTGTTACTTCCTTCCACTCAAAAGGTCTGGGAGTGTTGGTGGTATAGTGGTGAGCATAGCTACTTTCCACAAAGGCCTGGGAAAATGCACAAAAATGATTCCAGTTCCACATTAAGAGTGCACTTGTGGAATAAAAATTAAGGGAATTGGGAATATCTAATTTTTATATTATCTCTATATCTGTATTATTTGGACAATATTTAGGAATGAGCAATACTATTCTGTAATTTAAAATAAGCCAATGTGTTAATAAAGCAGATGAAAATGCATAATGTGATTAATTAGGTAAAAGTTCTGAGCAGAAGAATATACAATCAGACATCAGTGATGTATTATAATAAGGACTGGGACATAAAGAAAGGAAGAAATGAGACCATGGTGAGATATTAAACACTATCATTGTGTAGAATTTCAAATGTGTTTGTTAATTTCCTAATAGAAAGTACTCTCTTAAGATATTATAATGTCTTCATCTCATGAAAAGAAATCCCTTCCCTGTTGTGTAAGCACATTTATGTTTTTGCTTCTCTATTTTATTTTTTAAAATATTCTTTAAAGCATTCATATACAAGACATGGTTAAAACAATTCAGTTAAGTGTTTGACCTTGAATGTACGAATAAAACCCAAAATATGCTGTCTACTTGTAGGGAAACAACTGCTATTTTAGTTATTCTAAGGAAATAATGCCATGTAAATACCCTTTCTTTTTATAGAAAACTACTGTATATGGATGTTATTTTGACATCTTACCATAAGCTCTGGTTGCTTTTGTAGTGAAAACCCTGCAATTCATCTGAAAGGTCATTCAGGACTAGGCACAATAATTTCAGCTGATCAAATCAATTATTTATACAATGAACTACAGTATGGTTCCCTCTAGAAATTACCTTATTATATCTACTCACTCCCACTGAACTCTAAGAAAAGTGACATTTTGAAATACAAAGCTTATTCTCTTCATTGCACTTAATACGTGTATCGGCATCTCTCTGTGGCTCTTTTCTCTATTGAATAGCTGTCAGTCAGCAAGAGAGGGCCCATTCCCTACGCACAAGGCACAGTGGGTTTTTCTTGACATGATGGGAAATTTTCCAGTTGGCAAAAGTAAAGATTGAGGGAGGTAAAGCTTTGGACTCAGCATGAAAGGTAATAGAGCTATTAGCCAAATAGCAACTTCAGAGATGCTGGTAGTGCACAACCAGGCAGCAAAGAAGGAGGTTTATTGTCCCGCGGGGCACAGGTTTAGAAAGTGTTTGGCAGATTACGCATGCAACTAGAGAGAACATTTTTCAAAATGGAGCTTCTGGTGTGGAAATTGGTGTTATTTTAAATTAACAATTATATTTAGTAAGTAGAGAAGCTTTTTCCACAAAGGGGACAAGATACTAACATCAGGATGATGGTATAATTTAAAACTAAATTGCCTGCTACCAAGCACTTTAACTGTAATAAAGTAATCATATCTATGACTCTTATGACCTCTACATTTTGTTATATTCTCTGGTGTTGTATTGATTTATTATAACAAGATTGACCTGTCTAATAATGACACTATAATAATAAACAATGTTCAGGATAATTTTACATCTGTGTTTATTTAACTTTTTATACTTAGATGAAATTAGAAATTGCGCAAAATATTTCTATTTTTTCAATAATAGTTTTAAATCATGTTTAGATAATCTTTGGAGCCGCATATTATTCTATAATCAGGTATATCTTAGATGAAGAAGGAATTTTAATGTGATAAATCACATGGCAAATTGGAGAATGTAACACTGTAAATTGCTGTGCAAAGAATTTACCTCAAACCTTAGCAGTTTATGTGGGTCCTCTGGCTTAGTGTAGTGACAAGCCTGTAGTCAGTATGTTGGCTGGGACTGCAGTCATCTAAAGGCTCAACTAGAGGATGGACTTCCAATATGTCACATGGGTATTAGTAGGATTCAGTTTCTTATGGGCTATTAACTGTGGACCTTAGTTTCTTGCTGGCAAGTGGATGGAAGTTACCCTCATTTCCCAGCCATGTGAGACTCTACTGAGGCCAGTTCACAATTTGTCACTTGGCATCCTTAGGATGAACCGGCAAGGTAGCACAAGTAGGTAGCCACATTCTACTTATAACCTAATCTTGGGGTGACATTCTATCAGTTTTGCAATATTATATTTCTTAGAAGTAAATTATTAGGTTCAGTCCACAAGCAAGGGCATGAATATCCAGAGACAGGAATCATTTAGGGCCATCTGAAGGCTACCATAATTGTTTGGTAACAGTAGATTGGCTTCTAGTAGAATTGTGCGTTTAAGAAAGATTTGTATATTATCAGAAAAAGCAACTGGGTAAAAAAATAAGTATCAAATTCTTATCATATGTTTTCTTAAAAATTTTAAACTTAATTTCCCCTATGTGATGAACATAAAATTATACAGTTGAATTTGTAAAGAGTTGAAATCCTTGCAGGAAGTGGTTTGTATTGAGAAGTTCCTTAAAACAATTTAAGAAAATATTTCACTAGCCCTTGAAGATTATCACAAAAAAATGTTCTTCAAAATGCAGTTGTCTTGAATTTTAGACATATGATCCCTCGAGCTTAGAAGAGACCATGTGTCCAGCTAGCTCACTTTAAACATTTAAAAAAAACAGTGACATGAGTATCTAGAATAAATATTGTCAAACTCATTGTCAAGTGCATGCCATCCAACCAACATATGCATTTACCTACATCTGTTTACATATTAGACATCACTATTACTAGCCAAATAATGTAAGCAAATAAACAAAAACAAAATGGAAACAAAAACAACACATGCTTATATATTAAAAATGTATAATTCTTTAAATTAAGTTGATTTTATTTTTATTTAATTTAAGCTATGGCAAATGAAATATTTTAGTAGAGACTCTTGACAATTAAGAGTTTATAATGCATTGTATTGAAGAGAGGATTCTATGAGATTTAGTCAGAACCATCTAGCACTTCAGTATGCTATTATATTAAGTATTTAATATTTCTAGAGGTGAATTAACAGAGATAAAGTTAATAGCTTTTTCCTATCACCATCATATCTAACTGGTCTTCTGTTTCAATCCTTTCTCACCTATAATTCTACTTAACATGGCAACTAGAATGATACTATTAAAATTCATACCAATAACATGCTTTCTTTTTTTCTACCTTGGAGTCAAATAAGAAGCCATTGGTTAAATCCTCCAATGGGCTCATTCACTATAAGGAAAAGCAAAGGTCATTAAAGTAATAACAAGAACCTGCAACATCCAGGCCCTACTAGCTCTCTAATATATTTCTATCTTGTTCCACATTGTTATTCTGCTCTAGACACAGGCTCTTTTTTGCTGATGATGCCATTGGGCAGGGACAGGTGCTCTTGGCATATGCTATTTGACAAGAAGATTATTTTCATGAAGTCATTTATAATCAAACAGCAAGTAAAATAGGTAACAAAGTTTTTCAGTGTTAACAAAATTTAGAGAAGAGTATGAAAACAAAAGACAGTATTCAATTCAAATAGAAGGGCCAGAGAAATATGTGTTAAGTGATCAAGAAATCAAGGTTTTGGGAAGATGTATCTATAGGCAACTACAGGAACACAAGATAAAGCCTAAAATAGGCTGTGGTGTTGAAACTACATCAAGTATAGTATTATTTTTATTATTACTACTAGAGGCCTGGTACAAGAAATTCGTGCATGGGGGCGGGGGGGGGGGGAGTCCCCTCAGCCCAGCCTGGACCCTCTCCAATACAGGACCCTTTGGGGGATGTCTGACTGCCGGTTTAGGCCCGATCCTCAGGATGGGGCCTAAACCAGCAGTTGGACATTCCCCTCACAATCCGGGACCATGGCTCCTAACTGCTCACCTGCCTGCCTGCCTGATTGCCCCTACTGGCCCCCCTGCCAGCCTGATCACCCCTAACCACCTCTGCCTGCTGACCTGGTTGCCCCTAACTGTCCCCCATGCTGGCCTGGTCACCCCCAACAGCTCCCCTCTGCTGGCCTGGTCACCCCCAACTGCCTGCCTGCCAGCCTGGTCACCCTCACTGCCCCCCCTGCTGGTATGGTCACCCCATACAGCCTGCTATTTTACTGTTTTGTTGCCCCTCACTGTCCCCCCTGCTGGCCTGGTTGCCCCACACAGCCTGCTGTTCAGTCATTTGGTCATCCCTCACTAACCCCCCTGCTGGCCTGGTTGCCCCATGCAGCCCGCTGTTCAGTCGTTTGGTCGTCCCTCACTAACCCCCATGCCGACCTGGTTGCCCCACCCAGCCTGCTGCTCAGTCGTTTGGTTGACCCTCACTAACCCCCTACTGGCCTGGTCGTCTCACACAGCCTGGTGTTCAGTCATTTGGTCGTCCCTCACTAACCCCCTGCCGGCCTGGTCGCCCCACGCAGCATGCTGCTCAGTCATTTGGTCGTCCCTCACTAACCCCCCTGCTGTCTTGGTTGCCTCACGCAGCCTGTTCGGTTGTTCATTTGGTCGCGATGGCCCCCTGGGCTCCTTTTATATAATAGATTTATTATGATTGGGGCATAGAAATATTTATGTGGCGCAAAGGGACAATAAAAAAGCAACGCATTACTGCAACTATACCATTATTAAAATGTTTCAACTCTGTTTTCTTGTTTTTTATGATCAAAAAAGTCATTGTACTAGAAAAAATCTAATAAAAATTGTAAGATTTTCTTTAATTATTTGATATTTAATTATATAGTATCCTATCTAATAATAGACAAAGATTGAAATTAACCGTACCTCCGCTACGCCTTCCCATTGGCTAATCAGCAAGATATGCAAATTAACCGCCAACAAAGATGGCGGCCAGCAGCCATGCAGCTGAAGCGAGCAGGAGGCTTGCTTGCTCCAGTGATGGAGGAAGCCAAGGTTCCCGGCCTGCCGCGGCCCGGCTCTGAGCTCCACTCTAAGCAACAAAATTGCAATTATAGAAGCTAAACAAACCCCAGATACCTGCTCTCAGCAGGCCATGGCCTCAGAGCTGGAGCGGCAACAAAGTTTCAATTATAGAAGGTAAATAAATCCCAGAGTTAAAAAAAAAAAGAAAAAAAGGAGAGACTGGGAGCTTCAGTCGCCGGCGGGCTTGGCAAGCCTGAAAACCCTCAGCCCCTCATCCAGACTGGCCAGGCACCCCAGTGGGGACCCCCACCCTGAAGGGGCTGTGGCCAGCCTGCAAACAGCCATCAGCCCCTCACCCAGGATGGCCAGGCACCCCAGTGGGGACCCCCACCCTGATCCAGGACACCCTTCAGGGCAAACCAGCCAGCCCCCACCCATGCACCAGGCCTCTATCCTATATAGTAAAAGGGTAATATGCAAACTGACCCTAACAGCAGAAAGACTGGGAATGACTGGTCACTATGACACACACTGACCACCAGGGGGAAGACGCTCAATGCACTCTGGTGGTCAGTGAGCTCCCACATGGGGGAGCTCTGCTCAGCCACAAGCCAGGCTGATGGCTGCCAGTACAGCGGTGGTGGTGGAAGCCTCTCCTGCCTCCTCAGCAGCGCTAAGGATGTCCGACTGCAGCTTAGGTCTGCTCCCCACTGGCAAGTGGACATCCCCCGAGGCTCCCGGGCTGCCAGAGGAATGTCTGACTGCCAGCTTAGGCCCAATCACCCAGGGAGCGGGCCTAAACCAGCAGCTGGTAATCCCCCAAGGGGTCCCAGACTGCGAGAGGGCACAGGCCAGGCTGAGGTACCTCCCCGCCCAGTGCACAAATTTTTGTGCACCGGGCCTCTAGTATATACATAATATAGGTTATTATGGATTATGCAACAGTGAAACAATGGAAAAAATTCACTTTTTTTAAAGTAAACTTGTCCAACAATCTTAAAATATGAATTTCAGCCAAATATTAACCAAATTGGTTCAAATACTTAATTATTGGTATTTAATGCATTTTCCTATTAGAAATGTGCATGCAATTTTGTCTTTTGTAAATAAGTTCAAAGAACAGTTAATTCATGTGTATAAGCATGCAATTACTCTACTTTTTTATTAAACTTATTCAGGTGACATTGGTTAATAAGATTATATAGGTTTCTAGTATATCTTTCTATGATATAAGAGCTGTATATTTCATTGTGTGTCCACCACCCAAAGTATAAACTTCTATCACCATATATTTAACCCCCTTTATCCTTTACAATCTCCCCACCAGTCTTCCAGCTGATAACCCTTATACCATTGTCTGTGTCTATGAGTTTTGGGGGTTTTTTTGTTTGTTCATTTGTTGCTTCCAGTTTTATATTCCACATATGAGTGAAATCATATGGTTCTCAACTTTGTCTATATGACTTATTTAGCTTAGCATGATATCCTCAGGGTCCATCCATGGCATCATTTCATTTTTCATATAGTTCAGTAGTAGTAATATTCAGTTATCTTGTTTACTTTTGCAATTTTTGGAGAGTAGCACTTTATTTTCCAAATTATTTTTTATAATGTGAGTGGTTTCATGCTTTAATTTTCCCCCCTATAAAAGAATGCCAATAAAATTATTTTTTTTTCTCATTGAAGTCCACTCAGCACTTCCAATTTCCAACAAGAGATCTTTAAATCTCTAGTTTGGGCAATAGGTTAAATCCAAGAAATTTCTCCTCCTGATATAAAATGATAACAATGTGCCATGTGGATGCTGATTTTCTTGTCATGTCCTCCATGTCTCTGCCTCGCCCACTCACAGATAATTAGATTCCTGGGTAAAGCTATTACTTCACAGTAGAAAGGGCTGAAGTAGAAAATTTTTCTAATCAACATTTCACAAAATAGCTTTTCATTTGTCTTTTACAACAAACCAGGCAGAAAATGGTCATTTCAAAAAAAAAAGAAGCCCTCTCTTCATAAAATAGCAGTATGGGCCATGTTGAAGTCTTATCTACTTGTGATAAAGTTAGAAAGGCTAGAGAACAATGTGATATTTTATTTTTACAATATGTTAAATTTCAGATTTTGTCTCCAATTAGGAAATTCTATCTTTCATATTATATCAAGGCTTATATAATTTAGGATTAGGTTTGGCTGCAAGTAGCTAACAGGTTAAATTTGAGATATTTATTAGATATGTAAGTCAAGCTATTAATAGATGGATAAAGAGTTTAGTCATAAATCATATGTTTTTAAAAATTACTCCTTGCTCCTATTCATTCCTCTTTATCCAACCTATGTTCTGAAATAGGTCCATCCTTACTGGCTTTTATTTGTATGGGTGATTCACAAATAGTTAGGAGACTTAGTATGGAACACAGGAATACTACACACTATTTTCTTTTATGTTCATCAGTGAACCTATTGGATAGTGTTCATGTGATAGAAATGAAATGTTACTTGGTTGGCTAGATGATCATAAATAGATGGTTTATACAATTCTAATTAGAGGACTCTGATGATAGCCTAGGTCAGTGAGACCCTGAATGGAGTCTGAATACTTTCCTTGCTTTCAAGAGCTCTGCCAAATGATACCTAAATTTACAAGTGGTGATAAATAGGGTTTTGACAATTTCACTCTCTATATTCCATTGGGTGTCTATCCTGAATAAAACAGAAGAGAGGAATTATCTTAATCAGCAAAAGTCCTTTAGACTGGCCCAAACTGGCCCCAAACACCTGCCTTAAGGCATGAGGAATTAATGTTCTCTCTTCTGTTTTTAATCTGGATAGCTATGCTCGAGTCCACTGCTACTTGAACTATTCCTTCTGTGAGAATTACATCTCTATTTGCTTTAGACCTCATATAACCAACCATTAATTCAACAATCATTTACTCTGAACCATTATGCTATATGTAATATGCTAACCATAGATGCAGCAGCAATAAGAATGGTAGGGGTTTTCAAGGACCCTGAAGTCTAATGTGCAAAAAGAGGCATATTAAAAACTGTGACCTGTTGTATTATGTATGTAGCCTTTAGCCATTATAATTAAGTTCTATGGACACACCAAGGAAGGATGTTTACTGTGCATTGTGTACATTCTCAGATCCCCTCTACCACCTACCTCCTCCTTTTTCTTCCTTAGTGCCTACATGAGACAAATCACCCACCCACCTCTAGATTTGCACAGTGTCCTACTGGAGGGTATGCAATTTGGCTCTTCATCCAACCTCTGAAGGGCAAGAAGATGTAATCTGGAATGTTAGCTTCCCATTTTGTACTTTGATTAATGCAAATGAGAAATCAGAGAGAACAGTAGCTGGTATACACCCCCCCCCCAACTCATTTTTCTCCTCTATGGAGTACTTCAAGGTGTATTTTCTCCTTACAAACTGCCCAGATCAGCTCACATGCTCAGCAAACAAACCTGAGGAACAGCTCCCTGTGCCTTTTTGCAGCTCACACTAAAGCAGTAGCCAAGCAGGCAAAGTCACAGCACCACATCACTTCCTATATTTCCTTACTACTTCTCTGCTCACTCTCATTTCCTATGAATACCCTAAACTAACTCCGCCTCTGCCTCTGGTTCTAGAACAGTGGTTCTCAACCTTCCTAATGCCGCGACCCTTTAATACAGTGTCTCATGTTGTGGTGACCCCCAACCATAAAATTTATTTTCGTTGCTACTTCATAACTGTAATTTTGCTACTGTTATGAATCATAATGTAAATATCTGATATGCAGGATGTATTTTCATTGTTATAAATTGAACATATTTAAAGCATAGTGATTAATCACAAACAATATGCAATTATATATGTGTTTTCCAATGGTCTTAGGCAACCCCTGTGAAAGGGTCGTTCGACCCCCAAAGGGGTTGCGACCCACAGGTTGGCGACCCACAGGTTGAGAACCGCTGTTCTAGAATATCTGGGTGAATACACATAGTTAACTTTGCTTAGGGATGATCATGGTTTTAACATATACAAAAAAAAATACACAGATGTTTTGCCTAAAAGTCTGATAAAAATGTTTTATGATATCGGCATTATTTTTAATGCAAAGAAGAATCCCATCTTAAAAAAATCAAGAGTACGCTCTATTCAAACAGCATTTCAAGCAGGGCTACTATGGAACAAATCACACTGAGGGCAGTGTCTATGCATACGGTTATCAGTTGCATTTTGCACAGTCTCAGAGCTTAGGAATTCAATAGAGTATAAAATTCAGTCTCAATATTTGCTCAATAAGCCATTAGCCCTGGTTTGAAGCTGCATCTTCTGGGCTACACTTTATTAAGTGCACTTGCTATGGGATATTGACAGCCCTATCTAAGGGTTCTCCTTTAATCCATCTATATTATTAAATGAAAAATTAAATTTAAAAGTATTATGACAAATAATACCCAAGGGAAAAGAAGTCATGAAATCTTATGATGCCATCAAAATTTGACTTCAGATATTTATCAGAGAGTCAACTGAAATAAAAATAAATTTAGTTACTGAAGATGGTAGCTCCATCCTTTAGTGAGAAGAATGAAAGCCAGGGAGAGTCTCTGTTCATTAAAACATGGTTGCCCAAATCTCCAAAACATGTTATAAAAGAGACAACAGGTTCAAAATGAAGTCATTTGTGGTAAAGCCCCATGTCAGGGAATCGAAGCTTAATGCCTAACTTAATTACAGCTGCAACCTTCCCTGGGAATGTGACCCTTAACCAACCAATCTGGAATTTTCTGGTCCCCTTCGGATCCCCTTAGGAGGGTGACCTTGCCCGAGACAATGTTGTCTTTGCTAATAATTTCCCTTTTTCTCAGCTGTCCTGTCTCTGTCTTTAAATGCTTTCCTTTTCTGCAGCTCCGGGGAACTCCTTCCTATTGCTGGATTGGATGCTGCCGGATTCATGAATTGTTCAATAAAGCAGTTAGATCTTTCAAATAAACCACGCTAAATTGTTGCTATTTAACAAAAGGCTTTCTACCTCTAGTAGTTATCATGCATGCACAATTTATTATAGGATGTCTGACATATAAAATATATTAAATCGGGATTAAGAAACAAATGTTGACATATCAACTGTCTTCTCACCCACTAAATAATGCAATAGTTGTACGAGAAGGACTAGTTTTGTGGTACATCCTCCCAATTAATAAAACTTGAAACAATTTTTGATAAAGTTTATAATAGTGTCAGATGACAAAACTAAAACAATGTAGTAACTACTTTGATGTCCTTATTCAAGGGAAAAGTGCCCATGGACCTGGGGAACAGCTAGTTTTGCAGAGCATTGTAAGAGGCAACATGAATTAGGGCGTGCTTGGCTAGGAGAAAGAAATTCATTTTTTGCCAGCAGGTCCTATTCTGTAGAGTAAGATAAGCTAGCTAATACTGAGTTGGAAGATAGTGATTCCTGTGCATCAGATTTTCTTGACAGGTGTTTCCCAAAAGTGCAGCTGACTTTGGTTTAGTTCGATGGGGGCAAGACACTGGAGTAGCCTCCATATTGTGTGTCCTGATATATGAACTCACTTTACCAATAGTAACAGACATTCAGTTTCTACTGTTTCTGGCATTGTAGATGAGTGGATGCTGTGAAGATTCTTCACAATTAAAAGACAACCCTGGAAAAATCACACCAGACACATTTTCTATATCACCTACCTTGACCAAAATAACATAAATATGCACAATGCCCTGTGCCCTAATATGATCAGCATACTTTGTTCTTCCAAATTTAAATCTATCTATGATTTCAGTTGCATCAGCTCACCCAGAATAGATGTGATTCTGCAAGACTGACTTGCATTAGCCAAATTCAGAGGAAACTATTAAAACTGTCTAGAACTGTCATAGAGCTTTCCAGCAACTGGACTCGTTTCTTAGCATCAGGCTTTCTGGAAAGTGAAGGGTAATTAGAAGTTTGTGTGGTGTTTATAGAGTTATTTACATTATGTCAATGTATCAGAAACTATAAATATTCATAATTAATTTCTGGATTATTTAAATTTGTAACCCTTATGTTTTTCTTAGGCTAGAATATCCTTACTTGCTGCTAGCTGGGAAATATAGAAAAATATTAAATAAAATATTCTAAGATTCTAGCATGATTTCTAATAAAGAAGAATGATTGAATTATAAATGCAGAGGAAGAAGTTTCTGCTAGTGGGTAGTATTTGTATTTTAAGAGACAACATTTCATGGATCGTAGGTTCAAGCAAATACCCATTGTGCTAGACATTAACTGCCACTTAGCAATAGTGACAGAGAAGTAGAAAACATCTGGTTGTGGATAATGAGCCAGCGCTTCTCAGCTCCCTTGGATGCTAATAGCATTGGGCAAAGGTCATGGTGGAGGGCCATCTGGCTCCCTGTGTAAAGAGATGTAGAGATCTTTCCTAGCACTGCAAACCATCAGCATATTTGTAAAAAGCAGCAGGTAAGAAAATCTACTAAGTCATAAATATTTAATGAGCCATTTTTAATATTGTACATTAATATATTTCATTAGTAATATGGCTACTAAATATTATATTTGTTTCACAAACTATTGAAACAAAGTATTGTAATGTACACCTTAACAGAACTATATTATGAATACAAGACAGATCGTTGCTCATGTATTTAAATTTTGGGGCAGGGGAGCTATGTGTAAAACTGTAACTAAATAGGAATTCGTTTTCAAAAATTATTTTCCTTAATTCTTACCTTCAGCATATTTCTATCAAAAATTTCTGAGTGAAAAACATGTGACATCATTTAAATAAATTTAAATTTTAATACAATTTCTTTTTTATTTTTTATTTTTATTTTTTTTTTTAAATATATTTTATTGATTTTTCACAGAGAGGAAAGGAAAGGGATAGAGAGTCAGAAACATCGATGAGAGAGAAACATCGACCAGCTGCCTCCTGCACATCTCCCACTGGGGATGTGCCCGCAACCCAGGTACATGCCCTTGACCGGAATTGAACCCGGGACCTTTCAGTCCGCAGGCTGATGCTCTATCCACTGAGCCAAACCAGTCAGGGCATTACAATTTCTTTTTTATACCAAAAAATTATATAGAGTATCTACTGTGTGTCAGATGCCAGGCTTGGCAATGAGAACAGAACAAAATGAATGCCCTGAAAAACTGAGAGTTTAGCCTTGGCTGGTGTGGCTCAGTTGACTGAGCATTGGTCCATGCACCAAGTGGTCGCCAGTTCGATTCTGATCAGGGCACAGGCTGGGGTTGCCTGCTGGATCCCTAGTAGGGGGCCTGCAGGAGGCAGCCCATTAATGTTTCTCTCCCTCTCTCTCCCTCTTACTCTAAAATAAATAAAAAGCATAGTAAAACAAAAAAAACACACACAAACAACTAATAGTATAGTAGAAAAGGTTACAGAAATGTTTACAATACATTAGTTTGCAATGTAGTCTAATGCATGCTTTAATAGAAACATGCACTGGCCCTTTGGGGAAATAGTCAAGAAAAATTTCACCACAGAAGTGCTACCCACATTTAGTAAATAAACTGATGTCATATTCCTCCCAGCAAGTATTATTTCCCCCTGAAGTTAGTGAAGCAAAAACAATAGATTTTTCAAAAACAAATAAATAAAGCATGATTTAAGTCATCAACCTAGAATAAGATATTAGAAACAAAGCAAAAAAATGCTATGAACTCAAATAGCTGTTAGGACTTAAGTTTGCATTGGTTAGTATAAATTAGATACACTTATTTGTAAAATCCCAGAGACTGAATGGCAGAACAACCAGAAGGACCATAACGACTAGTCACTATGATGCGCACTACGGCAGCCAAGCAGCCAGATCTGGGCTCCAAATGGACCCCCCACAACCTCCCGCGGCCCCTACCCTTGACCGGCCCCGCCCCTGGTCAGCCCCAATCAGGGCAGGCGGCTGGACCCCACCCGTGCACAAATTCATGCACCGGGCCTCTAGTATATAATATGAGTGTATTCTTTTTGTGCTATATGTGAATGAGATTTTTCGAACAATTACTCAAAACACTGGATAGAAAAGTAAAGACATTCCATAATTGTCAAAATTAGGGAGCCAGGAGCCTAACTTAAAAAATGCCTTTGAAATTGGAGAGTACTAAACTGAAAACCTGCAGTATACCATTTTTTCCATGAGAACTTGTTAATATTTAAATAAGAATATGAATTAATAAATCTGTGCACTAAATAACTAAAAGAACCTTTGCAAAATATATCGGCCCGTATTTAGTACACAGCAGACAACAAATAAATGTTAGTTCTCATACTTCCTTCTCAAATCCGTTCTTCCTTTTACTCTTAAAGGAAATCCTGGTGCCTGGATGTCTTCTGCCTTCCTGACATTTCTTTAAGGAACCTTGTCTTCCAACACTCCCCCATCTCTATGCTTTTCCCACTTTACTGTTTCCCACCCTAGGCTTCCTGATACCACCTGGCCGCCACCCCTTCCTGCTCTCCAGAAGAACCTTAAAGGTCCCTGTTTTCCACTGCCTCCTTCTGTAGGTCACCTCCACACTTTGTTCTCTGCCATCCCTAGACCATGCTGCCCCACTGAAAATTCAGCTCTTGCTGGAAAATAGGACAGGGAGCAGAGGAGTAATATTTTACTTAGATTATTTTAATCCCATGTAAAAGAGTTTTTATTGATATAATCCATATTGCTCAGGTAATTAAAGATTTATAAAACTACTCCATTTAAATATCATTTTAATAATATAGTAATAATAACAAAAAGGTAAATGCATTTGCCCTTCCCCCATTTGGTACCATAAAAGCCAGAGGTTTAAAGGAATTACAATATTTAAAAGATATATTATTTCTTAAATATTTGCTAAAGTCAATTTTTTTTCCAGAAATGACATTTCTGAGCAGATATGTTGTCTTATAAGGGAATACCAGTTATGGTAAGCTATCATACATACTCTAGCTACTATAATCAAAAAAATTCTTCAAACAGAATGAACATTAGTTCTTTAAAGGTTAATTTCTAAAAGAAGTTCCTCATCATTTTAAAAAGAAACTGCTATCACGCATAAAAAAGTTCATAGCAATTTCCGTACAAGTCTGCAGAATAAAATGCTCTTTGCAATGAGCCAGCCCTGTTTTAGAACACAGAGTTTAGCTGCACAATTTTCAATTTTACTATCCACTTGATTAAAATATAATTTTGATTTTAATATTCTATTACTGCCCAGCCAGCATGGTCAATGGTTGAGCGTTGGTCAACCTATGAACCAAGAGGTCATGGTTTGATTCCTGTCAGGGCACATGCCTAGGTTTCAGGCTTGATCCACAGTATGGGGTGTGCAAGAGGCAGCTGATCAATGATTCTCTCTCATCATTGATGTTTTTATTTCCCTCTCCCTTCCTCTCTGAAATCAATAAAAATATATTTAAAAAAGATTCTATTACATATTTATTTTGCATATGTATTTTATTTATCTCTTGCATCACCGTTTGAAAGTAACTCTTTCTCATAGGACTGATAGTTAATTTTATATATCTCACATTTGACATTATTTTTTTATATATTTATAATGTAGCTGTGGTAAATTGAATAACAGCCCCTCAAAGATATTTATGTCCTAAGTCCCAAACCTGTGAATGCATTATCATACATTTCCCAAAGATTGTGCAGGTGTGATTAAGTTAAAGATTTTGAGACAGGGGGATTCTGTAGGTTATAGATGGAATCACAAGCATTTTTATAAGAGGAAGGCAGGATGATCATCGACATGGAAGGTGATATGATAATGGAAAGAAAGACTAGAGGGAGGGAGAGAGAAAGACAGAGGAGGATGGAGGAAAGGAAAGGAAAGATGAAGGGAGAGAGGAAGGGAAGGAGGGAGCAAGAGAGCGACTGGAGGCAGAAGAGAGAAAAAAATGTGATATTGCTGGATTTGAAATGAAAGAAAGGGACAGGAGCCAGAGAATAAAGGTAGTCTAGCAGCCAGAAAAGGCGAGGAATAAATTAGACCCTAATGGCTCCTGAGGGAATAGGCCTGCATCAGACTTCATTTCAGTCCCCTGAAAGAGACTTCTGACTTCTGATCTACAGAAATGTAAGAAAGTTAATGTGTGTTGTTTTAAACCATGAAATTCTGTGGTGATTTGTTACAGCAATAATAGGAAACTACTATTGTAGTTCATTGTACCTTTTGAGGTAAATAACTGGAAACAAAATCCAAACATTTCCCTCTATATGTGCGTGTGTCATATACATAGGTCTATGTTTTTATATGTAGTTATGTATAAGTACATATATACACATGTGTGCATACATGTGTGGATACACATATAATACAACTAGAAAAAGAATCTTGAAAATGTATTTAATCAGCTATTTTTTATTATTTGAATATATTCTGTAAATCAGACTTGTAGTAAAATCATGTTTCAGTGACCTGAGAAATTTCAGATATTACTTTAAGTTTAATATTATATATTTTCCGGATGCCCTTCTGCTTAGTGAAAACTTTTTAACATAAATCTTTATTAAATTCAATATTCATTTCAGTCTGGGGGCTCAGTGTAGTAGTATTATATGTGCAAAGAATGGTTTAACAAGGAAGCTAAAAATGAAAAAAGAGGTTGATATATTTCAGGATAAATTTGATTGGGAAGTGCTTCTTTCTCAGATGTCCATAGGTTTTTAAAATCATAGTAAATTCATTTGCTATAGCTTATGAATCTAATAAGACTGCAATAAAATAAAATTATTTTAAATAACTTTGTTTGAATTAATCCATAATAAATAATAGATATAATATATTTTAATTCACATTTTTTCTTTTCTGAACAGTATTTAAAACTTTTGAAGAAATATATATATATATACTTTTGTCCTACCCATTTGCTAGTAGGATAAAAGTAGATTTACAGTTGTGCGTATGCAAAACGGAGAGTTTATTCTTGTATTAGTATTTATTATTATATTATTTTCCATATAAATTACTATAAACCTACTTTTGCCTACCCTGTATATTGTGGATTCCTAGGATATTTACATTTTCTTATTATAAATTACCAAAAGTCACATTAAATCTGTTTATTTTAAATTATTATATTCTAATAAAATATCTGTCTGTTATAATACTTTAGGGCAGTGGTTCTCAACCTTCCTAATGCCAAGACCCTTTAATACAGTTCCTCATGTTGTGGTGACCCCCAACCATAAAATTATTTTCGTTGCTACTTCATAACTGTAACTTTGCTACTGTTATGAATCATAATGTAAATATTTGATATGCAGGATGTATTTTCATTGTTACAAATTGAACATAATTAAAGCATAGTGATTAATCACAAAAACAATATGTAATTATATATGTGTTTTCTGATGGTCTTAGGCGACCCCTGTGAAAGGGTCATTCAACTCCCAAAGGGTCGCGACCCACAGGTTGAGAACCGCTGCTTTAGGGTATAATTTCTCTGAAGTGTACTTTAGAAAGCATTTTTCGACCCCGCGCCTGTAACAAACTTATACCCAACTACAACAAAAATGAAAATTAATTTTTCCTTCATTTACCTAAGAATTCTTATACAATATGGAAGATATGGTGATAGGTGCATTCATGATCCATTTCTGATCTCAAAGTGAAAACATACTAGTTGCTCATTAATTATGCTGTTTAGTTGTGTGTTTTTTATACACTTTATGCTATAAAGCATGTTCTCTTGCTAGAACAAATGGTTAGGGCATGGCCCAAAGATACTTTTTGCTGCTGTCAATCCTGGGGCTTATGAGTAAATGCTGCATCTTCCCCAGAGCACTGAATGGGGCGGAAGGAATCTGCTGGCCCTGACAAATGTGGGAGTCATTCTCCCTTTGGTGGCAGACACCTGAATGATATGAAGATTGAAGCCAGCCATCTTGTTCCAAGGGAGAAAAATTGGTCGTGCTATTTATATCCCAGCAGCTACCTGTGAATGACACAAAAGCTCAGCTTTGCCAGATATCTTATTTTGCCCTGCCTTTTCCCCAGACTTTGTCTCTCTGCCCCTTACAGAATGTTCTGGAAGAACAGATTTTTCCACAAAGCATAAGCATATGAATCCCTGTCTCAGGCTCTCCACTCACTCCTGTGGTTAACAAGAAAATTAAAGTGGCTTATTTCTTACAATTCTTCTCATAATCTAAGGAACAGAACATCAAATAATTAGCCCTCTCACAGCCCTTCACCAGCTTCTCTGAGTATCCCCAGGCTAAGGGCTGCAGCAAACCCACCCAGGAAAGACCACACTCATGAACCAAGATCAATGTTCAGAAGCAGTGCCCCCCAGCTTCTTAAGGAGGATGAAAAAGTCTCTTCCGTTTACAACAGGTAGGAATTACTCTGACCCACAACTGAGGTGACCTTCCCATTTTTGGCAAAGAGATCATTGTTGAGTATCTGTCTCACTTTCAGATTGTGCCTCCGGGAGTAAGTCAAACATAAGCCGAACATAAAAAAATACTTCACAAGAATCATCTCCCCATGTATGCTCAGAACCAAGCATCACCAGAATCTTATAATAGTTTTCTTCCTTTATTTTTAAGTTAACCTGAGTCACAGAGGACTCGCATGGGATATTACCTGTAATGACTATAAAAATGGTGCAGAGAGAGTTTGAGGATTTAATGTCCTCTAGTCCAAGCAAAGTCTCTAGATTTGGAGAAGAGAAAGGGTTTGCTCTTGCCCCCCGGCTTTTTTTGTAATCAGTTGTATGAAAATAACCTAAATATTTTTAAATATATCCAACTAGAGGCCTGGTGCACTAATTCGTGCACAGGTAGGGTCCCTGAGGCTGGCCGGCGATAGAGACCTATAAAGGAGTCGGCCAGCCAGGGGGAGGGACCCTGAGAAGTTGGCTGGCCAGGTTGGGGGGGGGGGGAGAGGTCGCAGGAGGTTGGCCCGCGGGGTGGGGCAGGGACCACAGGAGGTTGGCCAGCTGGTGGGAGGGTCTGTGGGAGGTTGGCCACCCTGTGGGGGGGGCATGGTGGGTTGGCTGTGGGAGTGCACTGACCATCAGGGGGCAGCTCCTACATTAAGCATCTGCCCCCTGGTGGTCAACACGCATCATAGCGACTGGCTGACCTGTCATTCTGGTCGTTCGGCCGTAATGGTCACTTAGGCTTTTATATATATAGATAGGTCCAAACATAGACCATTGGCCATAATAGGTGTTCATTTGAAGAACAGCTATTTTAATTTTCATTTAAAAATTGAAAACAAAAGATGACTTGAAATACTTAGTGAGTTGAACACAGTGGAAAAGCAAGCAAGTCACATGGAGACAGTGGAAATAGCAGACACAATCAGAAGGGTGTGCAGGGCAGGGAGCTGAGCAAATGAAAAAGGAGCAAACTGATGAAGACTTCCCGAAGATTGAAGTCCCTGCTGAGCCCAGCCTCACAGGTGATAACACCACTGATGTGAGAGCTGGAGGAGCGCATGCTGCACTTATCACCACCTCCAATGGACAAATGACATCTCTGGAGATGAAAGACCAACGGAGGCACTAATTTATCTTGCCAGGAGGGTTCGCTTATCATTTAGCCAAAAGACAGGCATGATTTTTTCAAAGATTCTGATTTTTTGGTATTATGTTACCTACTGATAACAAAATAAAAATGCAAGCTTTATGGAGCATGTAAAATACAGGTCTTATCACCATTTACACTTCGTGCAATGGTGATCAGCCATGCCTTAGGCATGAGAAACACAGGAAACAACTAACAGGACCGTATTTTCAAAACTGATGGGTACTCACTTAAAATATACAGAGTAACATTCGGGAAGTTTGTTTTTACTATATTAAACACTTCATTACATTTTTTTCTTAAATTCCATGGTAATCTGTAATTTCATTATATATGCATTAGTATTTATATATGTATCAGTTTAATTAAGATGAAATTTTACTATAGTAAGTAAAAGGAACTTCTAAGATTTAAACTCTTGCAGTCCAAGAAAACCATCAGGAGTTAGAAAAGGAAGTGGGTACTAGACTCTACCTGTCAAGGCTGTATATTAGTTCTGCAGAGAATAAGAACTAAGAATGTGCATATATCTATATAAGGATACATTTAATATAAATACATATATAGAGATAATTATTTAATCTATGAAATGACTATAAGTTAAGAATTATCACTATCTTTAATTTGCTATTATCAATTAATAGCAAATATCAAAACTGGAATACATACTTTGCCAGAAAATGCTTTTAAAACTTAACTATTTTACTTATTTATTTTTAAAAAATCTTTATTGTTGAAAGTATTGCATATGTCCCCAATTTTCCCCCCTTGTCTGCTATTTTTACTTTTTAATGCTTGTCTTATAGTACAAATATACATTTACAACTAAGAAAAGTCCACTTTTAAATAACACTATACTGATTCATAGTGTTGCAGGCATCTTTTAACTGAATAGGTATTACCAATTCTTGCCCCATCCCTTATAATGTTATAGTATAATATTGCTTACTTTTTTCTCAGTAGCTCTTAACACATGAACCATAGCTATTTTAAGTTCCCTGTCTGGTCATTCCAAAATTTGCATCAAATTTGAATCTGGTTCTGATGCTTGCATTATTTCCTCACACTGTATTTTTTCATTACTCTTAACATGTTCAGTAATTTTTAATTGAAAGCCAGCATTACTCATCAGGCAATAGGAACTGAGGTAAAAGGCCTTAATGTGAGATTTTAGGTATATCTGGCTAAGAGATCAATTGTGTTTAATCTTCGCTCCAGTTGTAGGTGCAAGGGATTCAGAGTCCTATAATGTTCTCGTTTTGGTTTTTTTGGGGGGAGGTCCCTAGAATTTCTCCTTAGGAGTGCCTTTCAGCTCTCTCAGCTTCAATCCATTGTTACTACACTGGAGCCCTGTGGAGGTCAGGGGAGGTGGAGGGGCAGGGAAGCACTCTATAACCTTCGGATGACATTTCAGTCTTTCAGTGGCCTGCAGCCCTGAGCTGCGACCTCACCAGTGTTTCTACCTCCCTTACCACTGTTGGTGAGAATGGAAGGACAGAAGGCCTGGAGTTGGGGAAATGCCCTGGTGAAGTATCTTTCTCTTTGGTATGGATTGCACTCTAGGTGTATTTCAAATAGATACTTTTCCTTTTCCCTGTCAGAAATATGAGGTGGTTTTTCTTGGCTGTTCACTTTCTTATTCCTGGAGGTGAAATCCACGGAAATGAGGGGCCCCAATTAAGATTGTGAAGCCTGTGTTTCTGACCACTGCACTGTTCGTCACGGGTCCAGGTCAGGCCTTTTGGTCTGTATAAATACCCAAATAGCAGGAAAAACAATAACAAGTAAAAAATTTCTCAAAATAAATATTAATATTTTCCCAAATTAATTGGGCAAAGAAAAATCATGGTGCTCTTAAGCACAATAACCTTAAATTAATATAGAGTACTGTGAAAAGATGTAAATCATACTATGATAAATGCTCTTCCATTCGGCATATCTTTAAATTCACTCATTCTTTTTTTAATATAGTTTTATTGATTTCAGAGATGAAGGGGAAGGGAGAGAGAGATAGAAACATCAATGATGAGAGAGAATCATTGATTGGCTGCTTCTTGCATGCCCCCTACTGGAGATTGAGCCTGCAACCTGAGAATGTGCCCTGACTGGGAATTAAACCATAACCTCCTGGTTCATAGGTTGACCACTGAGCCATGCTGGCTGGTGACTCATTCTTTCCTTGACCATGCCCAGTCAACTTTTGAGTCCATCTAAGGCAGTCTTCCTTTCTGTTACAGTGTTTTTGATTTCTAGAATTTCCTATTGATTCTTAGACATCTTTTTGCTTACACCAATCTGTTCTTGAACACTTCCTCCTTTTTACATTAGAGCTCTTTACCTATTAATCACAGTCATTTCAAATTCCCAGGTTTTGTCAGCATGCAGCCATATATGAGAACTATATGCAGAGAAAACTGTGTAGTAGTAACATGCATGACTAAATACAGTGGGCTTATGTGGTAATAATTGTGTCTCCCAACATTTTAAGTATACATTATTTTAGAGAATAAGACCAATTTAAATGCATATTTTTGAAATAAATATCTAATATTTGAAGTGTTTAGCATCATTTCAAAAAATCTCTTCTGGAGTTCTAAAATATTCCTCACATGTGTTAAGTTAGGTCCTTAACAATGTTAATGTCCTATTTTCTACATCTATAATATATTCATAATATTTCAAGAAAAATATTATACAACTTGAAACTCTATTTTCCCTCCCTTTTATTATTGTCTAAAGCTACTCAAACAGTAAAATAATATATAAGAACAATCAAAATTAATAGGTTGTCTGCTTCCTCACTTGTAAATAATTCCATGGGTTATTTGAGAGACCTACGAAAACAGAAACAACCATTTGCTGGCATTGTTCTTTCACTATGGTACATGCAGTGATATATAAACAACATAAATATTTGGTCAGTTATTCAAGACTCCAATGATCCTGTGAAAGAAGCAAGGTCAGAATTCTCTTACCTCTGTAGCGACTACACATTCTCCCTGCCTTATAGATGTTGAGGTGAGTGTGCTTTAGAACTTGATGCTATTGATACCCTCTTTAGCTAGTGATTCCCCCCAAAAGTGCGGGCAGCTTAATTCATCCCTGTATCTGTCAAATTAATCAAGTTCCAGAATTCAATCCTGGTTTCAATTTTGTAACATCTTATCACATCCAGAGTCCACATCCCATTAAGTGAAAAATAAATCTTAATCATTCATTCATAATTAATAACAAAGAACAGTGGGACATGAGTTCTGTGTTCCCAGGGATAATGATTTGGATATCTGATGTAAAGGAAAAAATTAAAAATACACCACATCCCTTCATTTCATAATTAGTGCTATAGATATACCATGGCAGGCCAACCCAGACACGGAGCAAGGCTAATTAGCCATGAGGGATTGAGGCTCGCCAATTAGTTGTAAATTTTAACTCAGCTGGGTGAAAGGCCCTTCGAGAGGTCAAACGATGCTGCCATTGAACTAGCACATAGAAAGAGAACCGCCCTGAGGTCAAAGAGGTCATCAATAACAGTAAGTACAGAGAAGTTAGGGTTCAGGACCACAATATTTCAGAGTGATGAGCTGCACAATTTCTGGAAAGGCAATTAAATTTGAAGTACCTCTAATTAACTGTAGGGGTGAATAGAAACCATAGAAAGAGTGGAGGAGGAATACATCTCAGGCCTCTAAGAAAAACGTTTTCTTCATTAAAGTTCTTTTATTTAAATTTCCTTTTGTGGAGTCTGAGGAATGGCAGAAGCCACCTAATTAAAAATCCACACATTACCTATTAGTCATTTTTCAATCACATTTAATGCCCTTGAAAAGGAAACTTTTGATAATGACTGCATTCTACCAATTAAAGCAACCCAGTAATTTCTTTGATTTGCAATAAAGAAACGATAGTTGACAATGAAAGCAAAACTACTTGATTTCCAGTCTCTAAAACAATTTCTATCATTCAGTGCTTCCTTTAGTGCCACTTTCTATACTTAAATTGGGTGTATCTTTATCAGTAGAGCTTGTTAGAAGTAATTTAATATTATGACTGATCTAAGTGAAAAATGCCTTTTAAAAATGTTGGATTTGTCTCATTTCTATTACATTCTTATTTGAAAAGCCTTCTGTTTCCTTAGGAAAGGAAAAAAGGGGCAAATAATTGAAGTTCTATGTAATAATTAAAAGCTGTACTAATTTTCTGAATACTCTTCAGTTTTGAAAAGCTTATAGAATTCATCTGAAATCAGAGTGATTGAGAAGGCATTTTCTCCTAAATGATCAATTTGCCTAACTGGTATTCATTCATGCTGTTGAGAACATTTACATGATTATAATCAAAATATTAATAAATTTAAAAAGTAAATGCACTTCTATAATTATACAAATGAGCACTACTTTGAAGAGCTGCAGCTTAAGGTAGCTATTCCCTTTACATAATGAAAAATCAATGAAATTCATTACAATATCCATCAGAATCTGATTTCAAAAAAAAAAAGGTTTAAGGACAACTATTTTGAAATATGGGTAGGATTAAAACAGAACAGGAAAGGACATTCTAGGTTAAGGAGAGGAAGGGCTTTTTAATGAGTGGTATTATCTTCATAATTAACTAATTTATCAATATTAATAATATGAAAAGATAAAAAAGAAGGACAGACATTATAAGCATGGGCAACTTCACACTCCCAGGAACCACAGCATTGACCCTCCAAGGGGATTAACACCCCTTCCTTCCTCAACTCCTGGGTTGTCAGGGGGAGTAGGAGGAGATGGTGCAAGAGAGTGAAGTCCAGTTATGTAGGGAAGGTGTTTGCCTGTCAGTCTAACGTGGGAAGAAGATAACTGGCTAGAAGGATGGACCCACTGCAACCACATACAATCCTGAAGGGTGCACTGGTTAAGCTCCCAGTTATAATCCCCAGATAAAGAAACTTTCCCTCTTTCGTTCCTATTTCTCGCCTTCTCTGTGACCTGCACTCTCCCTTTTGCTAGCCCTCCATGTGGACTGAAGCAGCCACATGGCCCATGGCCATGTGGGCCCCACACATAATGGACTGCAGCTGGAAACACAAGCTAAGCTAGCCAGATGCTGGACTAGACTGGACTTTAATATGGAGCAGAAACTCTGGGCAGTAGCTTTAATTCTGGACCTGCTAAAGACAAGATTGGACTTTTTACAAGACAGAGGGAGATGGAACTTGGAAAGGAACCCCCTTAATTCCACATCATCAATAAAGCTTTCCATGACACCTCATCCTTCCATTATTTTTCTAGTGGCACCCTAAGAACTCCACTTCCACCTGTAACAGGTGCAGACACAGAGGGCACCCCACTGATAGCAGGGTGACAGGGAATAGAGTAGAGATGGTAAATGACATCCATAAAACTTGGATTCTAGACCAGGTCTGACCAACTTGATTTATGGCATTGAGAACCTGCCTTTATCCCTCAAAGCTTAAAAAAATTTTGATTTACTCATTTTGGCATGAGTAAAATAATAAAAACAAGACATGTAAGACCTATTATTTACATTCAGATTTATAATCATCTAAGGTTATATAGGAGCATCCAGGAGTTAAATATCATCAAAAACTTTGGATACATTTAGTAGCATGCGAGATTAGGCCAGAGAATTATTGGAGAGCCATGTAGTGGGGGCTACCGTTTGTCAGGCTGAGTAAATGTATGATTCCACCATTTAAGTGAAACTAAACTTTTTCATCAGCACACTGTCCAATATAATCAATAAAATCATTGACAATAATGACCAGCATAAAACCATAATGATAGTTTGTAGTGATGCTTCTCATAATTCTATGGATGTGCTCCTTACAGCAAAGGAATATTAGGCTTAGTCCAAGGAGAACCTCTGAATGTGAAGTTAGTTTTGTGGTTGTTGTTTTTTTAATGTTTGGATTTCGCTTAAAAATTCATGAGACTTTTCACTATGCACTATAATATATCCATTATTTTTGAGACAATAAAGTATTTTCCTCAAAAGCTTTGAGGTAAATTGATCCTTTAGAAGTATATTCTGTGTTTATTCTCTGGCTTGACCTAATGCATCTTATGTCATCTCAAACTTGTGGAGTTATGTCTGTTTAGGCAATACAGCTCTAAATTGTGTATGTGTATCTGTATGTGTATATGTATCATTGTGTGTTTATGTACACATGCTAGTGGGTATTATTAAGTTACATAATGAAACAAAATATATAAATTAAAGAACCTATAATCATTTCTATATACCTTATTACCTTCACCCAGGTATCAGTTGAGGTTGGGACCTATAGTACTGAAGGAAGTGTAATATTAGCAGAGTTGCAGTTTAGAGCAAGGACACACAGTGAAAGATGAGTGTAGATGGGTTAGCAGAATTCAGATCAGGTAAGACCTCCTACATGATAAGAGGACTTTTAGCTATCATCTTAAGAACAATAGAAATTTATTCAAGAATTTTAAGCATGGATGTGACACAATTAGAAATGTACTTGAAAAGGACCCTCTGTGTGGACTTCTGGAAAGTAGATTTTGGGTTAAGAGTTAATGCTTGGAAAACAGGAAGTGTTTGTACTAGCATAAAATATAACTGACTTTCTGAGATTTATTTATTAAATCCTGATTCCCAATCAGTTCTTGCCTCCAGACTAAGAAACTTATGAAATAATCTTACTACAATTTGTTTTGTGGTAACTATATGCAGGTGAAAAGCTCTGATCTAAGAACTAAAATCTTCATTCCTTTGGATTAATTAATAAAGCATTTATATTAACTTGGCATTTTGGATGCTTACTTTATTATGCAAATATCCCTGTATTTGTTAATATGTCATTTTAATATCTGAAATACATTTTGAAATAAATTATTGCTTGTGCAATTAAAGGTAAAGGTTCCTAAGTAAAATTTTATGTAGATACTAGAGGCTCAGTGCATGAAATTCGTGCACTGGTAGGGTCCCTAGCGGCTGGTGGCAGCCGATCAGGTACTCCCTTCCTTCCTCTGGCCCACCTGCCACCAGCCATGGCTTCCCTCCCTTCCCCCACCCCCCACCCCCACCCCCGGTCAAACTCCCAGAAGAACTCCCAGTCGAGGGGACAATTTGTATACTACACTTTTATTATATAGGATGTTCTCATTAATAGTGTGAATACAAACACCTAAAACTCATAAAATTAGGAAGCATAGAGGGAATGTAGAAGCAATTTAAAAAATTATGTTTATATTTTATTTAGTAGCTTCTGAATTAGGCAGGACTTGAAATATATTTTAGCACACAAATTTCACAGCTACTTATTTGATTAGACACAGAAAGTCACCTTAGAACAGATTTCCTTCAATTATGCCAAGTGGGTCCATTCTGAATTTTGAAATCCCACTTTACAACAATCAATGTCTTTACTTTTTATATAGAAGATTTGATGAGGCTTTGATTTTAACATATGCTGTATTTCAGGAATATGCAAGGAAAAGCTACAAATTAGATTTTCAAGGACATAAATACTGTGGCTAAAAGAAAGATGGAATATTTCCCTAGTTTCTTGACCTTGAGTTTACTTGAGAGTTTAACACCTTGAAGCTGCCCTTTTCTGTCTAGGAGCTGCCCAGTATGGTTAGAATCATCCAGGCCACCTTTCTTGCATTCCTTACATCCTGGTAATGGATGAAAGCCTTGCTTTCAATACCAGTGCCCATCAATTTCATAGTTTTGAAGACATATAGTATTTTATTTTATATTCTAGTAGATTATTGTCAATGTAGAAAACTGCTCTTGATTTTTATATATTCATCTTGAGACTAGAAAACTTACTCAACTCAAATTTAACTCAAATATAATAACTTTTGATGCTATTTTTATGTAGATGATTATATCATTTGTAAATAATGACATTTTTACTGAATACCTTTCAATCCTTGCACTCTAATTTCTCTTGTTTTTCTTCATTATCTCTTTTTCTGTCTCTCCATATTTCTGTCTGTCTCTCCCCTTTCATCCCTCCACCTACCCTTCCATCCTTCCATTATTCTTATACCATAATTAAAGTATTCAGTTAAGCTAAAGAGGGGCTATTGAAATCCCTGTCTTTCTCTTGTTCTTAAATGAAATGTGTCTGTGTAGGTATTTGGCACATAACCTTTACCATAGTAAGAAACCTTCCTCCTTTACATTATTTGTAAAGTATTGATTTTTATCAAATGTTTTATTTACACCTGTGAGATATACTCTTTATATTCTTTAGTCCATTAATGTGAAAAATTATACTGGCAACATTTTTTAATGTTAAATCAGCAAAGTTGTTTTGGGATAAATTTTATATGAATATGATGCATTAATTTAATTTTATTTTCTTATATTTTTATTGATTTCGAAGAGGAAGGGCAAGGGAGAGAGAGAGATAGAAACATCAATGATGAGAGAGAATCATTGATTGGCTGCTTCCTCCATGTCCCTTACTGGGGATTGAGTCCGCAACCTATTCATGTGCCCTTGACTGGAGTCAAACCTGGGACCCTTCAATCCGCAGGCCAACACTCTGTCCACTGAATCAAACCAGCTGGGACTGATTAATTAATTTTAATACACTGTTCTTCTCAGTTAAGTATTGTTTTATCTAAGACATTCTCATCTGTATTAATAAAAGTAATGAATCTACAATTTTCCTTCTTGTATTGTCTTTATTTGGTTTGATATTATACTATCTTCATAGAGGGAATGGTTACCTTTAGCTATTTCTCTCTATTTGGAAAAATGTACAAACATCTAGAATTTGCTAGAAGTTTCTAGAATTTGCCCCTTTGTCTTTGACAAACTTAAATTTCAATATAACATGTGTAGGTATATATTTCCTTTGACATTCTATAAGTTGTTTGACTATGAGATTTTAAACTTTATTAATTTTAAGTTTATTATAATTATTCCTTCACACATTTGTTCTCATTTTGGTATTCTATGTCTAAATGTTCAAGCTCTACTTCTATCCCCCAATTTCATAATATTTACCTCATCCTTTCCCGTTGCCTTCTGCAAAATTCTGTGACTATAATTTTCCAGGTCAGTTACCCATTCTTAACTATCACCATTTTATCTCATCCATCATAAGTAAAATTTCTATTTTATTACCTTTTCTGTTTTTTTGAATTGCAAATATTCTTCCAGAATAAACTTCCATGACATTTACATATCACAATTAACTTTAATTCTTATTCTTCTCAGTTCAAAAATTCAGCACTATGTGTTACAGTTGTCATTTTTCTTTGTGGGTTTACTTCTCAGATATGATTCTTTTGTCTTGAGTGTTCATGGTCCCCTGGTGGTATCGCCTATCTTTTTGGTAATTGTATTACTTGAGGCAGGTCCTTGTTTTGTCCTTCCTAGTGAACTAAGAGACATGTAGGGAATAAGCCTCAAGTTGAAAAATCTCAGGAACCTCATGGCATTTTCTACTGTTCTACCTGATCACTCCTCCGGCTCCGGATTCCTCTTTATATTCTGAATAACTTAGAGTCTACATTTAGGTTTCTGTATCAAGGAGACCTAAAGTTAAAATAACTTATGTACAAGAAAATTTTGTTTCTTTCTCACTTAATAGCTCTAGGAGAGTTGTCTAGTACATCATATCTTTACCACAAATGCATTGAAAGATTAAGTATAAAAGGTTGCCCTCGGTCCAAGTTGGCTAATATGTGTATAGTTGTTTTCATGCTAGCAAGAAAGAGAGACATGGGAAAGACAAGAACTTATCCTATTTAACGATATAATCTACAAGTTTTAAGCATCATTTCCACTATATTCCACTGACCAGAATTGCATCATGTGGCCACATCTAGGTGCAAAGGAAGCTAGGAAATGCAGTATCTATTCAGGTGGAAATGTGTCCTGCTAAAATTCAGGTGGCTCTATTATTAAAGCGAAGAATGTGTTAATGGTTCCTGGGAGACAATTAGGCACTTATTACATAAAACTACTCTTAGGGGAAAAAAGCACTGAGGAAAACTTTTCTATCTAAGTGGCATATTACCAGTCCTTGGGTTTAGAGGAGGTGAACGTGGAGCAGTGAACTCCCCACCTTTTCCTACACCTGTCCCATTAGTAATGCAGGGCATCAGGGCCAATTATTAGGACATCGCTAGAGATATCTTGGCGATGGCAAGCAGGGCCATTTCAAGATAATGTGGTTCTAAGACCAGAATTTTAAAAATCTCTTCCATTCCAGTCTTCTGCTACAATTCACTTGTCTCTATGGATGTTGTAAACCAGAATGCTTTCTCTCCCTATCTCTCTCTCTCTCTCTCTCTCTCTCTCTCTCTCTCTCTCTCTTTCACACACACACACACACACAATTTCTCTGGAGCAGATTACATGAGAAAAATCTAGAATCTAAAAGCATGTGCTAGTTACCCTTTATCAGATATCAGAGAATTAGAGCTTTAAGTGTGTATATATATGTATATGCCAGAGAACTTGAAATAATTTGTAGAAAGTTAAACAATTTGTTCATAACTTTTCAATAACTTCCTGAAGCTTATTTTATCTTCTAACTAAATGGTTTATTTTGATATTTCATTGACAGAATCATAAATACAAATATTTGAGAACACCAGAAGAATTTTAAGAGATGATAGTTCCTAAAATAGATAAAATAAAGGGACAATTGAGCATAATTTTAGTTTTAATTAAATGACTAAATCTTAGGATTCCTCAGATTTGAGGGACAAGTATGACATTTCATATTGAAATTTTCAAGGTCTGAGGATCTGATTAAGTTCAATATTTTATGATAAAATGATGGTAAGGACACAGGAAAGAAGATTTCTCAATGGATAACATAGCCACAATGTTAATTAATAGTACAGTTCTTAGACTTTGAAAATTATACTCATTTTAAATATTAGAATATTATCATTCTGTCTTACTTTTTCCACAATTGCTTAAAGCTCTATCTCTCTAATGGAGAGACTAACTTAAGAGAAGAGCAAACTATCTTTACTCAAGTGTATCATAGTTTTGTCTTTTGCACAATAATCAGTCTCAGTTTGAAGTGCCAAGTCTCTGGTGGTTCAGAGAAGCCTGTAGCTCCAGTCAGACAAAGAACCATGAAACCAGAAGTCTAATGAACCTGTTCTATTGTGTGTGTGTGTGTGTGTGTGTGTGTGTTTAACTCATCTACTTCCAAGTTAAATAATTTAGGCTAATCTGAATATTTCCCTAGGCCAGTGGTCGGCAAACTCATTAGTCAACAGAGCCAAATATCAACAGTACGATTGAAATTTCTTTTGAGAGCCAAATTTTTTAAACTTAAACTATATAGGTAGGTACATTGTTATTAACTTAACTAGGGTACTCCTAAGGCTTAGAAAGAGCCACACTCAAGGGGCCAAAGAGCCGCATGTGGCCGCACTTTGCGACCACGGCCCTAGGCCCTCCTGAATAGTCAGATAATCAGACCGAGGCATATTCAGGTGTTCTTCCTCTATTGTTCATTTTAACTTTCTCTTGTGCCATATCCTTTCCTGTGGGTTGTAGGCAGTATTGGTGTGAAAATGCATAGATTGTTGTAGACATACTGATTTAAATCACTACAAGTTGTTTGTTGCTCTGATTGTTTTAGCTTTAAGATCAGAGACCCGTAATTTCCTACTAATATGTATCCCTCCCCTACATAATAACAGAACTGGGCATAGTTAGATAATACATTTCCCAGCCTCTTATGCAGCCCATTTTTAACATAAGCATCTATTTTCTCACCAGTGGGATGTGAGAAGAAGTGATGTCCACATCTAGCTTTGCCTTCAGTGGAATGTATTTGTGCTTTCCCAACTATTTTTTATACCCAGTGGTCTGGAGATAAGTCAAAATAATTGCCTATGAAATAGACACCTTGAACACAGAGATGGGTGTCTCCTTACCAATCTGGACTTAATGCTTCTGTTCTTTTATGTGAAAATGAATTCATTTCAATGTAGTTTTTGCTACTATATTTTGAGGTCTTTTTATAGCAATTTGTCTAAGCACCAACTAATATATCCTGAAAGCTATGGCAACTGCTTCCTTTAATCCCATTCCTGCCTTTTACTACACTCCAGAAAACAGAAACTCAAGCCTATAGGAAAAAAGCAAGGATGTTGCTTGGCCACTAAGATATTAAGAGGGGTTTTAGAGGCAAAACGAAATAAAGTCTAAAACAATAATTTTAAAAAATTGGCATGGTGCTGAAATTAAAAATAGAAAAAAACAACAATCCTGATCAGCAAATGTAAGAAACACAAGGGATGAGAATACATAATTTTTCACAGCAGATCTTAGAAAATCATATGATCATTATAAACCAAAGCTCATCCTACGTTATTTTTTTCCTTACTCTTATTTCATGGCACATAATTTAAATAGGCATGGAGGTGTTAACATAGGTAAGTAGATATTAATAAAGGAAAGGGGCAAAGGGAATCAGACATTATTAAACATAATCAACCAGGAGCATAAACCTGCTTGTTTCACCAGGGATTTGCAGCTTCACACAGTCCCCAGGGAACCACAATAAAGGTGGATATAAGCACATGGGCCTGGAGGTGCCAAAATAGGACCCGTAGAGGCCTCTCAGTCTAGCTTGGGGAAAGAATGGATTGCTTAGAGGGCAAACCCAACATAAGCCTTGGAAGACTTGGGGAGTTGATGGGTTATTTTGAAAAAACACCTGGTCTTTCCCAGATCCAAAATAATATAATCCCAGCTAACAAAGCCCCCTCTCTCTTGCTGTTTCTCTGTCTCTCTCTCTCTGTTGTCTCTCTCTGTCTCTGTCTCTGTCTCTCTCTCTCACACACACACACACACGTGTGCACACGCATGCCTGGTAACATGGTGCTCACCCAGTTTGTTTGTGTGTTTTCTTTCCATAGCAGCCACGTGGGACTTCAAATGCAGACTCCAAGCAGGAACCTGAGTACAGCAGCACAACAATGGATTGTAGGACTGCAGCCAGAAACAGCGCTAAACTACCTGGATATGGAATGAGGCTGCTTAGCAGTTGCCTGGGGCCTGCAACAGACAGCAAGGGCTCCAATTGCGGCCAGATGCAGCACCAGGCAAAGGCAAAACAGAGCCAGGAAAACAAGCTAAGCTAGCTAAATGGTGATAAAGACTGGAATGGACCAAGCTTTAATATGAACTGAACCAATGGCACAGAACTTTTGGACCTTGGCTTTTGTTTTGGGTTTAATGAAGACAAGATTGGATCTTTCTAATGGGGGGATGGTTGGGGATGAGACATCGGAAACCAAGGGTAGTCTCCTATTTCCACTCAAATAAATACCACCAAGCTCCAACTCTCCATATGGATCTCCCAGAATGCTTTCCTCATGATACCGCAAGAACCCCACTTCCACTAGCAACAGAGGGACCAAGAAACATTTATAGACACATACTGCATCATAGTTCAAAATCAGCTACTTTGTGTTGACATATTAACCTATTCTGGTCAAATATCCTATATGATAAAACCCTAATATGCAAATCAACTGAATGGTGGAATGACCAGCAGAATGACCGGTTGCTATGACATGCACTGACCACCAGGGAGCAGATGCTCAAAGCAGGAGCTGCCCCCTGGTGGTTAGTGCACTCCCACAAGGGGAGCACCGCTCAGTCAGAAGCCGGCCTCACTGCTGGCAAGTGTAGCGGAGGTGGCGGAAACCTCTCCTGCTTCCGCTGCAGGCGGGTGGTAAGGAGCGAGGGGTCCCGGACTGAGAGAGCTCCGGACTGTGAGAGGGATGTCTAACTGCTTGCTTAGGCAGGCATCCTCCAAGGGGTCCTGGACTGCAAGAGGGCACAGACTGGGCTGTGGGACACCCCTCCAGTACACGAATTTTGTGCACTGGGCCTCTAGTTACAAGATAAAATACAAATACCCTAGCCAAAAATTATAATATCAAATATACAATCAAATAATTAAAATCTCATATTCACAATTTAAAACTCTAAATGCTTATCTGGGAAGAAAAATAATTTCCTTCTACCTTCCTAAAATTTTCTGGCTGGATGAATAATCAAATTAACCTGAGGCACAGTAACAGTAGAACATTACTAACTTTACCATGTTTGTACATATGGGGGTTTTGTAAGAATATGAGACCCCCTGGCCACTTGAACTAAGGATTAATGGGGTAGAGGTAGTAGCTTGGGACTTCAAAGATCAGGAAGGCAATTCACACTCAAGTTTAGAAAAATAACACAAGAATTAAAATGAAAACAATAATTTATGGCTTTTATAAATACCCAAGAGATAAAAAAAATTCATAATCAAATAAAACCAAATTAAAAAGTTAACATAAAATTTTAAATGCTGAAAAAAAATGGTTGAAATCATCGTTCCTATGGATATATACATTCACATTAGAGAATTTGTTCAACCTTTTCTTAAAATTTTCATGAAGTTTCAGAAAATCAATAAGGAGGTCGGGAAAATGGCAGAGGCTTAGACGGACGTTTTGGTGCTTTATCCCGGAGCAGATAGGGGCGAGCAGCTGAAACGGGTAACAATCAGCCCGATCAAGCTGGGGAGGCTCAGCTGAGAGGCAGTCTGCAGCCAGGAAAGACAGAGAACTCCTAAAAAATGCGGATGGTTAGAGATTGAGGCTGAAACCTCCCCCTGGGTGCCAGCGCAGCAGCGAGACCGCGCCATCTTGGGTTGCGGCTACTGGTTACCGGCATCCAGAGAACGGCTACTAAACCAGCGCCTACCAACCCGGAGGCAACGACTCGCAAGCAGCGCGACTACAAGAGCCCAGCGGAGACCTGCACCCCTCCACGGAAAGGTTAGACTTACCCCAAAGGTGCGGTTTGCAGTTCAGGTTGGAGCGAGGAACGCGCGCGCGGGCGCAGGGGGAAATCTGCGCACTCCAAAATCCGCGCACATAGAAGCCAGGGTAATCCGCAAGTGGGGAGGGCTCCCGCAGGGCTGCTGCCAGAAGGTATCACTATAAATGAGCCCATAATTGGATTGGATGCAAAAAGGGCTACCTCAGAGTTTCCCTGATAACCAGCTACTTGTTGCCAGGGGCTTGAGCGCGCGCAGACATAACGCGCAGACATTTCGCGCAGTTCTGGAGGGTGGAACCCTGCGAGTTCGAACAGCTTCCCAGGCTCTTGTTTCCACACTTCCTCTTACTTCTGGGAGTTTGATTGTTGACCCCATTGGATGTGATTGCCCAGTTGGGGTCACTAGCAGAGCTTGTAGGGGAAGATTGTTTTTGGGGAGCCGGGGAAACAGAGCTGGGAGTGGCGCCTGGGGAACCAGCCCTGGGCGGAGCTGGTTCAAGTACAATACAGAGCTCCTGGTCAGAGAGAACTTATAGCCTTGGAGGTCAATCCAGAAACACTGCCACCCAGAGGCAGAGCCACGAACTGACTCTTCTGTAAATACAGATAAGGCAATAAGGGGATTTTACGGCCGGCCTTAAAATCAGGACTGTGGCTTACAACACGGAGGAGCAGTGTACCAGAGGGAAACTCAACATTCTCCTGAATTCCGGGCAGGCCAATAAGAAGAGTAGAAGATCTGAAGCACCTGCATTACTGCACATTTTTATTTTTATTTTTTTAAATTACTTTTTCTCCTTTTAACTAAGAAAACATTTTTTTTTCTGTTTTTCTTTTTTCTTTTTCTCCATCACCTGATTTTGCCCTTTCAGCTACTACATTTTTATTTTTAACTAGTATTTTTACCGCTACCATTTTACCATTCTTTTAAGTGTCATTTTATTTTGTCTTTATTTTATTTTGGGACTAATGTTCTCCATTCTATTTTCATCGTTCCTTTAGCAACATTGTTCTCTACCTCAATTTGCCTCTGTGCTAAACAATCTTCCCCACTTTTTCCCTTTTGCTGTCCTGTTTCTCTTACCCTACTCCAGCTTTTGATTTTCCCTATTCTTTTTACCCCCTGTCAAATTTAACCCTGCTTATATATCCTACGTCCTATCCCCTGTTCTAAATCCTTATACACCTTTCCCTTATCTTCCTTCACTATCCAATTTTTTTTTCCTCTTCTTCTTCTTCTTCTCTCTCTCTATTGTGTTATTGTTGTTTGCTTGATTGACGAATATATTGGGTTTGTTTTTTTTTTGAATTGTTTGTGAGGTTAGACTGCTTATTCTTTTTATTTTCCTGCCCCTCCCTCTCCCCCCCCCTCCCCTGGTTATTTCTGTATTTCTGTTTCCCCTTGCGTCGCTTGATATTATTGGTTGTTTGTAGTTTGTATTCATCTCCAGGAATCTGTTGCTGTAATTTGTTGGTATTAGTGGCGGACCTATAGGAGTTTTCTCCTCATATAAATAGTCTCTTCCCCTTTTATACTTCATTCTCTTTTCTCTCTTACTTTTTTTTTTCCTCCTCTTTTCCCCTCCCTTTTCCCAATTTCATTTTTGCACTCCTTTTTTTCTTTCTTTCTTTTTTCTCTTCTACCTTTTTCTCTTCTTTCCCCCTTATCTCTCAACTCTCTTAGCTCGGGAGGCCACCTTTATTTGGGGTTAGTAATATCGTAAATACAATAGTGTTTAGTGCCTGGTACGTTGTGCCTTGTTGTGTGTATTTTGTGCTTTTAAATCAACGCAGCAGATTCAAGCAACAGCGGCCTCCTGATCACCATACGCTCTGCCTGGGGAACAGTTGCTGTGTGTGAAGCCTCCCTCCACCAGCCAGAAGAGCCACCACAGCTGTGAACAGCACCCACCAGAGGCTCTGCTATCAACAGAGGAGCCGCTGCTACCACAACCGCCCAAGGAGCAACCACAGCCCGAGGAGCCACTGCCACCCAGGGAGCAGCCACTGCCTCCCAGGGTCCAGCCACTGAACGATTCAACAACTAGTCATGTCAGTGAGATCAAACATGGGTAGACAAAGAAACCCCCAAAGGAAAGAAAAGGAGGACTCACCAGAAAAGCAGCTAAGTGAGACAGAGATATGCAACATGACGGAAAAAGAATTCAGAATAAGGTTCCTAGAGTACATGCACCGGATGTTCAAGAAGCAAGAAGAAACAGATGAAAAACTCAACTACTTATGCAAGAAGCTAGAAGAAACAGATGAAAAAATCAACAACTTAAGTAAGTCCCAAGAAGAAATGAAGAGCGACATAGCCTCAATAAAAAACTCCATTGAAAGTATCAACAGTAGACTGGGAGAAGCAGAGGACCGAATTAGTGAATTAGAAGACAAGGAAGCAAAACACACTCAAACTGTACGGCAACTGGAGAAAAAAATTAAAAGACAGGAGGAGAGCCTAAGGGAGCTTTGGGACAACATGAAACGAAACAACGTACGAATAATAGGGGTGCCAGAACAACAGAAAGATGAACACGGATTAGAAAACCTATTCGAAGAAATAATATCAGAAAACTTCCCTGAGGTGGGGAAGAAAAAAGTCACACAAGCCCAGAGAGTCCCAAACAAGGTGAACCCGAAAAGACCCACACCAAGACACATCATAATTACCATGGCAAATGTTCAGGATAAAGAGAGAATCTTACAGGCTGCAAGAGAGAGACGGAAAGTAACATACAAGGGATCTCCCATTAGATTATCAAATGATTTCTCAACAGAAACACATCAGGCCAGAAAAGAATGGACGGAAATCTACAAAGTGATGCAAAGCAAAGGACTGAATCCAAGAATACTCTATCCAGCAAGGCTATCATTCAAAATTGAAGGGGAAATAAGAAGCTTCACAGACAAAAAAGGGCTAAGGGAGTTTATCACCACCAAGCCAGCCATGCAAGAAATGCTAAAGGGACTGGTGTAAAAAGAAGAAACATCAAGCTCAGAAAGAAAACAGCCACACACACACACAAAAAGAAATGGCTACAAACAAGTACCTTTCAATAATAACTTTAAATGTAAATGGACTCAATGCTCCAACCAAAAGACATCAAGTGGCTGAATGGATAAAAAAACATGACCCATACATCTGCTGTCTACAAGAGACCCACCTCATTAGAAGGGACTCACACAGACTGAAAGTGAAGGGATGGAAAAATATCTTTCACGCAAATGGGAAGGAAAAGAAAGCTGGGGTAGCAATACTTATATCTGACAAAATACATCTCAAAGTGAAGGCCATAACCAGAGATAAGGAAGGCCACTTCATAATACTAAAGGGATCAATACAACAAGAAGATATAACCCTGGTAAACATATATGCACCCAATGCAGGAGCACCCACATACATAAGAAAACTTCTGGAAGATATCAGGGGAGATATCGACAATAACACAATCATAGTAGGGGACTTTAATACACCACTGACATCACTGGATAAATCCGTTAGACAAACAATCAGCAAAGAAACAGCAATCCTAAATGACTCACTAGATCAGATGGACTTAATTGACATCTTCAGAACACTACACCCCACAGCTGCGGAATATACATTCCTCTCAGGTGCTCATGGGACATATTCAAAAATAGACCACATATTGGGTCACAAGCAAAGTCTCCACAAATTCAAGAAGATTGAGATCATAAAAAGCATCTTCTCAGACCATGATGGCATAATGTTAGAAATAAACTACAATAAAAACAACCCAAAATACTCAAACACTTGGAAGCTGAATAGCATGTTATTAAATATTGATTGGGTTACCGATGACATCAAAGAAGAAATTAAAAACATCCTGGACACTAATGACAATGAAAACACAACAATCCAAAACCTCTGGGACACAATGAAAGCAGTCCTGAGAGGAAAGTTTATAGCTCTACAGGCCTATCTCAAAAAACAAGAAAAAATGGTATTCAATCATCTAACTCTACAACTCAAAGAATTAGAAAGAGAGCAACAAGAAAACCCCAGAGTGAGCAGAAGGAAGGAGATAATAAAGATTAGAGCAGAAATCAATGACATAGAGACCAAAAAAACAATACAGAAAATCAATGAAACCAAGAGCTGGTTCTTTGAAAGGATAAACAAGATTGACAACCCCCTCGCCAGGCTCACCAAGAAGCAAAGGGAGAGGTCCCAAATAAACCAAATCAGAAATGATAGAGGCGAAATAACAACAGACCCCACAGAAATACAAATGATTGTTAAACAATACTACGGGCAACTCTACTCCAACAAACTAGACAACCTGGAGGAAATGGACAAATTCCTAGAAAAATACAACATTCCAAAACTCAAACAGAAAGAATCTAAAAACCTCAATAGGCCAATAACTATGGAAGAAATTGAAGCAGTCATCAGAAAGCTTCCAGCAAACAAAAGCCCAGGGCCAGACGGCTTCACAGGGGAGTTTTACCAAACATTCAAGGAAGAACTAAAACCTACCCTCCTCAGACTACTACAAAAAATTCAAGAGGAAGGAACGCTTCCAAGCTCATTCTATGAAGCCAGCATCACCCTAATACCAAAACCAGGTAAAGACATCACAATGAAAGAGAATTACAGGCCAATATCCCTCATGAACATAGATGCCAAAATCCTCAACAAAATCTTAGCAAATCGGATCCAGCAGTACATCAGAAGGATCATACACCATGACCAAGTAGGATTTATCCCAGAGATGCAAGGATGGTACAACATCCGCAAATCAATAAATGTGATACATCACATAAACAAATTGAAAGAAAAAAACCACATGGTCATATCTATTGATGCAGAAAAAGCATTCGACAAAATCCAACACCCATTTTTGATAAAAACTCTCAGAAAGGTGGGAATAGAAGGATCATACCTCAACATAATAAAAGCCATATATGACAAGCCCACAGCCAACATCATACTTAATGGTCAAAAACTAACACCATTTCCCCTAAGAACAGGAACAAGACAGGGATGCCCACTCTCACCACTCCTGTTCAACATAGTACTGGAAGTATTAGCCATTGCAATTAGGCAAGAAGAAGAAATAAAAGGCATCCAAATTGGAAAAGAGGAAGTAAAACTGTCCTTATTTGCAGATGACATGATATTATACATACAAAACCCTAGAGACTCCATCAAAAAGCTACTAGACTTAATACATGAATTTGGCAATGTAGCAGGATACAAAATTAACCCCAAGAAATCTGAGGCATTTCTATACTCCAATAGTGAACTTTCAGAAAGAGAGATTAGAAAAACAATCCCATTTACCATCGCACCAAAAAAATTAAGATACCTAGGAATAAACTTAACTAAAGAGGTTAAAGACCTATACTCAGAAAACTACAGGACGTTGAAAAAAGAGATAGAGGAAGACATAAACAGATGGAAGAACATACCATGTTCTTGGATTGGTAGAATCAACATCATTAAAATGTCTATACTACCCAAAGCAATCTATACATTCAACGCACTCCCCATTAAAATACCAATGGCCTTCTTCAAAGATCTAGAACGAACTCTCCAAAAATTCATCTGGAATAAAAAAAGACCCCGAATAGCTGCAACGATCCTGAGAAAGAACAAAGTAGGCGGGATCTCAATGCCAGATATCAAGCTGTATTACAAAGCCACTGTTCTCAAAACTGCCTGGTACTGGCACAAGAACAGACATATAGATCAGTGGAATAGAATAGAGAGTCCAGAAATTAGCCCGAACCAATATGCTCAATTAATTTTTGACAAAGGAGGCATGAACATACAATGGAGCCAAGATAGTCTCTTCAATAAATGGTGTTGGGAAAATTGGACAGATATATGCAAGAAAATGAAACTAGACCACCAACTTACACCATACACAAGAATAAACTCAAAATGGATAAAGGACTTAAATGTACGACAGGAAACTATAAAA
>NW_005871049.1:7700524-7704901 GCF_000147115.1 Myotis lucifugus | reverse complement strand
CAGCCAGAAACTGGCCTCACGGCTGGCAAGTGTAGTGGAGGTGGCGGAAATCTCTCCTGCTTCAGCTGCAGGAAGGGGGTAAGGAGCGAGGGGTCCCGGACTGAGAGAGCTCCGGACTGTGAGAGGGATGTCTAACTGCTTGCTTAGGCGGACATCCTCCAAGGGGTCTTGGACTGCAAGAGGGCACAGACTGGGCTGAGGGACACCCCTCCAGTACACGAATTTTGTGCACTGGGCCTCTAGTTACAAGATAAAATACATATACCCTAGCCAAAAATCATAATATCAAATATACAATCAAATAATTAAAATCACATATTCACAATTTAAAACTCTAAATGTTTATCTGGGAAGAAAAATAATTTCCTTCTACCTTCCTAAAATTTTCTGGCTGGATGAATAATCAAATTAACCTGAGGCACAGTAACAGTAGAACATTACTAACTTTATCATGTTTGTCCATATGGGGGTTTTGTAAGAATATGAGACCCCCTCACCACATGAGCTAAGGATTAATGGGGCAGAGGTAATAGCTTGGGACTTCAAAGATCAGGAAGACAATTCACACTCAAGTTTAGAAAAATAACACAAGAATTAAAATGAAAACAATAATTTGTGGCTTTTATAAATACCCAAGAGATAAAAAAAATTCATAATCAAATAAAACCAAATTAAAAAGTTAACAAAATTTTAAATGCTGAAAAAAAATGGTTGAAATCATCGTTCCTATGGATATATACATTCACATTAGAGAATTTGTTCAACCTTTTCTTAAAATTTTCATGAAGTTTCAAAGGTGACAAAACAGTCATGGCTTTCAACCTTAGGATTACTGCTCCATTTCCAGTCTTTCCATTTTAATGGCTTTAAGCATAATGAAAAATTTAAATATAATTAGTGAATCTTTAAAATGTTTCCTCAATTGAAGGCATATGCTCATTACGTCTTTGCCTGGGTAGAAGCAGGGGGAGTGTGCAGAGATCTACAGGAACTCAACCATGATGTGAACATCTATGAATAGCTCTTTCCACACAATGCCCGTCGTTTGCAAATGCTTGCTATTACTAGTGATTTGCTCATAAGAACGTTTACTTTCAATTCTGAGCCTGTGGCTAAATTTAAAGCATGTACTTTATGACTAAGAAGGCAATTATTCTGTCAGGCTCACTAACTATCATGAGATATTTGATTAGCAGGTTAAAGTTGTTGTTTTTAACTATCTGAAGCTTTTTATTTAAATTACATGTTAAGTTTTTATTATCTTGACTCTTAACGATACCAAACACAACTCCCATTTCAATTTACCTTTTCCCTTAAGCCTTATCTGTCCTTTTGTTTTATTTCAAGCAGAAAGTCTATTAAGTACTATACACAGAGTCCACAAATTGCTACTAAAAGTGACTATTTGTTGCTGAAAATAAATTGCAGGTGAAATATTTAAATGTAAATATTTGGACATTGTATATATTGGCTCCAAAATGATATTTTATCTAATTCTTTTTGCTAATTGTATAACTACATAAGTTAGAGAAAATGATGATAGTTGAACACTGGAATTAACCTCAGTAATCTCAAATAAAGCATAAATGACACTTTTTAATATGCAATAATTTCTTAAAACCTTAATTGAGAAGGAACCATATTTAAAATTTTACTCCATTTGATAAAATTTTATGGCAGAGTGAATAAAATATTGTACTTGGAAATAAAATAATGTAGTATTTCTGGTCTTATCATTTCCTAAGTAACCTTAATCAATTATTTAAAAAATTTTAATATATGTCAAATGCCAGTAGAATATCTAGTTGCTAACATCGTTGTAAATAATTAATCAAATCATATATGTCTTAGAAACATTGAAATAATTTGTAATATTAATGATATTAAATACTATACAAATCACAAAAATCATATTTAATTTTTAATGAAAACAATGTATTCAAATATTTGGTAAAAGTGATGGCTTCATTGGATAGAATGTTTAATTATAAATGGGTCATTCTATAGTCACAATTCTCTGCTCCTGATGTTGAGTAGGTCTGAGCAGATTTTCTCTAATAGTTAACTTCTATATACAAAACGGAGATATTTTTACATTTAATATCTAAATCACTATAGATGCTCCTTAGCTGTTCATACTAGTATAAATGCTACTAATTAGAGTCCATTCATTCTTAAATGGTCACAGTATGATAGTCTGTCTTCCCCATGTACGCCCCTCAACCCTGGAAAACGTTGACATGGCCATCTGGCCAGACTTTTGATAAAATGACAACTGGGGATATCATAGTCCCTAAAAGGCACCTGAAATAGCAACCACACAACTAGAAATCAAGTTCCAAATCTGGGCCTGTGTGGACACAGTGAAGATGACTTCCAGACAGTCCAGCCCTTCATGCTGCCTAATAATTAGCCCCAACATTTCCAGCGGCATTCAGTGGCATTCAGAGACTTCACTCTCCTGATGTGGGATAGAAATTGTTGAAGTTTTAAAACGTGTAAAAACATTTTAAAAACCTACCTAATTTCCTCCAGTGCTTTATTATAGAGGCTATGTGGGTTCAGGGCTTCCCTGCTGGACAGTAACATGTACAAGCAGTGCTCATTTCCTTTTTAACACCCTACAATTTCTCACACGTGTTCCATCAGCTTAGACTGGCTATTCCCAGTGCCGTTTTGTCTTGTGAACTCCAATTCCACCTTCACATTTTGAATCAAGTATCTTCATATCTGGGAAAGTTGATATGCTAGCTCTAGACAGTTTCTGTAGCATTTATCATTCCTTTATAATGGTTATTATATTTCACTCTTCACAAAAGTGATGAGCACTTGTGTTCTTTGTATTGCTTTTGAATCTCCATACCCTACCACAGTGCTTTGGCTAGATGAATGTTGATTTAGGAAATATTTATTTAAGACTTACTATGGAACAGACACTGTTTTATGTACTGTCAATAGCACATTCAACCAAACAGCAGTTTTTGGTTCTGTTTTTGTATGTGTGTTTGCGTTAACCTCTGTAGGGGCCCAATAGGCCAGCCCATCCGAGGTACCCTAGCATTTCAGTTTGTTAGGGTTGGTTACATTCTAATGGTCCTTCTGTGTGTGAAATTCTGATGAGTCCCTTGAGATCTGTAACTTCACAAGTTGGACTGGGCTATGATGCAGGTTGGTCTTGAGATTGTGACCTTAAGTAGGAAAATAGAATCCTTCTATTCTGAGGTGTTCAAAAAGAACAGAAAAATGCCTGGGGACTGTGAAAGCAAACACAGTAACAAAGAGTTCAGAGAGGCTGGTCGGTGAATACTGCCAGGCAAAACATTCTCCAGCACAGAGCAATTTCTCCTCGTTTTCACCACTGAAGCAAATGCTATAAAATGGAAACAATTATCCTAAATTACAGAGAAAGCAGAGGAAGAAAAAATATGCACGGAGCCTCAATATATAAAACAGGTGCTAGAGGTGTGAGTCAGATTAAAGCAGAGATAGAGGCACCCTGGCCCTACCGGTGCAGCCCTCCTCTTATACCCTGGAAGCCTTCTGTGCCTGGGCTGGAGAATCACTACTGAAAAATCATGGTGTACGATTTGTATCTGTGCATGAACAGAAATAGGGTTGTTAAATGAACCTGTTAAATGGTGAAAACGAGGACATTGGTTTTGAACATGTTAATTTGCCTTGTTAGACTATTCTTGTATAAACCAGGGAGAAAACTTGTCTTAGATCTCCAAGCCACTTTAACTAAGAAAGGCTCTCCAATTCTGTCCCCAGATATTTCTCCATAGGTTGCCTTTCCTCTCTCTGCTTCTACAGCTATAATTCAAATACTGCCATTTCTCAACCAGACTCTTGCAATAGCTTTCTAATAGAGCTCCATATTTTCAACCTGATACCTTTACAAAGCCTCCTGCACACCAGCAGCTCTTGACTAAGGTGTGAGGATGCTCTTGAATCAGTAGCAGGTAAAGAAAGAGAATTTCCGTAACTGCTTTTAGGAATTCAGAAGGTGCCAAAGATCATGCAGCAGCTCATGCTATATGTCTCCTTAGCATCCTTTAATTGCCTCTAATTTGTTTCACATGATAAGATGCAATATCTTTTCATGGATCATTAGTCAAAATAATCTTGTTTTTTAAAAATTTCCCTCAATCTTTTCCCTAAAATAAATATTGCTTAAGTGTTTATTTTTCACTCATATAAATCCAACATGTGTCAGGTATAGGCCTTCATCCGTAAGTAACTATACAATGTGGATTTGGTGACCTCCAAGGTCGCAATAGAAGTGGAAGAGAGAGCATGAAAAAAGCACACTGTCTTTAACTGTTTAGGCCCAGAAGTGAGTATTTTATATTATTTTTGTGTAGCATATGTAAGATG
>NW_005871049.1:7579456-7700424 GCF_000147115.1 Myotis lucifugus | reverse complement strand
TATTGCTACATAAAATCATTTGGATTGAATCTAATCCCAGGATCCTAGGAGAAGAGGCTGGGAAATACAGTTTTCCTAAATAGCTACAGAGAGTAAAATGAAATGAGGTTTTTAAATGCATAATATTGTCTTTTTCTTTTCTGATATCCAAAGTTTTTCTCAATCCAACCTTTGTCTATTTTCAGGCTTTATTATCACTCCCTTCTCTTTAACACTTTTTTGTTGTCATTCTGGCCAAAGAGGGTACTCTCAAATGCATCCTTCTTATTTTATGACTTAGAAACGCCTGAAATGTCATCTTAACTACCCGCTCTAGTCCCTCTATTTTCCTACAAAATACCTTACACATTTTTTAAGATTAATTTTCTATTCTCTACCTGGCATCTACTGAGTCAAAGTGTTATTATCTGAAAGTTTACTTATGGCATGGTGTGCTGATGACAAGAAAAATTAGTCAGTTGTATAACATAATAGAAACAAGAGAAACAGAAGCAATATGGGAAAGAGAAAAGAAAAGAAGGAAGGAACAAAGGGGAGGGAGGAACTAAAAAGAAGTAGGACAGGAAGAAAAATATTCGATTTTTTTGTGAAGCTACATAGGGAACAAGAACATGAATAGGAATTAGGAATTGCAGTCAGGAGTATAGGAACATATGGAAAGAATAACTAGGTTTAAAAAAAACCCACAAAAACTGTATATCAGTCAGTATTCAACCTGAGGAAGTTGAATAAATAGGAGATAACAGATATAGGAATGGAGATAGATATAGATACAGATATAGTGGGAGATGAGAGGGAGGTTTATTACAGAGCAGTAGCTTAGACAACTGTAGCTGGCTGAGCAAGCCGGAGTTCACAGGCAGGCAGGGAGGTAGGAATGACTCAGGGAAGGGAGAAAACTGCAGGTCCAGCTGCTGCATCATGCATTTCAGTTATGTGAGTCAGCAGTTCTGAATAATGAAGCAGTTGTTGCTGTACCAGAATGTAGAAACTGTCTACACTCTCCTTTCCCTCTTAAGGGTTCTAATCACCAACTACAATTCTGACCACCTGTTTCAATCAGCAATTCTCCAGCTGGGTGTGCTACTGTTCAACTCCATCCTGATATCATCTACCTGGGGATAGCGTCAGCTCCCACAGATTAAGGGCTCAGTCCAACAAGACTGCCCCCACCCCTCATTTCAGATGCAAGTTGAAAGCCCAGATTATTGTCTGTGTTTCTGACCAACTAGCTATAGATTGGTGATTCCAGTGACCTTTGCCCTTGATATATTTGCCAAAGTGGCACACAGAACTTACTGAAAAATTTTACTTCTTAGACCATCAGTTTATCAGAAGAGGATATGTAACCACTTAGAAATGTCATTTCTTTAATATAATCTTTGCTCCTTTCTTTCCTTTTGATTCATACTGGCCTCATCCAGCACCCTGACTCACCTGCCTTCTCCATTGCACATCCACTCCCTTAATCATTAAGCCCTAAGGACAAGGAGGTTCTGATCAGCATCAAATAACCTTAGGAACAAAGCTTCGGGTCTTTGACCCCAGAGACAGAGTTTCATTTAAACTAGAGATGACATCTACGCCTCAGTTGTGTTTCAGCTCCAGGCCCAGAAAAGGAGCAAAACCAGATGAAAGGGTGCCATGGGTGACATCAGAACCAAAGGCAATGGTCAACTCCCCCCCTGACCCTAACTCCTTTAGTCACTGTGATTAATGATTTCCCTCCCACATCATCCATCCCCTGGAAGCCATCAGGGAACCATGTTGTTGAGCATTAACTCACTTGTCTCTGGGCCTGGGCCACTTTCTAAAAATAAACCCTGACTTTCTTTGCTGAGAATTTCTATTTGTCTCATTGGGCTTTGATGCATGCGGGCAAATGGACCCCTTTAGCCCGGTAACAGACAGGACTCAGGGCAGCCAGATGGAAGAGATGCATGGGGCAGGTATGGGGAAGAGGAGCAGAGTTTTCATATCCTCTCCCAGTGCACCGCTCTCCCCGAATCTCCCCAAGCTCACCAACCTAGAAGCTCTCTGACCCCCTGTGCTTGAGTTTTAGTCATTGCATAGGCATGATGAATGAAATCAGTGATCAGTGTTGTTCTAAAACAAGCCATTCTCATCCGTTTTCTATATAACACTTAGCAGGGAGTTTTAAAATTTGTCTGCAGCTTTTTGATCTGTGGAATGTGACTTTCCTGAAAGTTTCATATTTTCCACACTGTATCACCTTTTGAAATGTGCAAGCCAGCCAGCACTAGACAAGAGGAATTTAAAATTTGAAATTTTCCTGACCCTGATTAATGTCACTGTAAGTTTCTTTGGCTTTTAATGTCACAATATTATCCACGATGCTATTTTTTCTCAGTCATGACATCTTGAATCCCCACATTGAGCCCCCTTCCCATCTTCTCTGTAGCTATAGTATGCACTGCAGACCCTTTGTAGCTGAGGAAGTAAGCTGTCCACTTCAACTTTGCTGAAGACCCACATTAATGGGAGAAAACTTAGAATGACAGCTACCTGAATATGGTCCGTGGATAATACTGCAAAAAGATGCCAGGCACGAGAATGTGTAAATGTCCTAAGCTATGCTAAGGAGAAGCATTTCCAGCAGATGAGAGCTGTCATATCACCTCTTTCATACTGAGGGGCAATGCTGTGTCCTTCATGGATTTTAGATGAGAATGGGGACTGTTGAAATCTATAGCTATTTTTTATGAAGAAGAAGAAGATAAAGTCATAAACTCTCATACTAATTCAAAACTACAGCATGCTTATTAAACCTTAGCCAGCAACTTATTCCCGTCTCAACATAATGTTTTACAAAGGTAAGCTGCTGAACAGCAAACTGAGACCAACATGTCCAGCAAATAACACGTGCAATAAAAAAAGTGGGATGAAGAAATAGATGTAACTGTCCGCCTACCTCTCTCTAAATGTATAAGAAACTGAGATGACTACTAACACCCAGGACCAGGGGTATTTTCAACACCCACTTCACTCAATTCTATTCACTGACACAATTGTCTATAGTCTCAGTTCTCGACTCACATACAAATTGTTTTCAGAACAAACTATAGAAGCTGAAGAAAATTGTTTGATATCCTTTCAGAGCAAAGGGGGGAAAATGTCTGCCTGGTATTCTACACAGGCACAGAAAAATCAAGTGTAGTATTTTGGCCTTAAATAAAAATATGGTTACATTTACATGTGTAAGTACATATTTCCAAGCTTTTATTTAGATTGAATATAACACTTTTAAAAAAGAGTTTATATTAATAAAAAACATAAATATAATTTATATTACAGTAATTGCTTTTCCAACTTCTTTTAGAATAGCATACATATTTTTTCAAGAATGAGCAACTCGAATTTATTTTGAATATTTTTCGATTATGAAAATCTTGCCTGCAATTTGGATGTATATAGTAGGACTTATTCTTGAAAACACAGTTTACTGACCAAGGTAGTTTTGGGTCAGCTGTAAAGGGCAGTACTTAGTCAGCTAATAAAGGAAGGGAAGAGGAGGGTATCTCTAGTGGAACAATTTCAGGAGTGCATTAAGATATAAAAACCTCCAAGTCCCTCACCACTAATATTGCCATACTACCTGATATTTTATTTACTAAAATCATTATTTTTGGCTAAAACATTGTTTTCAAGAGGTCTTGGATTCAAACTATACAGTGATAATAGTAGTGGTGGTAATATTAGTAATAGTAATAATAGGAGAGAACAGCAATAAAGTGCTAGTCTACCATATGCCAAGGAATCCAGAAAGTGCTCAGCAATGCTTCTTTCCTCCAACTTCTCACATCACTTTCTCCATCATCACGCCCAGCTAATGACTTTGCCCCATATTTCAATGAGAAAACGGGAACAATTAGAAGACAACTTCCCCATGCTTCAAACAGGGCATTTATCCACCCAGTTGTGTCTATGCAATAGCTGTGTGTGCCAACCTGTTCCCACAGATGGACTAAACGTGCTCTTATCTAAGGGCAATCCTCCGCTCCAGCTCTGCCTCATGTCCTGCCCTCTCCTAAGGCCATCCCTTCCTTCTTCCTACCTGACCAAATGTCCCCTCTCTACTGAATCCTTTCTGTGAGCATGCCATCACAGTTACTTCTCCTATTAAAAGAATTTAAATTCTTCTAATTTCACAACCCCTTGAAGCTACACTGTCCTCTTTGCAGGAAACATTGATGCTTGCTTCATCATTCCCTCCTGAACCCAGTCCAACTTGACTTTCACACCCACCGTTCCACCAGAACTGCTATGCTGTAGTTGCCAATGACTTTGACCTTGCACAATCCAGTGAGCAATGATTCTATCCAATGGACTGGCCCAGTGATGACATAGTCCTTATGCTGTTTTAAGTAGCAACACACAGTCTATCACTCAGTCCTAACTAGACCATGTTCTCCATTCACTTTTGGGGCAGCACATACTCCCAGTTTCCCTTCTCCCTCTCTGCTCACTTCTCTATGTCTTTCTCTGGTTCCTTCTAAGTGGAGAATACCCTGGTATTTAAGGGACTCAGAATTAAGGCTTGTTACTTAGAGCTTCTCACTCTGGTGATGTCATCCATATTCAGGGCTTTAAAAAACAATTTCCATGCCATGACAGCACAGTCCTACGACATCCACACCTCTTCTTGCACTCAAGTGTTAGGTATCTAACTGCTTAGCTGACTCCATCTTGGGGTGTCCAAAATGACACACCATCAGCTATCTAAAATGGAATTCTTGATGTCCCCCAGCCCCAAGCCTGCTCCTCTCACAGTCTTTCACATCTCAGTAACTATCTGCTTCTTCCTTCCAGTTTCTTAGGCCAAGAGGCTTGTATCTCTCTTTCTCCCACATGCCACACACCTCAGCAAATCCTCTCCAGTCTGTTTTAAATTTTTTTTAGAATCTAACTACCTCACATCACAATCTTCATCACTACAGGAATCCAAGCAACTCTCTTCTCTCATCTGGATTATATTTCCTGTTTATGCCCATGGCCACACCCACCTCTGAGAATCTATTGTCCACACAACAGGGAGTCAGAAGGATTCTCTCAATACTCGCCTCTACGACCTCCAATATCTTCTTATTCCACTCAAGGCAAAAGAATACAGCCTGGGATAATCCAGTTTTATATAACTCCATTAATTTATCTGCTACCACCTTCTTCTCAGAGTATTTTAGCCAGGCTGGCCTCCTCTTTGTCCCCTTGGGCCCAATCAAGCCTCAGGACCTGGGGCATTCTGATCCCTCTGAATGGGACACTTGCCCCCTAAATATTCAGTTCACTAGATACATTTTTGTCATATCATTTCCGAGATGTCTATTTAATGGGATTGCCCTATTTAAAACTGCACCCCCCACACACATGTGGACACCCCTATTTTTTCCTACTTATTTTTTTCCTACAGAAGCTGTCAGCTTCTGACATAACATCTATTTTACTTATATCTTTGTACATATCCCTTTCTCAAATGCCATGTAAGTTTTATGAGGGGGATACTTTTGTCTACTTCTGTTTATAGCTGCATCTGCAGGATGTTGGCTAAAACTAGGACATTTTGCCAGCACTTGATAAATATTTTTGTGTGGTAATAATGATAGTTACATCTATATTCCTTCTACTGTTCCTGATTTTTATAGGTTTATTCAATCTTCCCAAAAGTCACCTAGAAGATATTGTTACTTTTATTTACAGACAACCTCAAAAAGCTTAGCAACTTGTCAAAGGGAACAACAAATGGATATAATGCCAAATTTTTAACCCAGATTGTGTGTGTGTGTGTTTGTGTGTGTGTGTGTGTGTGTTGCTTACAGAGAAAGAAAGCCTGAGAGGGAGAAGAGGGAGAGGCAAACAGGGAGAGAGAGAAAGAGAGAGAGAGAGAGAGAGAGAGAGAGAGAGAGACTGCTTCTCATCTAGATGCCTCTCATCCTGAATTAGCAACTTCTGCAATGGTGGACATGTTGGTTATTAGACTTTTAGGCCACAGTCACAATGTCCTAACTTCTAGTAGATCTGCAGCAAATTTTTCTTACAGATGCTCCTTCTTATTTATTTATTTCTCTCCTAGATTTACTTTTCCTTTACACAGAAACAGAAAGTGAGATTAAAGAACAAGTAAAGCACACAACAGCAGTGGAATGCGTGGCATTCACAAAGGAACAAGTACTATTGCTAACTTCTCTCTAGTGATTAGTAAAAATGCTGATGCTGCTGATGCTGCATTTAGTACATAGATAACAGAATTAATGAATCAATGTAATTTAAGGTGTGCAGGTGTTTAGTGTCCATTTAAAAAATAAAAATTCCATGACTGCTTTAGAAGTTTTTAAAACTGTATTGCAATTAAATGATTTAGTTATATGTATGAAGATCAATACACTTTGTCAAGCTATGCCTTTACCTAGGCTTTACTATTTTACATTTTATTCTCTACCTGACAATACATTTTAAAAATATGATTCAAGAAACTATTTTCATTTCTGTTTTCTCAGCAGTATTTTAAATAATCTATGACATTAGTTATATTTGTTTTGAGAGTAAAATCTACTGCCCAGTATAGTCTTTATGTCATTCTTTGTTTCAACACTTTCTATCTTAATGTCACATATAAACCAAAGTCTATGAAATCCCACAGTGATTATGGCAATTCAGCAATATTTTGTTGGCACTTATTTTTTTGTGTATTTATTTTCATGTGGGAAACTTTACAACTTCTAAGACATAAAGAATATTTTTTGGCCGGCTGGCATGGCTCAGTGCTTGAGTATTGACCTGCGAACCAGGAGGTTGTGGGTTCATTCCCGGTCAGGGCACATGCTGGGGTTGCAGGCTCGATCCCCAGTGTGGGAGCATGCAGGAGGCAGCCAATCAATGATTCTCTCTCATCATTAATGTTTCCATCTCTCTCTCTCTCTCTCTCTCTCTCTCTCTCTCTCTCTCTCTCTCTCTTTCTCTCTCTCTCTCCCCTTCTTCTCCGCAATCAATAAAAATATATTTTTTTAAAATAATATTTTTCAATCATCCGTATGCTTCCGGGTGAAGATACTGGCATGCACATTGACAATGGTCTCCTAAATTCCAAAATGTGGTGCAGTATAGAGTCTGGAGAAATGGAAAAGCGACAAGGGGGCATAACAGAGGGCAGGGGAATTACATATAGAGACCTGGGTGCAGTGGGGAGAGATGAGGGTGACTGCAGCAATGAAAGCTCTGATGAATGAGCTCTGCTGAGATGCCTGGTTTGAAGGTAAGCACTGTGGTGAAGAATTAGGTATGAAACTGAAAAATATGAATGAAAGATTCTTCTAACACAGTCACAGCTCCACAATTATTTAATTTCTACCTCCCACTAGGAATTCATACATGTGGGGGAAGATAAAGTCTGAGAGCCAGCTCCCTGCCTGAATATAGTCAAATAAAACCAGTGGGCTGTCACACCCTGCTTGTATTCTCATGAAGTTTCCTACTCAGAGGGAAGACATTTTTTTTGCGGGGGGGAGGGGAAGATATATGTTCAGGAAATTGCAGCATCGAATGTTCCCTTTGACTGCATTATGAAATTCTAACTAGTCATTCATTCCAGAAAATGAATTAACAGCCAGGATTGGTCGCATTGGTTTGGAACATGAGCAGCATAAAAGACAAAGGTTGAAATGGAAAACCCAACCCTGATGCAATCAGAGGCAACTAGGGAGGACAAGGTAACTTTGAAAACCTAATTGTGAAATGAGAATCCTCAGAGACACATTAAAAGATATCATTTCTTAGAAGCAGGAAAATCAGGAATTCTTTAAAAACCCTGTATGTAAGAACGTCAAAGTGGTCCTAGGTTTGGTGATGACTTTGACACAAATCAAAACCTGGATCAATGAAAGAAAAATATTTATAAATTAGGTGTAATTAAAACTTAACTCTTCTGCTCTGCAAAAAGGCAAGGTACCGACTAGGAGTAAGTATTTACAGAGCACAGATCTGACAGAAGACTAGTATCCAAAATATATAAAAAAACTCTTAAATCTCAGCAATGAAAGAAAAACCACAAATAACCCAATTAGAAAATGTGCAAAAGGTCCAAACAGACACCTAACCAAACAACATATACAATTGAGAAATAAGCACATGAAAAGTTATTCCACGTCACATGTCATTAGAGAATTGCAAATGAAAGCAACAGTGAGACACTACTATACACCTAAGAGAATGGCTAAATCTAAAACACTGACAACACCACATGCTGATGAGGACCTGGCGCAAAAGGAACTCTCCATTCCTTGGTGGTTGAAATGCAAAATGGCGCAGCCACTTTAGAAGACAGATGGAAGTTTCCAGCAAAAGTAAAGGTACTCTTCCCAAATAATTTAACAGTCAATCATGGTTTTGGGTATTTATCCAAATGAGTTGGAAACTTATATCCACACAAAACCTGCCCTCAAATATTTATAGTAGCTTTATATATTCATAGTTGCTAAAAATTGGAGGGGACCAAGATGTTCGTCAATAGGTAAGTGGACAAATAAACTGTGGAATATTCAAACAATGGAATGCTATTAAGCACTAAAAAGAAATGAGTTATGAAGCCATGAAAAGACATGGAGGAGCCTTAAATGCATAGTACTAAGTAAAAGAAGCCAATATGGAAAAGATTAATCTTTTTTTCTAATAGCCCAGATGCCCATCAGCAATAGAATGGATAAATAAACTCAGTATAGCTACATACTAGAATACTATAGAGTAATTGGGATAAATGGCTATGCCTTGCAGCCACATGGTTGAATTTTACAAACATAATGTTGAGTGAAGGAAGCCAGACACAAAAAAGATTCATCTTTTACCATTCCAACTACAGCTGACCATTGAGAAATACAGGATTGAACTATATGAGTCCACATGTACATGGATTTTTTTAAATTGACCCATGCAATCCAAACTTCATAAATTCTAAAGTTAACTGATGGAAAGGTCATAAATAAAATGGATAGAGAGACAGGTAAGGGAAAAAAGTCATTTATAAACTAAATTAACTATACTTATTCATGGGGGGCGGTTCTAGAAAATGCTTTCATATGAAAAATTAAGCAACAGAGGTATAGATAGAGCTGGTATTCAGGAGACAAATGCTGGTGTGACTTCAGGAGTAGTGAGCACCCCTGCAGGTGGGGATGGGCTTCTGCTGCCCTGGCTATTAAGAATATTGAATATTACCCCTGAGTGTGAATGTAGCATTTAGAGTTATAAAGAAAAGACTAGAATAGCTAAAGAGAAACAAGGCCCAAAGTGGTTATCTCTAAGAAATAGTGCTTATAATTCTGCACACTTTACATTTGGTACTTTTCCATAGTGATTCCATTTTTACAACCTTGTGGCTACATGGCTCTAAGAACATTTTTAAAAATTCATTGCTTCAATAACCACATTTTGGCTGTCCCTTTCTTTTCTATACTTACCACCCAGCCTTCTTTAAACTTTTCCTTTATGTTTACTCTTCCCATAATTATTTATAATATCAATTCTTTTCTCAAATCATATTCTCTTTAACATTTACTATTAACTATACTTAACAGTATTTACTATTAAGTCTTTCTTCTTCAAATACTTTTATAATTCTGTTTTGGCACAAACTCTAGAGAATTTTTATAATAATTTACTTTGTAAACATCAACAAATAAAATTGTTCTAATATATATTAAAAATGGAGTTGGAAAAAGCACTAAAGCACTTGGGTAGAAGAAGATATGGGGATGGCCCTGGGTTTTCATAAGAAGTTACTTTATTGTGACTTCATCTCTGTGTCCTGCTTCTTCTGGGGAATAATAATAATAACAACAACAACAACAACAACTATTGCCTGGTATATATAAATATATATATAGCACTATAGTGTATATATATATATACACTATATTTGCTGCCCTGGCTGTTAAGAATATTGAATATTACTCCTGAGTGTGAATGTAGTGTTAGAGTTACAAAGAATCAATATATGTATATATCTATACTAATAAAAGGGTAATATGCTAATTAGACCAAGAGACCTTCCAATCAGGCCAGCGGGGTGGGCAGTTGGGGGGCGATCAGGCTGGCAGGGGGGCACTTGGGGGTGAGAAGGCCAGCAGGGGGGCAGTTGGGGGCAAGCAGACTGGCGGGGGACATTTGGGGGTGATCAGGCCAGCAGGCAGAGTGGTTAGGGGCGATCAGGCAGGCAGGCAGGTGAGCGGTTAGAAGCCAGCAGTACCGGATTGTGAGAGGGCCTAAACCAGCAGTTGGACATTCCCCGACGGGGTCCCAGATTGGAGAGGGTGTAGGCTGGGCTGAGAGAAACACCCCCCCCCTGCCATGCACAAATTTCGTGCACTGGGAATATATATATATTGATTTCAGAAAGGAAGGGAGAGAGAGAATCATTGATCAGCTTCCTCCTGCATGCCCCCTACTGGGTATTGAGCCTGTAACCCAGGTATGTACCCTGACCTGAAATCAAACTGTGACATTTAATCACTGAGCCACACTGGTTGGGCTGCCTGGTGTTATTATAAAAATGAAATAATTTTATTCTTTGAAATCACTTGTAAAACAAAGTATTCAGTGTCTTCTTGTGACAAGGTGCATATTATTTGCTTGAGACACAGAGGTTAACCTCCTTGGTGCAATGTATTTATTCATGTACAAAATCAAAACTTTAGAAAGTCCTCCACCTTGCATCTACTTTATTTTGTTTCCACTTTGCCAGTTTTGTGGGTAGCCAGTTTCTTTAATTTTAGCTAGTTGTGCTCCTGACAGCAGTCACATCACATTACAGAACCTTCCAAACTTTGTTGGCACCTTCATCTCATTTTCTATCAAAAAATGTGCCTGTTTCTTTCATCATGCAATCCGTAATTATCTGAAAATAAGCAGCCTGCTGTTGTTGCTAGCAAAGGAAATGGGGGAAGAATAATATCCTACTCTTCACACATGCCTGGACACTCTTCAGAGACAGGGGATGTAATTGCCAGTAACAACCTTGAACTGATGCTCTGTACACAGCTGTGGTTTAAGCCTTTACATTTTAAAAAATTATCCCTGCAAGAATGAGCTTATCCAGGCATAGGTTGAAAACAGCATGGTCCTGTTTGCTATTTGACAGGGATGGGTGTAAGTTACTGCATGACTTTTAGGCCAACTGTTTTACTAGAGGGGTGAGATAATATTCTCTTTAACAAAGTGGGTATTTAAATAATGTTATGTGTTTGCTTTGAAAAATGGAATTGAGAATTTAGTAGGTATGCATTATTCTCAATATCAAGATGAATTTCTAGTCACTGAGACTGACAAAATCATCACCTAAGAAATCATGTCTGGAAAAACTGTCTCAGTAACAGAAGACTTCCTTGAATTATACCAGTCAACCTATTTTTTAACTAAAGAAGTGACCAAGTTGGGGACAAACAGCAGGTTGTTTTTCTGAATGAAGCATCATAAAAAAGAATCACATAGGGCAAGGGTGCTGGGGGAAACTATTACATCATTCTTTGATATTTAGGGTTTTCAAGTTTCAGGTCCACTCTCGTATTTCTCTCATGTAGCCAGTTCATCACCTTTAATTTTTACTACTTTTAGTGGATTCTAAAAAGGCTCTAGACTTTGCACTTAACTATTTTCTAATTGCAGTTCCTTTACGTAATCACTAGAGGCCTGGTACATGAAATTCGTGCGGGGGAGGCGGGGAGGGGGGGTTGGTCCTCAGCCCAGCCTGCACCCTCTCTCAATCTGGGACCCCCTCAGGGGATGTCCAACTGCTGGTTTAGGTCCAATCCTGCTGTGGGATCGGGCTTAAACCAGCAGTCGGACATCCCTCTCACAATCCGGGTCCACTGGTTCCTAACTGCTCGTCTGCTAGCCTGCCTGCCTGACCGCCCCTAACCACTCACCTGCCTGCCTGATCACCCCTAACTGCCTCTGCCTGCCTGCCTGCCTGATCATCCCTAACTGCTGCTCGCCTGCCTGCCTGATCACCCCTAACTGCTCACTTGCCTGCCTGATTACCCCTAACCACTTGCCTGCCTGCCTGATCGCCCCTAACCACCTCAGCCTCAGCCCCCGCCAACACGGCTTCATCTGGAAGGATGTCTGGAATGACATCCAGAAGGTCGTTAGGCTGTCTGGTCTAATTAGCATATTACACTTTTATTATTATAGATTATATTTTTAACATTTATTTCACATTAATATATTTAAAAATTTGGATTTCTTTTTTTTTAAATTTTGTTTTATTGCTTAAAGTATTACAAAGAGTATTATATATGTCTCCTTTTTTCCCCCTTCTTGACATTCCCCTGGCTTCCCCTATCCCCCAGTGTCTTATGTCCATTGGTTATGCTTATATGCATGCATACAAGTCCTTCGGTTGAGTGCCTTGAGTAAGTCTTCTTGTTTTAGGTGAATCTTGTCAGATATGTATATACTTTGAGTATTCTCCTTACCACATAGGGGTGTTTTTATCAGCTGATGTTATAATTTTTATTTCTTACCCTCTGCAGTGTTTTGAGTTTTATTAAAAATGGTAGCTTAAATCAGTTATTAAAATTTGTAATAACATTATCTTAAGCATTTATAAAATTTCAAAATTTATGAGAGGCTCTGGAATGACCAATTATTGAATGCATAAAAGTCATGTGAGACTTAAAATTAAATTTAAAATTCTGTCCTTCAAATATTTCTCAAGCATTGGCCTTAGGCTATGAGAGAAGAGGAATTGGTGTTCATAGTATGGATATATCCTACAATAAACTTCCTGCATATATTGCATCAGCAGGTGATAATGAGTTTCTACCAAAATGACATCATTGTCCTCTGACCAAAACCCTAAACTAAGAACATTGCACACAAAGGCATCTCACAGAGCCAACAATCTTGTTTCCCCCATATAAATTTTCTTTCAGTCCCATAGTTCTCTTGCAAACTAACTAATATAATAAATTATATAAAAGTAGGTTACAATTTGTACTCTGAATTTTTAAAAGAAATGTCATTTTTAAACCATAAACTACCTTTGTAACTGCTGTAATTTCCCTTTAATCCTATAGCCTGAGGCTAAAAGTTCCACATAATGGCATTTCTCTGATTCTTAAGTAAATAGGAGGCATGTCTTGTTGATGCTACATAGATGATCATGTGGATATATCATAGGAAAGTACTGTGTTCGGAAGAAAATCTCATAGCTGCACAGTCAACTTCTTCATATATTTATATATGTTTTTATCATTTCCAGATATTTTAATTTATTTATCCTGTTTTGTTTCTTGTGTTTTACTAGTTTCATTTATATGTTTTTTTTCTTTTTTTCTTTATTGATTAAGGTATTACATATGTGTCCTTATCCCTCCATTGCCCCGCCCCCCGCCCCTGCCATTCCCCTAGTGTCTGTGCCCATTGGTTAGGCTTATATGTATGCATACAAGTCCTTTAGTTGATCTCTCCCCTTTCCTCCCACCCTCCCCTGCCTTCCCTCTGAGGTTTGACGGTCTCATGGATGCTTCTCTGTCTCTGGATCTGTTTTTGTCCACCAGTTTATATTGTTCATTATATTCCACAAATGAATGAGACCATTTATTTTATAACTCCAAAGTTATATGTAAGTTTTCATTGTTTAATTTTTTCTTCTTCATATTTAAAAATGTCATGTTTGAAAGCAATATGCACTTGGCTATGCATTTTGAACCTGAGCTTAAAATGTATGTGAAGATGATTTTTTAAAAATCCTTAGATGATTTCTATTAGTTCCACATTGTTCTGAACATATTATCATGACAGGATATCTGTTTCCTCCTATTTGCCCAGGGTTATTTTAATTATATAAAGAGATATGAGAATCAGGATTTCTGTGCACAGATATATGCTATAACTATTTATTAAATTATGTTTAGTCAGGTCAAAATGTTCATATTCATAGAGCCAGTGCTTTGAGGCCCTCTCTATTGGTGGTGTATTTCACACAGAAGTAAGTCCAAGTGAGCGCAATAATGAGGGGACACTTCATACGCCCTGACAACCGTCTGAAAAGTCTTATGTGAAGAAACACAAAGGAAATCTCTTCCAGAAGGAAATAGAACACGATCAAACTCAGTCCTCTTTATTTGTGCACTAATGCTTTGAATGTTTGGAAACTATTATTCCATGTGATTTTTAAAATCGAATAGCTATTTCATTATTAAACATTAAGAAAAATATGTGCTATATCCATTCTACTGCAACCTTAAATAAACATAACTGTTATAGTCCCTATAGAGTCGATGGTTTCATTGTTAAAAAGATAGAAGTAAAAATTCCTAAGTCGCCAGGTCTCCCAGCAACACACATAAAAAACATAGTTGTGCTTCGATTTAAATGGACTAGTAAAAAGAAACATTCAGCCATTTGGAACTGCAATATTCATGAGCTACTCAGAGAACAATGAAACTAAATATCTTCAGATATCCTAGAGGAACAAGAGTCAAGAAAACACGAGAATAACAAGACTATTTTAAACTTTTTCTTTTAAACTTTTTTTTCCCCATTGGATGAAACTATGCAATTTAATCTTGCTACATTATGAATAGAAAATGACAAGATCACCATTCTATGCTTAAAAAAAAATCTCTTAAAGCTTTTGACATGGTTTAATTCCACACTTTTAGAGCTATTGGAATTTTAATTGGCCTTATAGTATTTAACCAGGTAATTAAAATTATGGGGAAAAATTCTTTTCTAGATAAACACTAAACAATGTCTCATGGCATATCTTTAAACAACAACAAAAAATCAATATCTATTTTGATACAATAACTTAAGAGGATAAAGACCCTGACTTTTGGAAATTATAACTTCATAATCTCTACAAACATGCTTCGGCAAATAATTACTCTTTACTTATTTCTACATGGTCCCATTATCCCATTTTTTGAATTTTAATACAGCTACACAGTTTTAAAGATTATCTATTATAGGTAAAGACATAAAAAGAAATTTAAAAAGCATTTGATTATTTGGAAGTTTTAATCAGATTGTGATTTTAAGTGAAAAGTTGGTCTGCTTGAAACATGTGACTGTGTATTTTTTTTCATTTGCTCAGTGACATTAAGAAAAAAGCATATGGATATAAACCTTCATTTTATTATTAAAGCTGAATTCATGAGTCTGAATTCTTCATGCCCAACCCCTTTCAAACCCACCTTTGTTCCTGCATCTCTTTCTTAGTCAATTTTACTACCATCTCCAAGTTCTCTAGATCAGTAACCTGTGTGTGGTCTTATTAATGCCAAATCGTCACTGTCATTTACCTTAATAAACCATAGCATCTTCTAACCTGGTTACATGCAACACTCACAATCACTATTCACTTGGAGCTCAATAGCCACCAAACTGATGGTTTCATCTCCATTTTGTCCCCAAGGAGGCTAATCCTTTGCACAGGTTACAAAGCACTCACTTGATATATATACTAGAGGTCCAGTGCATGAAATTCGTGCACGGGTGTGGTCCCTAAGCCTGGCCTGTCACGGGTGTGGTCCCTAAGCCTGGCCTGTGATCGAAGCGCAAGCGTCTGGCATGGAAGGGCAGGTCCCAGCTGACCTCTGGGCCCTGGCAGCACCTGGGCCCCCAGGCCCTCCGAATCCCCACACGGAGATGTGGTAAGCATGGCCGGACGCTGCGTGGGCCTCTGGGCCACCCAGCAGTGCCACACGGAAGCTGGGCAGGCAGCGTGCTCTCTCCCAGCCAGCCTCGGCAGACTGGCTCCTGCGTAAACCTACAGTGAGCCCAACCAGTCCCTGCAGTCCCCGCAGCTGTGGCCCTGCTCACCCAGAAGCCCATTGGGGCCAGCAGTACCTCCACTGTCACCCATTGTCAGTGTTTCCTCGCCGACGCCCACCATGTTCCGTGCCACCCCCTGGTGGTCAGCGCACATCATAATGAGCAGTGGAACCCCTGGTGGAACTCCTGGTCGAGGGGACACTTTGCATATTAAGCTTTTATTATATAGGATATCTTCCAGTGATTTCAGAGAGGAAGAGAGAGAGAGAGAGACAGAAACATCAATGATGAGAGAGAATCGTGGATTGGCTGCCTCCTGCATGCCCCACACTGGGGATCGAGACCTCAACCTGGGTATGTGCCCTAACAGGGAGTCAAACCTTGACCTCCTGAGTCATAGGTCGACGTTCAACCACTGAGCCATGCCTGGCAGGCTCTTGTTCTCATTTTAAAGGAGAGAGAATTAACACTCCAGAGGTCGACTTGCCCGAAACAGCCAAGTTATGCAGTGGCAGAGTCGGAGGGAGGGAGGGAGACTGGTTCTAAACATGCACGCATGAGGCCACTGTGTTAATCAGTTCAGCCAGGGGGGCAGGTGGACAGACAGTATCTCTGGCTCTTCAAGCAACACTTCCTCCAGGCCTTCAGATTCCCCGAATGACCCCCCCACCCTCCCTCCCTCCCTCCCTGCCATCGGAGCTGAGGAGGGCGGAGGATGGGAAGCACCATGTGTGGGTCATCTGGGAGGGGGAGGGGACTTGGGAGGGGAAGGGAGGGGCAGGCTGGGAGCATCACAGACCCTGGGTGGGAGTTAGAGGCAGCCATCTGGATGCTGATTGTCCTGTCCCAGCGTCTCAGGAGCATTTCTTTCTCCGGAAGCACTGCAAGCACTGCCTTAGGCCGTGGGACTTGGGGCTGGTCTGGGCAGTTCTGTTCTGTGGTGCGGGATCCTCTCAGTCCTGGAAACTGGAGTCGGGGATTGGAGTCGGACCACCTGGGCAAGCCCGTTGCATTGGATCCTGAGCCCTTTTATGTCACATGTGACCTGGGTTCCGGGCACAGCTTGTCTGTGTGTCCACAAGGGGGCTTCATTTTCCTACTTTTAATGTTTGTTTTCCATAATACTGTACATTCTGTTTTTGTTGTTTTTTTGTACCAAAAATAAAACCATTTGCTTGTTTCCAATAAGTACTTGTCATCACTGAAGATAGCTTGGGGGGGGCGGGGGAGAGGGAGGGGTGCATGGAGGGATTAGGGCAGCCAGACAGGAATGACCCGCCTCCTGGAAGTCAGAGTGGGAGGCTGGTTGTGAACATTCCATGTCCCTCATGTGGAGCTCAAACTAAGGTCTGGGTTTTACAGTCAGACCCTCAAAGTGGACAGGATCGGACCCCAGGCCCCCTGCTGGCAGCTGCCGGAGACCCTGCCTTCCCAGGGGCCGATCGGAGCATGGGGCCTCCTCCCCACTTCCTCCCCTCCCCCTCACCCGCCCCCCACCCACATGGTTCCTCACACTCTGGCTTCCCCCCTCCAGCACACCCCAAAGCCACCACCTTGGCTGCCAGTTTCCACTGTCTCTGTGTCACCCTCGGGGAGCGTGCTGTTGCCTCCTGCTGTCTCCCTGCTTCCTCTTCCCCCTCAGCCTGCTCCTGACACAGAAGCCAGCGGGTTCTCTCCTACAGTCCAGGTGCCTCTGCCTGCACTCAGGGGACACCAGGTTCTCACGGGCCCTCGGTCCCTGCAGGATGTGCTCCCCCCAACCCAGCCTTGACCCCCTTCCACTTGGCCTCTTGCTCATCCTGCTGCTCCTTTGTGGGTTGTCCCCTCTGCCCAATGCCCTTCTCCAGAAGTCGGCCTGGCTCTCCTCCATCCGTCCACTTTCCCTTAGTGAGCCCCCTTTTGCCCCTCCCTCCCAGAGCCCCTATAAGGCTTCATTCCCATGTTTCCATGGTGCCCGTGCCCTCTAACGGCTGCACCTCACGTCTGTCCGAGGCTGTTTCCTCCCCCCCTGTCCTCTTCTGGCAGAATGCACGGTCTGTAGGACAGGGCAGCTGGCTCCCTCCTGCTTTGTGAGCACCCAGGCATCACCTAGGACACGGTGGGGGCTCAGTCAGTGATACGGGTTGAGTAAGATGCTCAGGCAGCGGCGTTAGGTGTAAAGGCCATTGGATCGCAGACTCACTTGGAGCCGAGGGCCGGTGAGCTCTCCGCACAGTGCTCAGGGCAGGGCCATGGGAGCCAACTGTTCTTTTCTCGCAAGAAGGCGGGAGGAAGAGAATGAAAAAGCAGCAGTGTGTGTTTTCCCTCAATTACATAAAAGCTGATGATCTCATTCCATTCTGAAAGCTATGAATAGAAACCCTGAGATCAACCCTGTGAGGCGGGTTCTGGGATTATCTGAGATTCCGTGGAGAGTATGCAGCCTTGAGGGTGCTTAGTAACTGCCAGCTCATTTTGCTGTGATTCATGCATTGGTGAGGGGCGGCCTGCGGGAATTGCTGCTCATCCCAGTCAGCCGAGCGGCTGTGGACCCTCCCTCCGAGTGGCTGCTACACTGTGGTCAAACAATCATTCTGGTTGGTTCCAGAGTGGCTGCTGGGCTTTTATTATATAGGACTAGAGGCCCAGTGCACAAAAATCATGCACTCCGGGGGGTCCCTCAGCCCAGCCTGTGCCCTCTCACAATCCAAGACCCTCGGGGGATGTCTGACTGACAACATTCTTAGTGCTGCCATGGAAGCGGGAGAGGCTCATACCACTGCTGCTGTGCTCACCGGCCATGAGTCCAGCTTCTGGCTGAGCAGCGCTCCCCCTGTGGGAGCACACTGACCACCAGAGGGCAGCTCCTGCATTGAGCGTCTGCCCCCTGGTGGTCAGTGTGTGTCATAGTGACTGTTCGTTATGTAGTTCAGTCTATTTGCATATTAGCCTTTTATTTTATAGGATACACACACACACACACACACACACACACACACATAAACTAGAGGCCCAATGCACGAAATTCATGCAAGAGTAGGCCTTCCTCCCCCCCCGCTGCCAGTACCAGCTTCCCTCTGGCACTTGGGACCCGGGGTTTCCTCCAGCCTCCGGCAGGCACCTGGGACTTGGGCTTCCCTTGCAGCCCCAGTTTCGTCCAGAAGGTCATCTGGAAGGATGTCTGGTATAATTAGCATATTACGCCTTTATTATTATAGATATAGATATCTTATAACTCGCCTAATCAAACTAGTTTGCAAAGTGTCAAGAGACAATTCTCCATGACATGTCTTCATGTCTTCTGTCGACTTTTGCTCCTCATCATCTTTTCAAGGATCTGTATATGGCAAGAGGCCTAGGATGATAGAGATAGTGTCTTCCTCTGGAGGACAAGAATGCTTTATTTTCTGTCCAGAATAAAGAAAGATAATGTCTGCAGCAAAGATGAGTCAGGTTTATTAGCAGCTTCTATTACAAAGTTGGGGTTTCCTACCCTTGGGGATCCTTGACACAACCACACTGTGTGGCTGCATCCACCTGGGCCTGCTTCTGCATGGCCCCTGTGGGACTTGGGAGACAAGGAAACAGGAAGCAAAGGCTGCTGGCTGTGCTGGAAGTTATCATCTTTTGTTTCAGATCCAGGGACCTCGTATCTTCTGCCAGCTTAAACGAAACTGCAGCAGGCTCTCTTGATAGCTCAAAAGAAAGATGTGATCTCGGGGCTTAGTTCAGGCAGAAGCTCAATCCTTAATTATGGGATTGATTCATTGGAGGATAAACTTTAGAGACCAAGAGCCCGTGTTCAAACCTAAACACTGTGACTTACTGTTCAACTTTGGCAAGTTGCTTACACTTCAGGCACCTCACTCTATTCCTGCATAAAATATAGGTATGCGTATGTTATATACTGCACATTGTTTGAGTGAGAAATAAATTAGGTAATTCAAGAGAGTAGTTACAGCATTGTGTAGTATATACTAACCTCTAAATATATTTTAATTATTTCATTACTAGGCAGCAGCAGCAATCATTATAGTAGAAGGTTGTGCCTATCCTATACAGTGGGGCCTTGACTTACGAGTTTAATTCCTTCCATGACAGAGCTCGTAACTCAAATTACTCGTATGTCAAATCATAAAGGGAACGAGTGAGACACCTGATGCTGGGCTGATGTTGTGGCGTTCACTGTGACGTTCACTGCGCCAACTAGCTGTGGGGTATCTGAAGCTGGCTCGTAACCCGAATTTTAGCGTGCAACTCAAAGCAAAAAATTAGCCGAGAGACGGCTCGTATCTCGAAAAGCTCGTTAGTTGGGACACTCATAAGTCAAGGCTCCACTGCATAATAAAAGTCTAATATGCAAATTGTCCCCTCGGGCAGTCGTTCAACCAGGAGACCAGGAGTTCGACCACTCGCTATGATGTGCGCTGACCACCAGAGGGCAGCGCAGAACATGGCGCGCATCGGCAATGCAGTGCTGGCAGTAGGCGGCAGTGGAGGCACTGCTGGCCCCAATGGGCTCCAACGAGAGTGGGACCACGGTGGGATGGTGGAACAGGTGAGCAGGCAGCACCAGGCAAAGGCTGGTTTGAGCGGAGGCCCAATCGCCCTGCCAATCGCCCTGCAGATGGCGACCAGCAGCAGTGGTGGGGGATGGGGCCGCCGCCCGGCTCCCAGGCACTGAGGGAACCAGGCAGGGGGCCTGGCCCCGATTGATCACTCTGCAGGCAGGATGGTGGAGCTGGTAAGGGAGCAGTGCCAGGCCAAGGCGGGGTGCCAGGTGGGGCTGCAGGGCTGTGAGGCTGGGGGTGTGAGCTGGGGCCTGATCTTCGCAGGCCACCCCAAGGGACCCCATTGGTGCACGAATTTGTGCACCGGGCCTCTAGTTGTTTTCATAACTTGAAATTTCTCTGTACAAAGACATCTATGTTACTTGCATTGAGAAAAATATTCTCTAACAAATAGATACCCTGAAGCTGAGTTTCTGCTAAACAGGTAGCTGAGTTCTGATATTCTCAGGAAACTTATGAATCATTTAATCTAAATTTAAAATATAATAGACCTGTCAAGCTGGGCTGTAAAAGTTTACATTTCCTTTTCAAAGTCTCAACTTTTTTCCAAGCAATAAACTCACCAGAAACAAACAAATTATTCACAAATCTAGTCAAGCTAAAAAGTGTGTTTGAATCTACACAGTGAAAACAAAGGGGCAGAGATAAAGATAGAGTCTGACCATCACACAGTACAACCAATGGGGCGAAGAGACAGAGAGAATAATGTTCCCAAGGTTATCTTCTTTGAAAGATGTTAGCATGAAGTTTGTAATGTGTACATTTATCTTTTCTAGGTTAGAATTAGATCTTTCTTCTTTACCGTATTTATGTAGTTGAAGAGATTTTGTGTTTTTATAGAATAGGTCTTCTGATTTGACTATCCAAATATCATATGCTCAAAATATTATTCATTCTTAGAAATGATTATGTAATTTTCAGCATAACATTCACACTGCTGTATAGCAAATATTAGGAGAGATTAACATGAGTAAAATAATATAGAAATAAGGGGAAATTGTGATCTAAGTTCATGGACCAGAAAAACACAGAGCAATTCCAGGAAACTTTGTTTGATCCATTCCATCATCATCTTTAAATACTTTTTAAATTCAAGCATGTATACTTTACTTCCTGGTAAGTTAACTAAAAAAAATATAAAGACAGAATAGCCACTGTTTCTTTCCAAAAATAATGTAAAGCACACAGTAACTACACCAAAAACTACATACACACTTGAACAAACAAAATTCATCACTGTCATTATGCTCACTTTTTAACTTATTTTTCAGATGACCCAGCTCTCTACTCCCACTGTCATTCCATTAGACCAGGAACTATTTATTCACCCCTAAATATTCTAAGAGCAGCCTGATTCAACCCCTCCTACTTATGATTGCCAGAGAACTAGGAGTTTTTATTTTAATTATTCCTTCTCATTCACCTCCTAAATATTGTCTTATAAAACGTCTCAGAGGAGAGAGGAGCATAAAGTATTTGGATAGATAATGCCCCAAATCTTATCAAATTTGACAAGGTTTAATCTCCAAATAAAATGATTAAAAAACAGAGCCATAGCAGAAGAAATAGATAGAAGAAATCAGTGAAATAAAATTAGTTCTTTAAAAAGATCTAAAAATTACTAAAAAATATAAATAGACTAATGATAAAACAAAGACAATAGAGATTACCAAAATTAGATATGAAAGAGGAAATATAACTGCATAGTTCACATATGTTAAAAAGTTAATATGGGGTTATAAAGAACAATAGAATGCTAATAAATACTATAGTCTTCATGACAAATATTAATTGCTTAGTAGATGCAAATTATAAAAACCGATAACAAAAACAGAAACCTGAATTACATAGATGGTTAGAGAAATGATACTCATAATTTAAAAATCTTCTCTCTAAGAACATTTCAACACCACATGTGTTCACTGGTTAGTTTCATCAAACTTTTTATGGAAGAAAGTTGTATCAATCCCATAAACTCTTCAGAATTCAGAATGAAAGCAAATATTTCTCAAATTATTTTGTGAAACCAGTATGACCTTGATTCCTATATGTATACACACACACACACACACACACACACACACACACACACACTGAGTGGCTAGATTATTATGACCACCTGACATTTGTAGGCAAATTAGCTATAATTTTGCACTGAAGTTGCTAGAGGGCCAGACCATTATAAATAGGGAAGCAGGTTGTTTACCATGACATTAGAAGTGATTTTTTTCTGAAGATATGAGTAAACAATGTGATTTAACAGCCTTTGAATGTGGGAGATATATATATATATATATATATATATATATATATATGATATATATAATATATATATATCATATATATATATATGTTATATATATATATATATCTATATGATATAGATATATATATATATATACTATTCATCCTCTTTGGACACTTAGCTTGTTTCTATATCCTGGCTACTGTAAATAATGCTGCCATGAACTTGGAAGGACATGTATCTTTTGAGTTTTGGGGATTTTGTGGGGGAAACTTATGAATTTTATATCTATATTCCATTTTTAGGAAATCATATTTAATATAATTATATCATGTTGCTAATTTTTAGTCATAGGTTGCTATTCAAATCTGATATTTTCAGAACTGAAATAGTGCTATTAAGCCATATTAAAAAAATTCCCCACATTATTTTGGAAATCATATAAAAGTATTTTGACATTTAAATGAAAAATGAATAATAAAACATTTATAAAACAGTTTGTGGATGAAAACAATCACTGCATAATAATAAAAATATCAAGTTATGGAATGACAGACACTGATAGATAGATATCAGATTTTTCCAGAAGGAAAACCCAATATAGATAGCATGGGTTTGATATAATCCCTTTGAGAACTAGGAAAAAAGCCAATAATACTTCTTTGTCATATCTGTGCTCTGACAAACCATACGTAAGAAAGAAGCTGCAATAACAAAATATCCATGCTAGTTTCACTCTTGAACTTTGAACACTCCCACAAAGGACTTGGAGTAAGTTTTTCTTCAGTGCTAAATACAAGCATAATGAGCCAAAATTCCTACCGTGAAGAAGTCTTAACAACACCTTAGCAACATTGTAAACTTTTAACATATGGTCCATTTACATGAAGAGCATCGAGGCAGAATGTTTTTAAATATCTAAACCTCAAAGATGATGAGAAGACAAACAGCCTGGCCCATGAGGTGATTAATTCCTTTGTAGACAACCAGGATTGATGGCCCAGAACACGTTCTTCTGTCATTTTTCTCCTGGTAAAATGTCAGTGCAAATGAAACTTTTTTAAAAGAAATAATTTTGAATATTTTAACAGCTTCATTTCTTTGGGTAAAATAATTACTGCCTTATAATTAGCATAGATCCTTGGGTTGACTACCATGAAAGTAAAGTACACTCTTGTAGAATGTAAACTACTATAATTTAATCCTATTTTTGTTTCTTTTCTTTAGCACTTTATAGAGACATATCTATATATATAAAAGCCAAGCGACCAAAATGCTGAATGACCAGAACGACCAGAACAAGTCGTGGCTATTTTGCGCACTGTGGCAGCTAACTGGCCCAACTGGGGGTGTGACTGGCCAGCCCATGGCCCTTCCCCCTTCTGGCCCCACCCCCAATTGTCCCCCCCCCCACCCTGATAACTGAAGTGTGACCTTCAGTGATTCTAAATAATTAAATGCTCTCCAGCCTTCATAGAGCAGGAACCGGAATGACCAGTGACCAGGAGGAAAACCCTCTCACGGTCTGGACCATCAGTCAGGTGTCCAGGAGAGGTGCCCAGCACAACCACCATCTTCCTATGTTCTCGCTCCACTACTTACTACCAAAGAGGGCAGCCACGTCACACCACAGCCTCTCTTTTTTAAAAAAAATATATTTTATTGATTTTTTTACAGAGAGGAAGGGAGAGGGATAGAGAGTTAGAAACATCGATGAAAGAGAAACATCGATCAGCTGCCTCCTGCACACCTCCTACTGGGGATGTGCCAGCAACCAAGGTACATGCCCTTGACCGGAATGGAACCTGGGACCTTTCAGTCTGCAGGCCGACGCTCTATCCACTGAGCCAAACCGGTTAGGGCACCAAAGCCTCTCTTTAGAGGGTTTGTCAGCAGGGAACTAAACCGCATTATCTGTCTAGGGAGAGGCTTAGAAATGGAAGCTGTAAGTGTCCCTGACACTAAAGCACCTTTGAAGCTTCAGCTCACCTGAAAGCCAACCACAACATGTTTACACCCTGCAAAGATCTTTGATACTAATAACCGTCCCCCTCGGCAGGCCCCACCCCCGATTGCCTCCCCCACCCCAATCGGGGGCAGGCAGCCAGACCCCACCCATGCACAAATTTGTGCACTGGGCCTCTAGTTCTTATATAGAAACTAGGGGCCCAGTGCACGAATTCATGAACCTTGAAAGGAACTGTGGGCTACAAGGCTGTGGTAGGCAAAGAAGCGGGTCTCGGTCCATTCTCCGTGGCCCTGCCTGGCCCCTCCCACCACAACCTCCGGTCACCTGTCTGCCAGCAGCCCTGCTCCCACCACCACAGCTACCAAGCACTGAGGGCATTGGTCCCACTCGCACCTGATGAAGGCGCAAAGCATTTGGGGCCAGTGCCAGCAGCGGGGTACGAGTGGGGCCAGCAGCTGTTGCCCTGATCGCCCCTCAGGAGCAGGGGGAGGTAGAGAAGCCCTCAGGGGGCGATCGGGGTTGGCAGCTGCCACTTGCACCTGCTGATGGTGCCAAGTGATTGGGACTGGTGCTGGACACCGGCAGTGGGTTCGAGCAGCAGCTCTGGCACTGGCAGCAGGTGCAAGTGGGACCAGCACCAGCAGCAGGTGCAAGTACCAGGTGGGAGCAAAGAATTTTCAGTAACCACCAGAGGCTCACCCCGATGACATCGACCAGTGCCCTGCCTTGGTCTGGTGCCCCTGCTCAACTGCTCCACCAACCCGCTGTGGCTACCGCCCTCCATGTTCCACACACGCCCCTTGGTGGTCAGCGCACGTCATAGCAACTACCAGCTGGTTTTTCGGTTGTTCCGCCATTTGGTCTATTTGCATATTAGCCTTTTATTATATAGGGTGTAGAGAAGAATATAAAAGTAAGCAAATATCCATATTCACCCACAAAAATCTTGACAAATATATATATTCTAAGATATTTATCTGAATCATGGTTAGAAATTACTGATTGTAATTGACAAATAAATCCCTGATTTATATATTATAAATTTATTTAATTTTCACTATATAATATAAGCTTTTTGCCCATGGCACTGAATATATTAGATCCCTCAGTTGCATCTGCAATGCCTCATTTGTTTGTTTCCTAATAAAAATAGTTCACAGAAGTAAAGATTTTGTAATATTGCTGCTCACAATATTTTTCTGTTTCTCCCTTTACAAAAATAATGCAACCAGCTCTCAAATTACCTACCTTAATTCTACAATGCACAGGTCAGACTCCCCACAACAAAGAATTATTCAGCCCAAATATCAGTAGTGCTGAGGTTAAGAATCTTGCTCTAGAGCAACCATGAAAAGCAGAATAGATTAGCAACCACTAAACAGATAAAAGGGGAGATCAATCAAGTACTTTATTTAAAAAACAACAATAAAAATAAAAGGAAAAAATTTAGCAAATCAAGGAAAAAATACATTGAGTCTTTGAGGCAGAGACATGGAAAAGCCAACAGAGGAGGGGTAGGGAGACAGACCAGAGAGAGGCTTTATCTGTGACCTCCTGTTCTTTATGTATGTGTGTTTTAAGAAAATATAGGAGGAAGTTAGAACAGTGGCAATTTTAGTGGACTGGGATCGTATGGTTCAGAAGTGTTTCATGTGACCATTGCATGCAGCTGCCTTTATGACAGGAACTGGTCATCTCAAAAACCCTGGTAGTTCTGTTCTGTTGCCCTGTCAGTTCCATTAAATGATCCTTGGCAAGGGTATGAATATACTGTCTTTCAGGTGTGCCGGCCACTCACTTTTTCAGTCTCTGCTTGCCCTGAAGAAATGCCTGTTGGAGAAAAGGAAGTCTCCTGGCATCTGGCAGATCAGATACAGTTATGCCTAATGAAACATTTCTCAACCTCAAGAAGTATGCACAGGGGACACGGACATGGCAATGTGGCTTCCGAGAGCCAAGGGAGATGCATTCAAAGCTTTCTTAAGTGTAAGTGAGTTTCAGTAAAAAGGAGGGGAGACTGCTGAAACCTGCTCAGAGAATCCTTTACAGTGATATAATCAGTTTATCAGTTCCTGGAAGTGGAATGAAGGAAGAAGGAAGGAAGGGGGGGTGGAGGGAAGGAAAGAGCAGTTTATGCTGCCAATTTGGGGTGATAATTTATTCATTAAATGTTAACAAATTCAATGTATGGGTTAACCATAATTAATTTAACTATTTCTATTGAGAAATATTTTTCTGTTTTTCAGTACTATATCCTATTATTATATAGTGTATTTAATTCAAAAATGATACTCCTTTTCAGTTATCACATTTATATTTATTGTCAGACCTATTTAGTATTATGCAATTTTGTTTATTTTATATTGGACAAGTAAATTTGATATTTAATAACCATGTCACTTCCTTTTTATCTTTTACATTCTTCTCTATGAATGCTTTTGTATTTTAACATTGATAATGTTTCTCCCATGTTTAGATATTCTCATATTTTCTAAATGTATACATTCCTTTTAAACCTCTATTTCTTGTTTTTTTTCAACTTTAGACAGTATTATGACTCCTTGCTGACAGATTTTAGAGATGTTAGTGCTGACATTTTCATTTTCACTCATCTTCTCTCAAGCACTTAATTTGTTTTAATACGATTACAATATTAATTTCTTAATATTTAATATATTCATTCTGTTCAGTTTTAGTTCAATACAGAAATAGACTCAGTACCCATCAAAAAAGAGCTTTTGACACTCAGGCACTCAGATCCTGAATTATTTATTTTTATTCATCATTTATTTGGTTGGATTTAAAAGTCAAGTATTTATTTCAAGAAATTATCATGTATGCTAAATCCCCTCAATCATTTTAAGATTGAGGTAGTCTTTATATTTCCTTTAGATGAATAGCAAAATTTCATCCAAGTCAATTCACAACAAGCACAAAACCTGGGTATTAGAAAACAGCTAAATGCTTTGTAAAGAATGGCTGGCTTGGGACAAGTGTGTGTGAAGAGAGGTCGTGACAATTGAGTGCACGCTCTGTGCCTATTTCATACAATCCAGGTGCCAGGGAGATGGACTAGAATAGCTGTGCATAACTAGGTGTGCAATGCCCTTACTCTTCCCATTGAATTTAAATTAAATAAGAGAGCAAAATCATTAATTTCATTAAAGATATTAACAATTTTTAAGTCAATTGCTTCTCTGGTTGTCTTTATCAGTCATATGCTTGCAAAATGATAGGGAAAAATGATCTCTAGAAATTACAGGGCATGAAGTTTTTTAAAATAAATTTTTTATAGATTTCAGAGAGGAAGGGAGAGAGAGAGAGAGAGAAATATTAATGATGCGAGAGAATCATTGATCGGCCACATCCTGCATGGCCCACACTGGGGACTGAGCCCGCAACCTGGGCATGTACCCTGATGAGGAATCGAACTGTGATCTCCTGATTCATAGATCTATGCTCAACCACTGAACCACGCCAACTGGGCTAGGGCATAAAGTTTTAACTTACAGTATATACGTACGAACCAGTGAAATAATCTGCATTTAAAAAAAAATGTGGACATTAAGACCTTTGTGGGATTCGTGCCTATTCCTTCATCAGACTCAGGGATAGTTACAATCTCCAAATGTTCAAAAACTCTCTCCAGAATTCCATTGGTGCAAAATGAGTATACACGAACTTACACTGCTCCTGAAACACAGCCAGAGCGATTTGGAAGTGCTGTGCTGAGAAGGCGGACAGTGCTATGTTGTGCTTTCTTGTTCTCACTAAACCAGTGGTTCTCAACCTTCTGGCCCTTTAAATACAGTTCCTCATGTTGTGACCCAACCATAAAATTATTTTCGTTGCTACTTCATAACTGTAATGTTGCTACTGTTATGAATCGTAATGTAAATATCTGATATGCAGGATGGTCTTAGGCAACCCCTGTGATAAGGTCGTTCGACCGCCAAAGGGGTCGCGACCCACAGGTTGAGAACCACTGCACTAAAGGGATCACTGCCTGTGATCACAGGTGCCCAGTGCAGTGCTAATTGCACGGGAAGTTCGCAGTGGTGCGCTAACATTTTTGAGAAAAGGTGTGTAATAAAGGTATCTGCCCTTGACTTGAGGCTTCTTGCTCAGGAAGATGCATGATTTCTGAGTCTTTTCTTTTCTAACATGAAAGTTTGATTTTTATTTTGTGTGTGAGTGTGTTTGGTATGCAGGATTATTTGTTAAACTTTTCCCCCCTGTTTTTTTCCATTTTTTCCCTTAATTTATTTAATGCTTTTATTAAACCCAAAATAGAAATCAGGACAAGGACATCTCCTCCGCCAGCTCCCTTTAGAAAAAATGTTATCCTTTAAATTGCTTCTAGAAGCCTCGGCGAACAGGCAGGCAAGTTTGTGAATGACTGATTAATGTGGAAGCTGACACTCCTGAGAACATTGTTATACCAAGCAGATCGGAAAATGCGTGCTGAATTATTGTTATGGTAATTACCCTCCACTGAATTTATCTTGCTGTTCAAAAGTAATAATAAAAATCTTGAATAGGTAGAGTAATTACACTTAACTGCTGTAATTAATAAATTAATTTTAGAAAATGATTCATATCAGGAATGAATCATAGGGACTGAAATTTAAAACCTCTGAGCTCACACTTTCTACAACTTTTTAACAAATTATGCTTAAATCAGTATTACAAATAATGCTTTTTTCTGGCTTAACTATTTTGTTTCTTAGTTTTCCTTCTTATAATGACCCACTTTTAACATGTGATCAATGTCTTCATCTTATAAAAATGTGCAAAACACATGCACATTTAGGATCAGTTACACTCAATCACAGGATTTGCTCTATGCCCCTAGACACACATACATGTGTCGATGCAAGCACAGGCACAAGCTGTCCTACAGACAGGATGCGAAACCACTTCCATAGGTGGATTCTAGTCCAGATCATTAAAGCTCACAGAAAATTCATGAAAATGGGGCAACTATAACTCAGTACTAATGTGTATGCATGTTATCCAAAAGTCCATAATAATATTGCATAGGATTCTTAAACTAGTGAAATATTTTAATTGAGCAAATAATGATCCCTTCATTTATTTCCACAGGCAATGAGAGTGTATGCATTACCAATGCAATTCTTCTCCCTTCCTCATTCCTTGTGTGTGTGTTGTTGTTGTATTTCCCCCCCCCCCACTTAATTATTTGATGCCAGTTTCAAACCCAAAACACAGTGCACTCTATTGTTCAATATTGAGATCTGACAAGTTCATGTAGCAGAGAATAATGAATGCTGAAATGGAAATGGAAGTATGCTGAATACCAGTTTAAACTTCATTAAAATAGCATAGCACGCTTCCCCCCTTGTCCTTAAGAAAGACACTTTTCTTTCCCTTCTTAATGATACTTAAGTAGACATGAAAATGAAATAAAAATTGGGAAAATCCTACAATCAGGAGTATATGGAGATATAATATTATGTTCAGTCTTTGAATAGAAAGAAGAGGAGGCAGCAAATAGGAGGAGAGAAAAGAAAGGGACCAAGTCAAGGAATTGGGATGAGAAAAAGTCATCACTTAGCTATTAGGGCATCAAACACTAAATCTATATAACATGACGTTAAGTTAATATTGAGAATATCTGTAGTTATTTTTTTAATATAGAAGGTTATTCTGGATTTATCTCACCGAGATAAATATCTCACCAAGATATTTTGATATGTGAGATTTTCTACTTTGTGTTTTGATTTTAGCCCAATGAATATTCACCTGTATACACAGATTCTACCTTAGTGACCCACAGTTTATGCACATAAGTGCAACAGAATGGAAACACTATTCTATTATCGAGCTAACTTATCTCCAATGGTACTTCCCACAGCTCAATATGGCTATGTTATTTTTAAATGAGTTTTCATAGTTTACTTTTTTTTCCACTTGTCATAAGCGAATATAATGTTGTACTCTATGTCACTAGAGAGATAATGTGACATCAATTTTTCATAGGAACTGTATAAAATATATTAATATATATTATATGCAGATAGGAAGATTATATATACATATTTGTATAATTATATAATATCTTGGTATTTATATTATTATTTAGTTGGAAATCAGATCATTCTGACATTTGCAACAAGGTTAAAAATAATTAAAATGCCAATTCAGTGAAATTATGTAGACAGTTTGAGTCCTATGCAGCATTTACTTCTACAAAATGAGACAGACTACCTGATGCTCAGACTTCATCTGGAATTAAAACTGATCATTTTACAAAATAACAAGGAATATAAATGTTGTCCTTAATACATTACCAAAATTAACCCCCCACCACCACCACTCTCCCCGCCCACAGTCACAATTTCATGACATCTCACATCATTGGGGTTTTTTGGAGAAGGCTTCTACTGGGGTATATTTTAATTAGGTGCATAGCTTTTATTTATTTACTTTCTTATTTTGAGCTCTTAAAGCTCTATCTGAACTCTGTTTTTGCCAATGATAGTAAAACATGTAGCTCATTAAGTTATGTAGACTGAAGCAAAACTACAAGTCCAACAAATTGAATACCAGGATATTAATTACCTACAAACATTTTAAGTTTCTATTCGTTGTTTCTTTCCATCCTAACCTCCGCTTTGTGCATTGCCTGACCACTGGCTTTCACCAAAAGCAATTATGAGCATCCATCCCACCACGACACCACAGACCCTGGGCAACACGATCAGCTTCAGCTTCTTGCTGTGCTGAAATTCACCCTTATATTATACTTGCACTGGAGGTTGGGAAATTCATGTCTAAATATAACTTGACTCAAAATCTAACCATATATTTTATTTTAAAAATAGTATAAATTTAAACTCCCATACATCCACTTGTAAGAGTGGTTTAACTGACATTTCTGAAAATCTAAAATTGTTGTTGCTTGTAAATCTAGAACATTTAAAAATATGTGAAAAGTTACCAAAACATATAAAATTTGAATTGTTATTATACTTGTGGGATACACACCATAGTCACCTTCCCACTTGGCTTCTTATAAAGTGTACTAGCTTCCAAGAGTCGGGTTCTTTTACAGTGTAATGCATAGTACTAGTATATAACTGAACAACTGAAAAAAGGACTAATATATGGTAGTTTATTATTACATAAATTTTTAGGATATGATATCTAAAATGATATGGATTCTAGATATCATCAAAGAGAAGTGGAAGGCTTTGCCTACTGATACTACTACTGCTGCTGCTGCTGCTGCTACTACTACTATTACTACCGCTGCTGCTGCTACTACTACCACTACTACTACTGATATTACTGCTGCTACTACTCATATGTATACCATCTAGTTTCTGCTTTCCACAAAGTGGTTATCAGTACATGCTATGTCCAAATACTTATGACCACATTATTTCTGCAAATCAAGTTATTAAGCTCATCCCCTTGCTGACCAAGAAGGCCTTAAAGTTCCCCTCAGTTGAGTTTAATCTCTCTTCCTATTGCAATAGTCTTTACTCCTATTATAATAGTCTTAAATAAAGCCTGCCTTATCAGTTTTAACAGGTGGTTAGTGCATTTTGTATAGTTCCCTGGTTGAATTCTTAACTTGCACAATTCATGTACATTATAAAGTAGTTATTTCATGTCATAAAGCTAAGGGTATTTCATTATATAGCAATAGGAGCTAGAAAACTATTCTGCAAACATAAAAATTACCAATGCAACCTATAGTTGAAATAAAACATAAATAAAGGATATGAGAAACAATACTGTTTCAATGCAGTTAATTACAAAAAGAAAGATTGAAAAATTTAACTTGACCTTTATTTAAAATTTTAAGTTGACCTTTATTTATGGTGCACCATAATCATTTTCCCCATTAACCTTTTAAAGATATAACTGACATATGATATTACATTGATTTCATGTGTAAAACATAAATCTAAGAAATGTGTATAAATTGCAAAATGATCAACACAGTAAGTCTAGTTAATATCTGTCACAATACATAGTTACAGATATTTTTTCTCTTGTGATGGAGACTTTTAAGTTTGACTCCATTAGCAACTTTTAAATATGCAGCACAGTATTGTTAACTATAGTTTCCCATTAAACTTTAACTACACAAACTTTTTTTTTAATTTTTTTTATTTTTCGCTAAAAGTATTACAAAGGGTATTACATAAGTGTCCTTTTTTCCCCCCCACCCTTGACAAGCCCCTGCCCTCCCTTACCCCCCAGTGTCTTATGTCCATTAGTTATGGTTATATGGATGCATACAAGTCCTTCGGTTGATCTCTTACTCCCCTCCCTCCTGTCCCCCAACCCTCCCTGGCCTTCCCACTGCAGTCCGACAATCGGTTTGAGGCAGCTCTGCCACTGTATCTATTATTGTTCATAAGTTTATAATGGTCTTTATTATCCATGAATGAGTGAGATCATGTGGTATTTTTCATTCATTGACTAGCTTATTTCACTTAGCATAATGCTCTCCAGTTCCATCCATGCCGTTGCAAATGGTAAGAGTTCCTTCTTTTTTACAGCAGCATAGTATTCCATCATGTAGATGTACCACAGTTTTCTAATCTATTCATCTACTGATGGGTACTTAGGCTGTTTCCAGATCTTAACTATGGTGGATTGTGCTGCTATGAACATATGGGTGCATCTATCCTTTCTGATTGGTGTTTCTGTTTTCGTGGGATATATTCCTAGAAGTGGGATCACAGGATCAAATGGGAGTTCCATTTCCAATTTTTTGAGGAACCTCCATACTGCCTTCCATAGTGGCTGCACCAGTCTGCATTCCCACCAGCAGTGCACAAGTGTTCCTTTTTCTCCACATCCTCTCCAGCACTTGTCGTTTGTTGATTTGTTGATGATGGCCATTCTGACAGGTGTGAGATGGTACCTCATTGTTGTTTTGATTTGCATCTCTCGGATGATTAGTGACTTTGAGCATGTTTTCATATGTCTCTTGGCTTTCTGAATGTCCTCTTTTGAAAGGTGTCTATTTAGATCCTTTGCCCATTTTTTGATTGGATTGTTTATCTTCTTTTTGTTAAGTTGTATGAGTTCCCTATAAATTTTGGAGATTAAGCCCTTATCAGATATGACGTTGGCAAATATGTTTTCCCACGAGGTGGGTTTTCTTGTTGTTTTGTTGATGGTTTCTTTTGCTGTGCAGAAGCTTTTTATTTTGATGTAGTCCCATTTGTTCATTTTCTCTTTAGTTTCAACTGCCCTAGGAGCTGTATCAGTGAAGAAATTGTTTTGGCATATGTCTGAGATTTTGTTGCCTTTGTATTCTTCTAGAATTTTTATGGTTTCCTGTCGTACATTTAAGTCCTTTATCCATTTTGAGTTTATTCTTGTGTATGGTGTAAGTTGGTGGTCTAGTTTCATTTTCTTGCATGTATCTGTCCAGTTTTCCCAACACCATTTATTGAAGAGACTGTCTTGGCTCCATTGTATGTTCATGCCTCCTTTGTCAAAAATTAATTGAGCATATTGGTTCGGGCTAATTTCTGGACTCTCTATTCTATTCCACTGATCTATATGTCTGTTCTTGTGCCAGTACCAGGCAGTTTTGAGAACAGTGGCTTTGTAATACAGCTTGATATCTGGCATTGAGATCCCACCTACTTTGTTCTTTCTCAGGATCGTTGCAGCTATTCGGGGTCTTTTTTTATTCCAGATGAATTTTTGGAGAGTTCGTTCTAGATCTTTGAAGAAGGCCATTGGTATTTTAATGGGAAGTGCGTTGAATTTATAGATTGCTTTGGGTAGTATGGACATTTTAATGATGTTGATTCTACCAATCCAAGAACATGGTATGTTCTTCCATCTGTTTATGTCTTCCTCTATCTCTTTTTTCAACGTCCTGTAGTTTTCTGAGTAGAGGTCTTTAACCTCTTTATTTAACTACACAAACTTAGCACCATTTATGCCTGAACAAAGAAAACCCTTCCCCTTCTCTTGGTCAGCAATCGGACTGGTTATTACTGTGAGAGAACACTCATGCCCAAGCATAGAACCACTGCTGATCATGTATCACGACTATTTATATCAAGTGCACCTAGTCAGTACAATTCAATCCCTTGTCACCCTAATCATACTCTCCCTTTCTCCATCAGAATTTCAAACCTTCTGCATTCTCCTCAAATGTTCTCTTTCCAGCTAACTCTCTTCTACTTCTCAGAGTAAATAGAAGCCATAAAACCACAATAGTGTGCATTCCCCTGGTACTCAATTTCTCCAGTTGCAGCAAAAGAGATACCATTTCTCCTGTCTCAGACCACTTTCAAATTAAAATCCTCCACTTTTCAGTGGGAGCTTAAAATGTAATTGGGGACACCGACCACAAGCAGAGGATGGAGGAGAAATCTTATGTAAGCCATCTAGCATATAGCCTGTCAATAGGAATTTAGGAAGAGTGTGTTTTATTCTCTACCTTGTAAACCATTCTCTCCCCAAATTCATTCTTCAATCTTCCTTCATTGTCTCCCATAGACTCAGGCCCAAGCCTCTGCTATGTATCTTCCTGGGTTGTAATGCATCACTTAGTAACAAAGAACGAGGTCTCAGAGAGTATTTGAGCTCATTTCAAATATGTGCATGGTTAACATTCCATTACATATGAGAAACTTCTAAAAGATACAGTGACATTTTGTAGAGCCTCAGTTTCTCTCACATGGTCACACAAGAGATTTCATTACCTCGTGCAAGCCAGTAGCGTACTATTGGGAAAATATTCCATAATTATATCCAAGGCTGACATCCTTCAAAGGAAAGGTCAAGTTCCTTCTTTTTAAGTCTGGAATGCTTAACTAACTTCAGAGTCTGATTTATTGTGAATCTGATTGAGTTGAAGGCTAAGGTTTCTTGCTATATTATTCTGAATCCAATCTTGTTTTCTTTAAAAAAAATTAAATGCCAAAAAACACCAAGGCTAAATAGAGAGACAGAGAAAAGCAACTGTTCTTTGATAAACGAAATAGGTTATTACTAACATGATAAAAGTTAAGAAATCTTAAAGGGTTCTCTACAGGTGCTAATTTTACTACTTGAATGAAATTAATAAGACTCTCTATAAAACAGCAGGAGATCCTTAGATTACAGGCGTAATCAGCAAGAAAATTTATTGTGGTTTCATGAAGCATAAAATGTTTGGGTAATATATGCAAAAGTGGTACTTTATTCTCTGCAGTGAACAATTCTCAGCCCTTATAATAGAAAAATATTTAATAGTTTGGCACCTCTTGAGGCATAGTTTTTTTTTTAAAGTTGTTCAAGGGTTGATTAATTTGGCTGGAGACAAAATAACAATGTTGTAATGCTGAATCATGTAAAACTATTGAAGGATCTTATACATTAATATAATGACATTTATTAGGGAAAATGTAAAGGATTTTCCCTTGAGAAATAGGGCAAAGTCTAAAACAATCCAGAGCACAGAGTTATGTCTCAGAAAACATGCATTTAGTAAATAATAGGGAAATAAATGAATAATCAGAAACTAAATGCAAATAATGTATCAGGAACCTGGGAAGAAACAATTAATGAAGCTAACTAGTCCCTAGCATATAATATTTTTAAGGATTAAAGCAATAATAACTTGGCTTTACACTATAAATTTTAGAATAGATATTTTACACTGAACTGAATTTAATCAATCCTATGCTGTACCTTGCTTGATATTGCTGGAAAAAATAATACATATTTTGAATTAGGGTCTTTTTCCATATTTTCCTTGCTTTGGTGCATTTGGTCTACTGAAATGATCCTTGGATCTCCTCTGCTTAGGTTTTGGGCAAGGATGTCTTTGGAGAGAATGCTACAAGTGCTGGTCAGTCACATACGCGTTTTCATGCTTAGGAAATACTGGGTGGTGGTTTTTGTTACGTCAGAAAAAGAGAGAGAGAGAGAGAGAAGATGACAAGTAAACATTAGAAACTGCAATCCCTATTCAAGTCCATGTGCCCATATACAATTTAAACAAAATTAATCATTTTAATAAATATAGGGGTGGGCAAAAGTAGGTTTACAGTTGTGAGTGACATTCTTTTGAGTTAATAAAGCTACTGTAAGAATCATGTCTTTTTTTCATACGAACAACTGTAAACCTACTTTTGCCCACCCCTGTATTATGACATCACCTTACTCCATAATAAAACCTTACTTTTTTCTGATTGTTTTCTATTAGAGTGCAATTTTGAATCCAAGATAAAAGAATAAGTCATCTTTCTTTCTGATAAATGTTACCATCAGCTATTCCCATTCTTACCCTACAGGAAACCAAATGTGACTTCTCATTCTTTTGCATGTGGGTTTATTTTCTATAATCAATTATGCTTTAATGTTTGCCAAAGATTGTTACTTCATAATAAATGGCTAAGAATGCATGCTTTATTTATACTAAAGCATTGCATTAAATGGTTACAAAAACTTAAACAGCATTTAATATAGATCTAAAATATGAAATTGCACAATTATTCCATATTCAATTTATCGTCTACAAATGGAAATAGTATGCCATATTTGGAAATGTCAAGCATCATGGAAAAGAAATGGGAATTCTAGATAAAAGTACTTAAGATTAATTTAACATGCACAGGACTTCCCGATTGAAACTTTCACATTAGCATTGCATTTTAAACAGTTAATCTCCTAATGAGGCATCCCCAGCAATGAGAGGTAAGTTGCAGGACTGAGCGTGGCCCTAAGGCCTGCATCTGGAAAGAGCTACATTTTAGTATTTTAAAAGCCATTTCCTATCAGTTGGAAAAGAAAGCGCTACACTGCCACCTTCTGACAAGGTCCTTCTCCCTGATCAGAAAAATATCGGGTATAAATAGGGTATACATGGCACAGTACTTTTAGTATAATTATTTTTTTAAGGCATAAAAGAGTGGAATATTTTATATTTTAAAAAATAATTATCTGTACTATGATGCACAGCTTAAATAATTTAAGCTGCATATATGTAAATTATGCAAAATAACAAATTAAGCAACTATGAACCTAGAATTAAACTAAGAATTAAACATTATCGACAAAGTTGAAGCTGCCTGTATGCACCTTAATCCTTTCTAAATTTATAATTTAACTCTGAAAATTCATCTTTTCCCCCCTATGGATGCCATCAGAGTGACCTTCCTGCATGAAATACTTTGGTGGCCTGTTCACTTAGCATTTCTGTGATTCTCTGTCTCTGCGGAACTCTCTGGCACGCAAGTGGTTGAAAATTCCTCTGGATGTTTTCATAGAAAGATTACCTTTGTCCTTCTTCTTTTACTATATTGGGGAAAATACTTCAATTGTTTTACAAAGATTTATTAGATACCTACTATGTGTCCATATCAATAGCAAGTGAACAGATCTAATGGAGAACAAGATGAAATTACTGCTTGCCCACTGGACAAGTTTTATAAGCAACTCAGGAAAACAAACAATTAAAGTCCAGTCAGGTAAGTGCCATAGCTAAACTAATCTAAACTTCTCTTTCCTAACCTGGCTGATTTTCAAGAACCGGAAGTACTGCAGACACTGATAGAGAATCTGGCCAGCACATAATCTTAATTCAATAATGGCTTGGTTCAGGACACTGTCATCGGGTCAGTAATATGATTGAACCCAGGATTTTAAATCATATATCCTGTGAAAAATGCTTCTTTATTGAAGTTCACTTAAGTAAAGTAATAGATGTCCTATAACACAATACTGTTTCTCTAGTAAAACTGGCAAATGTTATTGGCTATAAGACTCATGGAGAAATCCTAGAAGGGATATAGATGAAAATGGTATTGGCTTCCTTTCATAAGGAAGGAATTCTAAAGGTTGAAATGATAAAATTTGATTTATCAATGTCCGGGACAAAAATGATGGTAATTTCACATTCATAGTCATTTTTCTTAGAATTTTAAAGTAATAAAAATCAAACTGTAAGCTCACTTACATAATCAAAGTATTGCAAAAGTAAAAAGCTTTTCATATAAACATTAATTGAAATAACTTATTTTCACTGTTTGAACTTCTTAGAAACATCACACTGTATTTTAAAATATCTGATTTAACTGGTGACCACAAATCATACCATGTGGTGGGGAAAATAGGTTTCTGTACCGTTAGTTAAGTATATAAAATGAGTCAGGTTTGGAAATGATCAGAACCCTCTCTTTTCATTTTTTACTCGTGGCTCTGTATCAGTTTTAAGAATTATATACAGATATTTTCTGATGAGTTATTGTCTTATTTAGAAAAATGAAATCACTCAACAATTATTTTTATAGCTTTCCATGAGAAAAGTCTGGTCCTAGTTACGGGAAGGGCGCGAAAGTCCCTCGTGGTTTTCTGAATCTTCCTTGTACCTTGTCCTTGGCTAAGGCCAGTCCAACCAGAGCTGCTCTACCCAGGTTTTCTGGTGGGTCTTGATTAGTCACTAAGAAATATTTCACCTTTCTTCATATCCAAAGGATTCCTTTATTTATATCTCTCACAGCATACCTGCCACTGGTCATAATCTTCAGCAATCTTGGATTTAGAGCATATAAATAAATATCAACAAATATTTTTCCCAACAAAACTGTTATCAGATCTAGGTCTTGTATGGATATTATCTTCACGAAATCTTCAGATCACTCTCATTAAAGCACATCCAGTGTCCTTTTTAATTGCTTAAGTGATAAAATTAAATTATATCTTACACGAATATAATTGCTCTCTTCTCTACTTCAGCATCATCCTCTTCGGCTTAATGCAGTCTTCACAAAACATATATAGTTGCTATTCACCTTCATTCTTAAAAGTACATTTTTAAAATTTTAATTGAATTTATTGGGGGGGATATTGGTTAATAAAACCATAGAGGTTTCTAGTGTACAGCTCAACAAAACATCATCTGCACACTGCATCATGTCATCACCTAAAGCAAAGACTCTTTCCATCCCCATTTATCCCCTCTTTGCACTGTTCCACCTCCCCCTAACCTCTTTCCCTCTGGCTATCAACATATCGTCTTCCGTGTCTATATGTCATATATATATATATTTCTTTTTAAAAATACATATATTTTTACTGATTTCAGAGAGGAAGGGAAAGGGAGAGAGAGATAGGAGCATCAATGAGGAGAGAGAATCATTGATTGGATGCCTCCTGCACACCCCCAATGGGGATCAAGTCTGCAACCTGAGCATGTGCCCTGATTGGGATAGAACCTGACCTGGTTCATAGGTCCATGCTCAAACAGAGCCATATATATATATATATATATATATGGTTTCTTTAGTTTACAATAATCGGAATTTTTTCTCCTTCTATGATGGTTTTAGTTCCTCTTTATGACTTGTCATCTGTTCCATCACCCTAAACCTCAAAGGAACTTATAAAAGCATGTCATTTTTTAAAAACTAGACCACGCATAAGCAAAGCACTTATATTTGAATTATTTAGTGCTTGAGATATTTTTCAGGGAAGATAATAGCATCTATTGCTCCTTCCAGACAATTAGTAATTTCTCTTTGAAAGACAAGTCTGCACCAAGGTGCCCATTGCCAGTTTCCTTATGGTGGTATTTGGACAGATTACTGACAGGGCACCGAGCAGTCTATGCACTCAGACATCAGAGAGAAAATGAGCACAGGATTTACTCTGTGTGGATACATGAGTGTTAGTGCCTGTGTTTACAAATATATCATTTAGTACAGAAAACCTGGCTGGAGTCAAATCTTAATAAAATGGTTTGGGGATGAAAAATTTTCTGATACTTAATTCCAGGCCATTTACACAGGCTGAGATAATACTTGAAGTATTATCAAGTCCCTCATTTTCCCTTTACTCAAACAGGATTGGCATTGCACAAGGTTAAATGATGCACCTCACCACATCGTGAATTTTGTTTTACTGAGAATTAAATTGCAAGTGCCTCACCTTGCAATAGTAGAATCGTTTTCCTAGAGTCCTAGAGGTTTTTCAGTCTTCAGCAGTTCCTTATAAACATGCAAATATTCTAGGACTAGAAAGCCCTTACCTCAAAAGTCTTTAACACTTTAGGGAGCAGAAGGGCATGATGACCTCTGAGTGGGAGTCAGTCACTAATGTCAGGGATGGAGAAGGCAGTGATGGAGAAGAAGAGAATGAGCTGGGGAAGACCACCTGGAAATGTTAATATTGTCTCTCTACAGCTTAAAGATGTTGTATTTCTATATATGCAATAATTTGTATTAATCCATGTTTTCTTTAATACATGAGCATAGATTTTTTCCTCATATTTTCCACAGGGTTTAGGAGGGAGCGAAATCAAACCAATCTCACCTACCACCCCTCCCCCACCACCTCCATCTGTCTGAGCTGGAAGTGACATGAGTCCTTCTCCAAGCTACAGATCAATTGTCCTGTTCAGAGTCCATAAATGAATAGCATATTATTTTATTATTTCATTTCCAATGAACTTCCTTCAGTGATCCATTGATTTACTAAAATTATAAGATTAAGAAATGCTAAATGCTTCTTCAAGTACTTGTGCATCAATTGTTTCTATTGCATAGCATTACATTTTAGCCATTGTACCTGTAGAAGACTAAATTTATTTTGTTACCAAAATGCAGGGAGTTTAAAAACCAAAATTATAACATAGTTGTTGGCAAATATTTCTTAGTCATCATAACATGGCATCTTTGGGCACCATATTGATCCTACTTTGTTACACCAAAAAAACAGGACTTACCCTTGGCTCATTTGTCTGAGAATCATCCTATGCAGGAAGAAGTTGCCAGATAATTCCTGATCAGGGCACATGCCTGAGTTGCAGGCTTGATCCCCAGTGGGGGGCTTGTAGGAGGCAGCTAATTGATGTTTTTCTCTCATCAATATTTCTATCTTTCTCTCTCTCTCTTCCTCTCTTCCTCTCTCTCTCTCAAATCAAACTATATATATATATATATATATATATATATATATATATATATATATATATATATATATAGGCCTAAGCGACCAGCTGCCTCCTGGTGGTCAGTGCGCTCCCACAGTGGGAGTGCCACTTAACTGACCAATGGGTACCAGACGCCAGGCTCACAGCTGGCAAGCGCAGCTGTGGCAGTGTGAACTTTTCCCACGGACACTCCCCCTGCATGCCCTTCCCCTATCTGGACCGGGACCAAGACCAGGATCAGGACCGGCATCGGAACCAACTGGGTGTAAGCCTACAGCTGCTTCTCAGTCATGGGTGTGCCAGTATCACCCTTGCCCTAGGACAGGTGTGTGGAGACTGCAGCGGAGCTGCAGCAAGCCTACGGAGCAGTGGCGGCAGCAGGCACAGCAGGGCTGGGATGAGCAGGAGCAGCAGGCAAGAGTAGTAGGCAGCGTTGGACTGCTGGTTTCAGCCCGAACCCTGCAGGCCACACCGAAAGACCCCACCGGTGCACAAATCCATGTACCGGGCCTCTAGTAAAAACATATTATTTAAAAAGGAATCATATCATGTTTAAAACTCTTAATAATATGTTTATGTCAATGATATCTAGTTTTTAAAGATCTCTTTAAGTAGATGAATAAGTTAATGAATCCTAAGCTATGCTAGATAATCCTATCTAATAATAGACAAACATGGTAATTGACCGTACCTTTGCCACGCATCCCATGGGCTAATTAGCACAATATGCAAATTAACTGCCAACAAAGATGGCGGCTAATTTGCATACTGCAGGCAGGGCAGGGCAGCACCATCCCACATGCCCTGCTGCCATCTGGCCTGCTATTTGCAACCTGGGGCAGTGGGGCGGGACAGCGCCATCCCGCCTGCCCTGCCACCATCCGGGCCTGCTATCTGTGACCCGGGGTGGTGGGCATCCGTGTGCAACCTGACCCGGTGCAGCCGTGATCGGCCGGCCTGCCCAGGCGTCCCATGTGCGACCCGACCTGGGGCAGCGCCCCAACCCCCGAATCAGCCCTGCCATGTGTGTGACCTGGGGAGGCGCCCCAACCCCCAGATTGGCCCTGCCGTGTGCACGACCCAGGGTGGCGCCCCAACCCCCGGATAGGCCCTGCCGTGTGCGCGACCCGGGGAGGTGGAGCAGGCACCGAGGGATCGGGCCTGCCATCTGCCACCTGGGGAGCGGGCCTAAGCCAGCAGGTGGTTATCTCCCGAGGGGTCCCAGACTGTGAGAGGGCACAAGTGGGGCTGAGGGACACCTTCTCCCACCCCCCTCCCCTGCCAGTGCACAAATTTTGTGCACCGGGCCTCTAGTTAAAATATAACATCTATATCTGTTAAGAGTCTTTGATGTAAGAAAAAACGGAAACCAAACTCATACTGTCCATCATTAGTTCTATATATTTGCTGCTCTCTTAACTTTAAGATGAAGAGGCAGGAAATTTTTCAGGTTTTGTTTAATGAAAAGATCAACTTATTTTTAATGAGGTAAAAATCTACCTATTTGAGCAAGGACTCTATTTCACCCCCTCTCTACATCCCACACCATCAGCTGCCCCTGATACAAATAATGGGCAGCCTTATTGTCCTGGCCCCATTAGTAAACCTGTGGACGTGTGAAACGGCCACTCCAGGGATGAGCCAACGCTTGGCCATGGCAGCAATTGCAGGGAGAATAGCCAACCACAAGTGGTAAATCCACCTAGTTAGATTTTTTAATCACTGAGAATTTAGAAACATTATTCATCAGAATTTAAATAATACCATCTTAAAGTCAAAAGGACATAATGAATATTGATTAGCTCAAACTTGTAATAGCTGAGGCAAGTGTAGAATACAGGAATCTGATAGGAATTTAGGCTTTATCTTATTTGAGTTCATTAAATTGAAGAACTCTTTTAAAGAATTATTTCAGGAAATTATATCCTGGAATGAGTTATCCTCCAACTATCTTTGGACCATCAGTCTTGCAATTTATACTCTTATTTAGAAGTGAAAAAAGTTTGGTGATGGTATGCTTGAATTTCTGATCATTTGCCCTGTTCTAAAAATTCAAACTGAATCATCCAAGTACTAGGTTGTTATTGTACAATACATGACAAGGAAAGATTTAAAACTATGGCGTAGACATTTCTGAAACTAGAGACTACAGAAAAAGGGGATCATATAATATTATAAACCTAAAAGTTCTCCAAGTCTGAAAAAGTCCAACCCTTAAAATAGGGTTCATACTGTCTGGCATTGGGAATTATCTGGTGATTTTAATCTATAGGATTTTTTCATTGTTGTCATAGACAAGCTTGAGGTGCTATTAACAAAACAGAACAGAGCAAAAACTGTGTGGCACGGTGGAGAGTTGATGGGATTTGTGGCAGAGACGTTTAAGGCTCAGCAAATACGCATGGTATGCCTCACTGTCCAGCCTCTCTTACAGTAGGTGGGACCCAAGTGGTGGGTTCTGACTAGGATACAAGTTGGGTATGCTTATTTCTGAGCAAAAGAAATTAGGAGCTGATAGGCAAACTCAGCCACTTTCTTATAGTTCCATGGGGCATTTAAAAGTCAGATTTTCCAGACAATGCACTTTCATCAGACTTTATGAATATGTAAATCTGCTAAGCCACTGAGATTTCAGGGTTTGCTTATTGTGCCTGTTTGTGTTAGTTACTCTGACAAATGCAGGTGCATATGTTAACTAGATAACCACCTTCAGCAAGGAAATGAGAAACGGATTCTCTAGAGGAGAGATTCTCGCATGTGACAATCTAAGGGGGTGGCAGAGCATCTTGAAGCATCATTTGCTCCAGAATTGAGGCATTGCAAGCAGAGTTCATGGCAAACAGTTAATGAACAAACTTGCATTGCCTGACTTCTGTTAGTGAGGATAATTTGAGAATAACAATAGAAATATGACCAGAATACTGTATAGATATCAAATATTAGCTCTTGGATCTAATCTTATGTCAGCAGGCTCCTAGAATGAAAAGCAGGGATTGGATCAGAGCCCAGTTAATCCTCCAACTACCCCACCCCCAAATTTGTATACAGAATGCCAATGTTAGCCACATATGATGACTACTTTGGCAACACTCCCAGGGCATTTTAAAGACCTTATAGATGGACAAAATTGATTAAAATTTCTTGTCTTCTAAGGATTTTGATGAAACTTGAAATTTTTGTTTGTTTGTTTTAGATGTCACATGAAGTACATCCAAGGCTAACTGAATCATATTCTTTCATTGGAAAAATAAAGGAATGTCAAAGAGAGAGAATTAAATTCTGATGCTGATGTTTTCGCCATGACCTCACTAATTTGTGTGTGTGTGTATTGCTTAGGCTTTCTATAAGTAACTTTTTTAGACACAGCCTGGCTAAAGGAAGAAAAGCCAGAGGAAAAGATAGGTCATATGAAGGTGAGGTTAAAAGAGATATAAGATAGAAAAATACATAGCCTATATTTATTCTGAGTTCCAGTAAGAGAAACGAGAGGGAAGGAAGCAGAGAATTTTCATAATTTGAGGGGCATCAATCCTCAGACTCCAATGGTCCAGTAAACTCAAAGCAATATTTAGAGAGGAAGGAAGGGAGGGAAGGAGGGAGGGAGGGAGGGAGGGAGGGAGGAAGATAAAGATAGGTCGAAACTTAGACATATCATAATAAAACCACAGATGGGAGTGAAAAAGACAATTATAATTTGATGAATATCCCATGTCCTGGAAAACAGATTCGGTAGTTTCAGTTCTAATAGTTATAGCATAGAGGAATTTCTGCGCATGCCTGGATTTGAATTTATAAAGGTGACTGAGTCATGACATGTAAAGGTCAAAGCCATTAAAATAAAAGTTTAACATTACTCATAGTTCCCCTAGGACAAGAAGCATAACTACATGAGGCCACAGAAAGAACACCAGGTTTTGGTCAGGAAGTAAAGCAGGCGCTAAGAGAGGGCTTGGTCTAGTAGGTTTTATCAGACTGTCTTGGGAAAAACAAGGTAGGGCAGGGGCAAAAGTGTCAGGATTGTCTAGTTTGAACAATTTCAGTGTGCTTTTGGGCTACAGGAATGATTACTAGTTGCTTGATATATGACCCTGGGGTGATTAAAGCAGAGGAAATTGCTGCCTGGTGTGTATGGATAGATGGAGTGGGTATGCTCTGGATTGGTTAGCTTAGATATTAGACATCTCCTGGCTGGGCCCCTTGCCATCTGAAAGAATTAGCTAAACCAGGATGGGGGGGGGTCTCTCCACAGCCAGAAAGGCATTTTTAAGTTGTCAAAACATCACAATATATAGAAAATAAAAACACAATATAACTCATTTGTGGCATGTATGAATTACCAAAGGTACCACCATTTCTACCCAGTTCACACTGCTGTATGGGGGGGACACCTAAGCAAATTGCAAACCTTGGAGCATCCTACTGATATCCAAAATACATCCAGGCTGGGGAGGGAGGAAGTTCAAATGTAGGGCTTTCCCTTGCCCTCTACCTATGGCCTTTGCTCCTGCCGGTAGGGGGTGTCATGTGAAATAGGGTTGGGGGGAGAGCAGGAGCTTGAAAGGAGGGTTAGCATGAAGTGTGAAGGTCAGGTTCCTTCTACCCAACTTTCCATCAGCCAATTCCATTGTGAGGATATCTATTAGAATGCCCTAAAGATGTTTCATACCAAACACAGCTATATTGTCAGTGCTAATGCAGTAGCTGATACGTTTTCTATCTATATTTATTCATATTATCCTGAAAGTAAACACATTTCTGAGATAGGAAAGGATGAGTTTTTACATAGAGCAAGAACTGCATCATTTCTCCTTGCCCTAAATATCCCAATCCTGGGATGGTACAATGAGAGCCAGATGGACAGCCTTGTGCAGATCTGCCGAACCACAGGAGAGGAACTCTGAAACACTGAATCTGAGGTTGTCTAAGGTTACACTGTCCATTTTATCTCCACACCCCAGAGAGGGACAAAATTCTTTACTTTCTACTATGAACACATTCTCCACCAGAGGAGAAGGGAGAAGAGTCCTGGTATATTACCCTTTGGGATGTAAATGACATGTCTCCAGAGGGAAGATAAGAGGGCTTTCTCAGAGTTTACAATCATTAGAACAACATCCCAAGATCCATGTCTGGATGTTGGTCTCATCCTTGAGTTAAATGTGAAGAAATACCTCTAGATAAGGACCTTTCTCCAGATGGTCTCTCACTGTCTGCTCAGTAATGTCCAAGGCTTGTGCTTTGACCCAGGTCCCAGTAAAATGTTCAAAAAGCCCTAACTATGTAGAAACAAACGTATTCGCTTCCTGACCGTAGTGTCTCATTGAGAAATACTCTGATCTTTTCAAAGATAATCAGGCAAAGGAAGAGGTAGTCACCAAAGTCCACATGATGGTTTTTCCAGGAAGTCTGCTTCCCATGTTCATAGAATAAATGGTTATAACATGGTCTCTGACCTACTTTGGAACCATGGTACTCAAACTTGTTGCAATGCAGTGCTACAAACCAGTTCATCCATAATGGCACCTAGTATTGATGGAGCAACACTCCATGCCAGGCACTGTTCTAGGTGTAGAGAAGAAGCTGTCAACAGAACTTACCAAAAAGAAAAAATTCCTGCTTTTATGGAGTTTGCAATATGATGTGATGTTACATGACAGTCATTTATTTCTAATAACAAACTCTATGTTTCCTAAATGACAATGGTTTTTGTGTTTTTTGTATTTTTTATATAAAAGTGTGATGGTCCCTAAATGGGCACTACTCTCACTTTATATTCAAACATGTTTTCGGAATGGTAGATAAAAGGTGGCATTAAGCCTATTTAACCAGAAAATATGGATGACATAATGAGTTGTGCGTAGGCTAGAAACCTTCTGAGGGCTGCTGGTTTTGCAAGTTCAAACCTAGGTCAGGGCACTTTGCTCTTTTTTAGTGACTATATTTTTTAAGCAATATGGGTTAGATGATTTAACATTTTTTGTCTAATGGTAATGGTTAATTTATTACATATTTATACTTATTGATACATATTTTTTATAATGTGTCCTTTTCTGAGTTCTAATTTCTCTAAGTTTTAAGATTTATGATTTAAAAATGTATGATTAGGGAATATATTGCTGTTCATTTTTAAAATTCCAGCTAGAGAAATAGGCTTGTGGGATTGTTACATGAACAACTGATATGGATATGTTTTTACTAATAGGAATAGTTATTAAAATATTATAAATATATGTATATACATATATATATGTTATGCTAAACATTTACTGAATGAATAGACATTTTTTAAATAGGCAACATTTCTTTGTTCCATTAAATAAGAACTTAACACCACAGATTAACTGTTTTACACATTTTTTTTTTTCAAGGAATGCAATTACAAAGATTCCCAAAGCTCTTAGATATAAAACACGCTTTTCTTAAACAAGTCAGTCAATAACTTACCTTTTATCATATCTAAAAGCAGGTTTTATGGAAACAATAGGACATTTTAAAATAATTCACTTATTAGCTTGATAGCTCAAATCAATCTAAAAAAGTGCAATGGTTTCTCAATAAGAGTTATCCATTTTACACCATCTGAACATAGGCAAATAAATGTTGAACTCTCTAAAAATAAAGTACACTCTATTATTCTCTCACTGACAAAAATATATAGCATTCAAAGTATAAAAAAGTGTTAGAGGTGAGATGTTATGTAAATGTCAGTGTTGCCCATGTTATTTTTAAATTCTTTTAAATCACATTAATATTTTGAGTGATATATTTTTATTGTTCACAGAATTTTAACATTAAGAAGAAAAGTCATACTGTAAAGAAGAGACAACCTATCCACCGGGATCTCTGTGTAAACAATAGTTTCCACCAAAGCCGAAGGACCCTGCTTGCCACACAGGGACGATCTCTAATAGTAATTGATGACCTGGAGGCAATCGCGGAGAAGTCTCCCCATCAGATTCATTTTCTGTGATCAATTCATTTTTCAAAGGGCACATTGTATGCAAAATGCTCTCTCTATTTTGATACAACCTGAGCGGTAATGCAGTTGTTTTCAAAGGCTTGTCAAAAGCAAATGTAGTGATCTACCTTTCTTCGTGGCAAAGGAAACAAAGCAGAATTAACAACAGGAAGAAACGTGTCCTTTGATTCAATGCAAAGTTATGTGCAGTTTACCCTGTAGTTCTGAATTCAGTTGAAAACCAGTGGGGGGGGGGGAGTAAAAGCATATAATACCCAGTATTTGTGAAAAATGATTACCACTTTCAGCATTAAACTTCCTGATAAAAAATAAGGAAATGCAATACTTTAGAAGAAGTGAGGGTGGCATGAAGGGATGGTAAAGAATACCTTTAAAAGCATCACAGCTGATATGAGTGTCAGAGTGGCCTGGCACAGAGACACAGATCCAGGAAATTAGGTTTTCTCTATTCTCTGAGTTCTGGAATCAGTATTATGCTCAATAATATGGGAACTAACCATCGTATTCTGGTTTCATCATTTCCTATTGAATAAGGTGAGACATAGATTTGTACCTGAAATTCTCTAATGGCTAACAATCCTATCTGCCACCTGTTTGAACCCTCTTTTTTCTTTAAAAATGAAATTATTTTGATTAAAAATAAGAGTACAACTCTCAGGAATATCTCATGGGGGTAAAAAAACCCCACACATCTGAATTCACATTCTGGACCTATATTGGGAGACTCAAGACTTCATCTATTTGTGCATAAAGGAAAATTATACACTATAAGAATTTTACTAACATTATACAAAGAAAAGCTAAAATAAATCATTTCTTTTTCTGTGTGATATACTATTGTATTCCACCTCTATAATGTCCCTGTTTGATGTGATGAGAATCACAGGAATGGAGTATAAATTAAAGTCTCCATTTTTCAATTGTAGTCACAGAAAAGTAAATTAGGTTAATTCATTTTTTTAATGTACCATTCAATATATGGTATGTACAAACATACACTCATACACATTTAATGAGGAATTAGTCATTTCTCTAGCTATATATATAATATTTATAAGTCTTCGTCAAATGATTTTAGGATTATAGACCTCCAGTTCTATGTAGCATTACCTTTTTCTTTTCTTTTCATTTTCTCTTTTTAATGAGGCACATACTAATTCCAGATGACCTAAAAGCTTGCTAGAGATTACATAATCATGCTTCTAATTCATGGCCTGCCCTGTGGTTACTAGATAATAAAGCTTCTATGCCCATTTATACCAGATGAAGGGGATGAATCCTCTGAAGCCATGAACCTGACCCAATAATATTCACCCAGAGCGCCAGGCAACTGCAGAGCTAGGGAATGTACATCTATCCACAGCTCTGCAGAAAGAAGGCACATGCCTTCCTGGTGAGAAGAAGGAAGGACCACGTTTGACGAGCCAAAGCAAAAGTTAAAAGCAATATTCTAAGATCACTGCCTTTTCTCTCACTGCTAGTCACAGCTCTGTCATGGTTGAAGCCTGGCTCCCTTGCATTTCAAATCTTCTTAACAATCAAAATAGTAGCTAAAGAATAAAAAAGAGGACAAAGTGGCATTTTTCCTCCTCTCTTCTTGAGGACATGATTGATATTAGGCCAAAGAAGTAGCAACCGCACCCATAACCAAAGCAGCAACAGCTATAATTTGGCTAAGCTAAATACCATGCCCAAATTCAACATCGAGCAGTTTTTAGGCATATGTAAAATAGTCCCTAGGCCAATCATAGGGCACAGACATTATTTCATTGATTCATAGGGTGATTTTTTAAATTTTAATATCTCAGAACTAGAGATGCATTGTAAATTATATGGAGTGTCATAGTTTAACAGATTTTTAATAGTAAAACAGGTGTAATTTTAAATTTAATGGAAGCATTTTTCCACTTTTAAGACTAATGAAACTGAGTCACAGAGGCTTACCCATGATCACATTGACAACATGTAAACTCAGAACTGAATGACTATGAAACTCTTCTTTCAACTGTAAGTAATATAATATTTACAATATACCCACTTCTCTTGGAAGCAAACACATAGAACAGAATTTATGCCATTAAACAAATTATGAGCCAAATAAGAGAGGTTAGAAGCATGATAGGGAATCAACCGAATGGGGTTCTCAGTTGCTGGTTTGGAAGGTGGAGAGGACTGAGGGCAGTTTCCAGAAGCTAACAATGGACTCCATACTGACAACCAGCAAGGAAATGAGAACTTCAACTTTAAAGCTTCAAGGAACTAAACAGAAGATAACGGAAATTGGTTAATGCTAACAACCTAAATAAGTGGTTATCAGATTCTTCCCTAGAGCTTCCAGTTAAGCGAGCAGCCTGGCTAAGGACACATGAGACCTAAGAGTGAGACTCCACTCACAGATCTCAGTGGATTCATGTGGAGACTTCTAAGCTACAAGAACAGTGACCTAACAAATAGGTATTGCTAACTAAACTACTAAGTCGGTGGTAATTTATTACACATCAATAGAAAGGCGGTACAGATTTCGGTGAGAGAGAGAGCAATACACAGGGAAAGAATAGGATATTTGTAAAATGTCATAGGCAATCCATCACAGGACATTCTTTTGCTTATCATTGTAACATTTTAAATAATGCTGAAATATGTGATCACACATTTTCTCAGATCATAAGATTTTCTTCTCCTGAGAGAAATTATGTGGGAAAAAACCCATCAATATATGATGACAATATTCTCACTTAGAATACAGGAGATGACCTTTCACTCTATAAGACACTATTAGGGAATGAGATTCCATTTTTATCATACTGTCCACTCCTAGCCCACCACCCCACTCACCACCACTATCCTACTTTTGTAGTCTTTGGTTCTCTTTTTATTTCAACATTCACCAGCTGAAAGCTCTTTTTGAGGACGATTTTGAGGCACTAGGGTAACATTATCCACACGCTACAGAACCAGAACTGTCTGTTGGTTTTGTCCCCCTTGCCTGGCAATAAACTTCAGGGTAGAAAAGTCCAGCATCCTGACTCTGTGCAGGAAAATTGTGAGTTATACTTACACTCTTTGGGAGCATTTCTTAATATATCCTTTGTACATGATTATTTGTCTTGAGTCAGCTTCCGGGAAATTGGACTTGTATAAATACAAGTCATGGTCCTAGAAAGCAGATCTTGAAGATAAGTTTCTTAAGTAGGATCAGTCAGAGGCTAGGTGGCAACAGGAACAATGTTGGTAAGATTTTCACTTGTGGTGAAGTTGTACGGGTAGCAATTTAAAACATGGAATAAATGTCAGAATACAAGTCATAGAGAGAGGTCTTCATCTCATATAGCCCACCGGTAGATTATTCTGAAGACCAAGCCAAGGACTAACTACATGATAGAAGAACATCAGACAGAATTGAATCGTTGCAGCCTGAATCTTTTGACACTTGAAATAGGAACATTTGGAAGAATCTGCTTAATAAAACCGAGTCCTAAGTTCCTCTCAGTATTCCGGGCCCATAGAAACAGCTGGTTTCCCCTTGCTAGAAAATTCAGGGCCTTCCTCAACAATTCTTAGCATGGGCCAAATGAAGACATGTTGCTCCAGCTAAGAGCCAAAATGGACCAATCAGCAGAGGAGCTGCAGGATAAAGTTATCATATACCAGGAGAAGTGTGGAACTATGCCTGAGATAGATCTTGAGGGACCTATTCCAGGCGGAGCACACTGTGAAGTTGAATAATGGAGGGTTTTTGATATGGGAACACTTTCCCATGACTCTGGATTTAACATCCAGGAAAAGGCACCTGGATTGTGTCCAAATATGCACCTGGACTGGCTCTGTGAATCTCGGGGGAAAAGATGGCTTATATTAAACAAAGTGGAGATGTCAGATTTTTCTTGGCAGAATGTTGAGAAGAGACTCCCAAGGCACAGAGAAGTGAGCTTGACAGAGTGCATGTGTTATGGAAGACCTCAAATCACCACCACTCCCTCCTCTGATGAACCCATCCTGGAGAGAGCCAGCAGACACCATTTTCGATGGTGATAAGGAAAGCGGGATAGCAGAACCCAGTGGTAGCTGTTATTTTTTTCAGTCTGGTGCTGACAGTAAGAGATATTTTTATACAACTAGGTTTCTTAGTGTCCAAAAAGAAAACAAAAAACATATGTCAGAATGTCAGAAATGCAGAAACCTGGTGGCATATTTAAAGTCAAAAGTAAGATCAATATAATTACTATAATCTGCAACCAGTTAAAAGTGGCTGATGGAAAAAATTTCCAAAAAGAGATCTTGCATTTGGATAAGAGGGAGTGATTTAAGGCAAAAGAGGGGAGAAAATGGACACATTACCATGGACTTATTGGTATAGCCACATAAAGCATTGCCAGAAGATGTATCCTCTTAGAGTGCTGAATGAAACAGGCTGCTATGCCTGTAGCTAAGGTGCCACCTCCAAGATCATCCTGTGTGCGAATAGGACTGGACCCTTCAAGATGTGGCACATGCACTGAACAAACCATTATGGGGCCTGCAGTGATTTGTTCTCCCTCTGTCCATGCCCTTGGATAATGCCTACATACTCTTTCTCTGGCTTGCCTAGGAAACTCGCTTTGAGCAATAGGACATTAACATATATGATGCAGACAAAAGCATGAAAAGGATTTGTGCTTTGTGATTCATGCTTTCCTATTCCGCCTGAGGACCTGACCAACACTGCCATGGGAATAAAGCTACACTAATCCCCTGGCCACAGCTCCCCACCCAGGGCCAGGACCAAGTGTCAGACACATGAAGAAGGCCATCCCAAGAAAACAGCCACCCAGCTCTAAACCCAGCCCAAATTCCTAACCCCTCAAATCATGAGCCAATACAAGATTTTTGTTTTAAAATAGATTTTGGTGTGGTCTGTTTTACAGAAAATGCTAACTGACACAGTACTCATTTAAACTTGCCTTTCCTGTGACCTATATCATTTTTGGTTTCTCCTAGAAGTACGGGAATCTTTGACTCAGAATAAACTTCTAGGAAACATCACCCAAGACAATAATGATTTGTTACTGGCTAGACTTCATGAAGACAAGGCAGTATTAACCTTATGCATTCACATTCCAAAAACTGGGCATATATTGCAAGTATTCTGAATTTGAAAATGGAAGTTATTCAGAACAAAGCATGAGGGGATCCAACTATATTTTCAGAGTAAGAATCTTCTTTCTCTCCTATCTGCTGTGATCATCCATCCCCTTTATCAACTTTAGCTCTTAGAAGAGTGCAAATTAGAGAATTAGGTCCTGTGTAGAGACTTGTCCAAGGGATTATAATTCTAGAAAATACATTCAAATTATAGGGCAGATCGTCTTTCTACTGTATTCCCAAATGCTGCATTCTACAAGGAAAAAGACATCGAGAAAACAGGTGGTGAGATATTTGCTGTCACATACATGACACATGAAAGTCAGTGTACATTCCTGCCATTTGCTGCTTGACAGAAGGGCTCCCAGAGCTCAAGGTGGGGTGAAAGGGCCCCCCTGAGGAGATATCATCTTTACAGCCTGTTGGGGGCGGAGGTGTCAGTCATTTTACAGAGTTAAACACCACTAGGAAATCTCCTGCATTACGACAGGAATCCAGCAACATGTTTTGAAAAAACATACTGCATCAGCATTTTTAATATAACTTCATTTTGGGGGTAGGAAAAAGCGGTGCTGTAAAGCTTTTTACACTGAAGAACTATACCAAAAGGTAATTGATAGTTAAAATCTCATTCAACCCTGGCCAGTGTTGCCCAATACTTAGTGTCAGCCTGCACACCAGAGTCAAGGGTTTGATTCCCGGTCAAGGGCACATACCTGGGTGAAGGTTCGAACCCGGGTCCGGTTGGGGCGAGTGCTGGAAGCAACTAATTGATGAGCCTTGCGTCTGGCACTGGTGGGTCAGCTGAGCGGTGCTCCCACTGTGGAAGCGCACTGACCACCAGGGGGCAGATCCTACATTGAGTGTCTTCCCCCTGGTGTTCAGCATGCGTCATAGTGACTAGACAACCAGTCATTTGGTCATTCGGTCATTTGGTCATTCAGTCGCTTAGGCTTTTATATATAGAGATGTATATGCATACATGCACAAACACACAAATACACACACACACACAATTCTGTCTTTCTGGGTACCCTGGTTGATACAGGTAGGTTGAAGTTCTTAGCTTCTTTCAAATTTGAGAGTTCTTGGAATAGAAGGGAGATAGTGCCACACTGATATCTCTCTCTCTCTCTCCCTTCCTCCCTCCCTCTCTCTTTCCCTCCCTCCCTTCCCTTCTCCTCCTTTCCACTCTCCCTAAAAGCCAAAGGGAGAACTATCCTTAGGTGAGGATTAACAACAACAAAAATCTCATTCATCTGTATTGTCCTTAGTTGTACTTTTTCCAAAAGGGAGAAACCTATTCTTTATTTTCTTTTAATTTATGTTAAAATTTGTATGCTTATTTAATAAAATACAGAAAAGTAGCATCGGTTTTTTTACATTACTGGTTTTACAGGATTATAAACTGTAACATTCATACAGTGGTAATGCATCACTATTTAATTATATACATTCTAACTATGCCATTGACTATTTCTGGGAGGGAGATGATATATGTTTAATTTTATGGTCAATAATTAAGCTTCAGATAAAATTATAAAATGAAAAATTTACTAAATCTTTGGCAAGATGACTACTTCTAACAGTTAATACGGGAATAAGAGACTGTGATAAATGGGGAGATTATATTTGAATTATTAAAATTAGCAGTACAAAGAAAAAGGAAGGCTACAAGGATATATAATAGAGCATTAATTTAAGCTTTATCAACCCTTTTGTGGAACAAATATTATGATTCAGAATATTAAGTAAAAGTAGGGCATGTGCTAAGAAAATGTCCCTCTGTTATATTTCAAATACATAAACCATAGGAAAGAATGTATGCTAAAAATATTACATCATCTCTGATAGGTTTTGAGGTTCAAAGTTTTTTACTAACTCTAAAAATTCTGACCTTTCCATTTTAAATACTATGTTATTTATTAATGAAAGAAAAGACCTATTTAAAATAAAGAGTATAGAGTTATTATTAGGATGAGCCTCCAAATTTTACTCATCTTAATACTCCAAAAATATTGGGTATGTGTACATTCGTCACTTCTCACCATGTTTGTTGAGTGGTATTTATGAACATACTAGTGACCCAGTGTGCGAAATCGCACAAAACCCAGACCCACGGGAAATCGCGTGAGACCCGGGACCCCAGACCCACCGCGCCATGGGACTCCCCCGAGTCCCACTGGCACCGCCCCCACAAGTCCTGCCGTGCCGCGGTACCCAGAGTCAAGTCCCTGACCACGCACGCAGCCCCGCACGCAGCCTCCTAGTGACTGGTCTTCGGTCATTACAGTGTTAGGGACACTGGGTTTTTATAATATAGATGGTTTATAAATAATAATGAGTATCACCTTTTTAATGGAGTTAAACCTCATACACTTACTGTAATATGTATATGTGTATACATTACATAAATATATCTATATATCTAGCCTATCTAATAAAAGAGTAATATGCAAATTTACTGTCACTCCTCACTCCGTCAGTCTGTTACAAAGATGGCTGCGGCCATGGAACCGGAGCCAGCAGGAGGCTTGCATTGCCCCTGGCGATCGAGGAAGCCAAGCTTCCGCCTGCCCTGGCCAGCCCTGAGCTCCACTCAAGGCTACAAAGTTTCAATTATAGAAGATAAATAAATCTCAGATACCTGCTTCCAGCCGGCGTGGCCTCTGCTCAAGGAGGGGCTGGTAGCCTCGGTTGCCAGGGGAAACCCAACCTGGGCTCCACTTAAGGCTACAAAGTTTCAATTATAGAAGTTAAATAAATTCAAGATACCTGCTTCCAGCCCACAGCCGTGGCCAGCCTGAAAACAGCTATCAGCCCCTCACCCAGACTGGCCAGGCACCCCAGCGCGACCCCTCCAACCCGAAGGGGCTGTGGTCAGCCTGAAAACAGCCCTCAGCTCCTCACCCAGGCTTGCCACACCCCCATGGGGTGAGGGTCCCCACTGGGTGGTTTGACCAACCTGCAAACAGCCATCAGCCCCTCACCCAGGCTGGCCAGGAACCCCAGTGGGGACCCTCACCCTGAAAGGGGTGTGGCCAGCCTGAAAATGGCCCTCAGCCCCTCACCCAGGCTGGCCAGGCACCCTAGCGGAACCCCCACCCTGATCTGGGACACCCTTCAGGGCAAACCAGCCGGCCCCCACCCGTGCACCAGGCCTCTATCCTATATAACAGGGGTGGGCAAACTTTTTGACTCGAGGGCCACAATGGGTTCTTAAACTGGACCGGAGGGCCGGAACAAAAGCATGGATGGAGTGTTTGTGTGAACTAATATAAATTCAAAGTAAACATCATTACATAAAAGGGTACAGTCTTTTTTTTTTTTTAGTTTTATTCATTTCAAACGGGCCGGATCCGGCCCGCAGGCCGTAGTTTGCCCACGGCTCCTATATAATAAAAGGGTAATATTCAAATTGACCCTAACAGCAGAATGACTGGGAATCACTGGTCACTATGACACACACTGACCACCAGGGGGCAGACGCTCAATGCAGGAGTTGCCCCCTGGTGGTCAGTGCGCTCCCACAGGGGGAGCTCTGTTCAGCCACAAGCCAGGCTGCCAGCTGCCAGCACAGTGGTGGTGGCGGGAGACTCTCCCGCCTCCTCAGCAGCACTAAGGATGTCCAACTGCAGCTTAGGCCTGCTCCCCGCTGGCAAGTGGACATCCCCCGAGGCTCCTGGGCTGCCAGAGGGATGTCTGACTGCCAGGTTAGGCCCGATCCCCCAGGGGGAATCTTTCCCAGACTGCGGGAGGGCACAGGGCCGGGACTGGAGGGGACCCTCCCCAAGTGCACAAATTTTTGTGCACCGGGCCTCTAGTATATATATACACACACACACACACACACACACACACGTGTGTATACCCCTCATATATGTACTAGAGGCCCAGAGCACGGATTTGTGGGGTCCCTCAGCCTGTCCTGCACCCTCTCACAATCCGGGACCCCTCAGGGGATGTTGGACTGCCAGTTTTGACCTGGTCCCTGGCAGTCTGACATATTCCAAGAGATGTAGTAGTGCGCAAAGTGGCAGGCAGCCGGGAAGGAGCCCACGCCAGGCATCACACCGCTCCAGCTCATCCCGGCCCCACTGCATCTGCCGCTACTCACTAGTGCTGCTACGGAGGTGGGAGAGGCTCGTGCCCCTGCAGCTGTGTTTGCCAGCCATGAGCCTTGTGTCTGGCCCTGGTGTTCAGCACTCGTCATAGTGACCAGTCGACCAGTCATTTGGTTGTTCAGTTGTTTGGTCACTTAGGCTTTTATATATATAGATGTATATGCATACATGCGCACGCGCGCGGGCACACACACACACACACACACACACACACACACACAATTTCTGTCTTTCTCGGTACCCTGGTTGATATAGGTAGGTTGAAGTTCTTAGCTTCTATCAAATTTGAGAGTTCTTGGAATAGAAGGGAGATAGTCAGTGCCAAGGAAATGTCTCAGAAATTCCAGAGATGATCCTGCCTCTCATGAACCTTGTTTGCTCCTCGCCCTATAGAGTCAGACAATGCACCACCTGGCAGATTCTTGGAATCCTCTGCTAGAATTTCTGCCCAGTCACAGGACCCATGAGCACCCATGGCCATATTTAATTTGAAGTAGATATCACTTACAGGATGGACCAAACTGTGGCTGTACCTCAGCAGTGCAAGAAGGCTCTCAGAACTCCCAGCAGCTGCGTCTGGAATCTTTCCCTGAACCTAGCAGGAATGCAAACCCATATTTCCTGAGGTTTATTTTTTTTTTTATATATCAGTTATCAGATTATGGTGGGGTTGTAGTGTCTAAAATCAGTATGCTAAATATAGAGCAAATATTAAACTTAGATGTGGAGATTTGGAAGAGGATTTGAAGGAGAAAAACAATTGGGGGGACTGGATAATAGATATGGTGATCTGATTAGCTTTGCAAGCAATAATTGGGCATGTTTACTAATTTTCAGGATGACTGTTTGTTGAAAGAGAATTTTCCTATGAATATTTCATGATTCGCATAGTCATGGTCCAAGACTTCTAATCAAGGGAATATTTGAATAGCAAAAGCCTTGGAAGCTAGCGTTTTAAAGATGTCTACCCAGAGACATTCGCCTCCATTCCAGGGGAATACATAAGGACAAAGGCTTCCCCTCCACCTCTCCAGAGGATTTGTTTACATTATTTGCTGGCAGGACCTATATAAGCTCTTGGTCTCATAATTTCGGGGTCGCCCTCTAATGTGAATCCACTGCACATGCAGATGAACTATGATTCTCTTCCATATCACCCTGTGGGGGATGTGGCCCTCAGAGGAGTGACACAGATGCTACCCCGTGAGTAATAGACTGTTTCTCTGGTCCAGAAGCCTCATGCTCATGATCTCATAATCTTGATATCTCTGTCCTTATATATACATAAAATTACTGTTAACTGAAAGTATTTTTAAATACGCCACTGCAAAAGCAGGGTGAGGACAATGTTCACATGGATATTTATCATCCTGGCTTTCTGTAAAAGTGAGGGCAAAACATTATTTAAACAAATGCTTGCATCTTTTCAATATGAAAGTGTAGAGGGCCGCCTGGGAGGCACCTAGGCATTTTCTTATTGTCAGCTGAACTCAGAGCATAGGCAGCCACGCCCTGGGAACATGCTTCCCCAATAAGGCTGGACATGTTAATCAGGCAGGGGCGGAACTAGATATGTAAATCTAGGCCTTTAAAATAAACCTGCTGTGTGTCTCAGGCCGCTTTGCCGCCTCTCCATCAGAGAGGATGGCGCCCACCTGGCCCCAGCTTAAAATCTATTTCTGCGTCTTGGTCTTTCTTTAATTTCTTAATCCCCAGCTCCTCCGCTCAAGAACCTGTAGTTTTCCCGTGCGGGTCGCGGGAAACAGAAACAGCCCACCACATGAAAGTTTACTATTTAACACTACAAATCACAAAGTTTTTAATAAGGTGTTCTCTTTTCCATTACATCATTTTCATTCTGGGGGAAAAAATAAACGCATGGAGATTAATTACAGTATTGTAGAGAACATGTTGAATGTCATTAACAAGCACATATGAGTGACAGATGCTTCAAATCTGACTTCTCTTTCCGTTTCATCTCTTCTGCCTCCAGCCAGAGAATGTTTTTGTCTGTTTGCTTGTTTGTGTTTTGTTTTGCTTTCAAGGACTCACATGATTAGTTTGTGCCTGGATAATTTAGAATAATCTCCACGTTTTAAGCTCCATGACCTTAATTACATCCACAAAGTTCCTTTTGCTATGTAACAGCATATTGTCAGGTTCTAAAGATTAAGGCATGGACTTCTTTGGGGGGGGCATTGTACCTGTCACAGTCCATATACTTAATATCTCAGTCTTAATCTCCTCATCTATAGAATTGGCATACCAATACCTAACCCAAAGGGGCGTTTTGAAAATTAATCAGATAATTGTAAAGCACAGCCTGCCTCTCCTTCCTACTTCCTTTTTTCCAGGAGTGACCCAGGTTCTGCTGACTTGCTTATATATTAGAGGGTGGTGATGGGAATATTTTTCATAGAACTGAAATAAAATGCTCCTTTCCCATTGCTCACTCTTTTCAGTGAGTGCTGTGTCTAAAGACATGTGTAGTTAACATGTGTAGCAGAGCAAAATATCAAGTGACTCGGTTAAGCCTTTGGCAAATACTGGTAATGATTCAACGTCAATCCAATATTGAATTCTATGACAGACGACTGAACTATTGATATTTTGTTTTGCTGATGAAAGGAGGAATCAAATGTTTTAGTACAAACCTGCAGGACAGTTCTGTTAATGAAGTCATTGATAAAAGGGACATTTGTTCATCTGTCACAGCACTGCCCTAAATCTAAATTGATCCTCAGAACATACCTGATAAACATCAAACACCAGGCTTCCTTTGCACTGTCAGGAAATATGCTTTAATCATATGTCATTGAAAAAGTCTTATACATGAAAAATATACAGAAAGATTGAAAAAGTCTGTATTAGAACAAAAATGGTATCGACCCAGTTCAAAAGAGAAAATCATAACCAAATATTTTACCTGAATATGTATATACTTATTGATTTTGCCAAATATTTTAACAATTATCTGTGAAGTTAAATGTAAATCATTTTTCCAAATTTATATATTCTCAGGAAGAGTGCATGGTTTAACTGTATTTACACAGCTAGAAAGTCGTAGAAACATCTACATTCAGATTTTTTCCTTTTTTTAAAAAAAAAATCTCTTACACACTTACTGAGTATGAAGTATAGATGGAAAGAATAGTTTTATTATGCAACAGATGGAATTTTTTTGAAATGTCATTATTTTCACAGTATTTTATGATATTTAAAAGAAAGCAAAAAGGTTTCACAGAAGTAGAAGGACTGGCAAATTCTCAATATATTAGATCAGCCTATAATGCTTAACCACAGAGCAAAGAATAAATATTAGAATTGTAAAGCACAGCCTGCCTCTCCTTCCTACTTCCTTCTTTCCAGGAGTGACAATTTGGAATGAGAAAACCAAAAACCCTAAAAACTCTCTGATGGATAAATAACAGATCAGCACGTTCCTGTCCCTTAATATTGTGAAAGCAAGGTCATTGTTTTTCAAATAATTTTGAAAATCCACTAAAAAGCTGACTAGAAATTCCCCCTTCTACTGCAGAAGCATGAGCGCTAAAAGTGCAAAAAAGAGAAAAGTAAAAACATTAACTAATGACAAATAGTAATTGCCAAGGGGAAATATAGTGGTAGAGTCAAATACTTTTCATGATTCAGTTATTTAAATTTGATGAAAACTAGAGCTTTATTTTCTGATACCATTCCATAGAACATAAAAATAATGTTCCTAATGTTATTTAACATAATTTATTAAAATGTGATGTAGAGTGGAATATTTTTTCTTATACTTGGCAGCCAGGGCCAGAAAAACCATTTCCTTAGACATTATATATAACAGTATCATTATTGGAGAGATAGTATTTACATCGAAATAAAGTGATTCTAGACCCAGTGATGTCTCTTTAACTCAGTTTTAGTGTTGTAAGCAAAAATCTCTATTGAATTATAAGGTAATATTATCTTTTAAAAAATACCTATTAAGTTAAATACAGTAAACTAGACTCTCCAGGCAGAGTGTCCACATGGGACAATTAGTCAGCTACAGTGATGTAAGTGATGCTTTTCTCTTGTTAATAAATGAATAATTACAGAAACTCAACATCATACTGGCTGGACACAAAGGGCTGCTATGCAGATTCAAAAATGCATAGTTTCTATGTGAAATCTCTTAGATTATGTGGAGAATATTAAATGTTTTTATTTAAAATTATGAAACTTATGAATAGCAGAAGGAGTACTGGTGAGACAATAGAAAATAATAATTATTTATCATTTAAAACAATGTATAATTATATTTGTGGTGATATCAGTTAAAATTAGATGACAAATGGGGCTCAACAACCAGATACCCCAAAAATGCTTAAAGAAAATATGCTTGTCTTATGTGAGTTAAACCACAGGATATCAAAAACATGCCATTTCTGTTATTAAAAAAAAAGTATTGCTACACAGCAACAAGAATTGAAAGAAACCTGATTAATGTTCAATATTTGCCTTAGATCTCCAAAGTTTTATTTTATTATAATCTGCATGTGCTTTTATTTTTATGTCTTAAAATATATTTTTATTGATTTTTATAGAGGAAGGGAGAGGGACAGAGAGATAGAAACATCAATGATGAGAGAGAATCATTGATTGGCTGCCTCGTGCATGCACCCTACTGAGGATTGAGCTCACAACCTGGGTATATGCCTAACCTGGAATCTAACCGTGACCTCCTGGTTCATAGGTTGATGCTTAACCACTGAGCTACACCGGCCAGGCTGAATATGCTTCTAAATTAAAAGATGTATTTCATGTCTCTTCCTTTTCCCTTATTTGTAATATGTTTTCAAACAAAAACAAAAATAAAAACATTACTAAAGCTGTGTTCATAATCTTAGTAGGTTATCCTTGAGCTGATAGCCAAAGCTTAGCTAAAGATGACTGTGTCAGAAGATGAAGGCTCACACTGTAGCCCTATGCACTGAATACTTTCCAGGGGACACCATCACAAGAAACAGTCATCTAACATATTTATTTCTCAGTAAAAATTAATAATTTAAAATCCGGTTCATATATCCCTGCCTCTTCTCAGTTTAGTGCAAGCGAATTCATTAACTGCATTCTACTTAAATCTGAGATCCAGACCAGATTAAATTTCTACCTATGAAAGCTGATGTCTTGAAACTGAACTGTGGTGCCAAATTCCCCATCATCCAACCCCTCCTATAGATATTCTGAACTTAATGAATTCCTTGCATCCAAATTCTTACCTTTTTTTAACTTTAAAAAATGCTGAAAATCAATTAAACAACAAATATTAACTGCGGGTCCTACATCGCAAGACAGATACTTAACCTTATGGGAAAATAAATTGAAATAAAAGCCATGGGCACTGGGAAACAGACAAAAACAAAACAAAACAAAACAAAAATACACAAATCTGTAATTAAGTAGAGGAAATAATGTTTAAATTCAAGAAGAATACTAAATCCTACAGTTAACCTACAAGCATAAGAAATACCATTAAATATGCAAAACTATTAAATTATGAGATTATTTTAGGTAGTGGACTTTGCTTAAAAAGGCTGCAGCGAGCAAAAAAAGGAATTGAGGTAGAAAAAAAGAGGGTGGGGACACACGTTGGGGTAAGAAAACAGTATGAGGCCGAAACCAGTTTGGCTTTCAGTGCTTTTATTACCCCAGGACAATAGTAGAATGACTTCGCCCTCTAATTCAGAAAGAAAAGAAAGGCATGTGCTACCCACAGAAATGTTAAACAATATGCATCCGATCGATGTTTTTCTCTCATCGATGTTTCTTTCTCTCTATCTCTCTCCCTCCCTCTCTGTGGAAAATCAATAAAATATATATATATAAAAAAAGAAAACAGTATGAGGAAAGAGAGGCCCTTTCAGTGCTTTTATTACCCCAGGACAATAGTAGAATGACTTCGCCCTCTAATTCACAAAGAAAAGAAAGGCATGTGCTACCCACAGAAATTTTAAACAATATGCATATATTTGATATACTCGTTGATATATCTTCACAACTTTCCACAGTAGGGAAAAGCCAGACCTCTGGAAGACCTAATGACCCAATAAGAAAGAGAAGAGAGGAACAAGCTACTGTGGCAGAGCAAGAGCCGCCTTCTGTGCTAGGCCAGTATGTCCAATAGAACTTTTTGTGACAAAGGGAATGTCCTATCTGTGCTGTCCAAATGGTTCACTAGTCATGTAGAGACTGAGAACTTGAATTGCAGTTAGTAAAACTGAGGAACTGAATCTTTGATTGTGTCTCATTTTAATCTATTTGAATTGAATTAGCCACCCATCGCTTCTGCAGCGGTTCTCAACCTGTGGGTGCGACCCCTTTGGGGGTTGAACGACCCTTTCACAGGGCTCGCCTAAGACCATCAGAAAACACATATATAATTACATATTGTTTACAGTAGCAAAATTACAGTTATGAAGTAGCAACGAAAATAATTTTATGGTTGGAGGTCACCACAACATGAGGAACTGTATTAAAGGGTCCTGGCATTAGGAAGGTTGAGAACCACTGAGCTAGAGGCTAGTGTGTGGGAGTGTTGTTAGATGAGGAGGCCTCACTGCCAGCTTCCTTCCTCTCCCTGCTGATTGGGCCCTGGAGCCCTTTGGACAGGAGGGCATTTCAGCCTGCTCACACTGCACTGACCACCAAATTCAGGGTGCCACCAGGAAGAGGTTTGGGGAAGCTATGCCAGCTCATGTCAGTTATTTTCGTAGCTACCTCCTTGACTCTGTTTCTTGGTCTGTTAGTAAACTAACTAGAAAGCAACCAAAGGCAGAGTTGGAATCTTCAATCTGTTCAGTTTTAGAATCGAAGCCATCATTTTTAGTTTGACCTACTCTCTCATGTGCCAACAATTAAAATATGGATTCATACCTATTTGAAAATCTGTCTTACAATTTATCTGACTACATTTAAATGTTTACCTTTTCTAAATAGATACAGATTTTTTTTTGGACTGAGTTTATCGGTGAGAGCTGAACTATAAGTTCAGAGAAACAAAGTTGATAATGGAAACATCAGCCAAGTTTTCACTTGAGCCACCTTGCTGCAAAGTTTGGTATGCATTGCATTCCATTCCGCTTCAGAAGGCTCTTTATTCTACGTGGAATAATTCTACCTCTGCACTCGATGTATGCATGGTGCCTCTCAGTGCATTGCCTATTTCTAAGAATGAATCATAGTAATGTTACCCTTCATGTCTCCCCAGCACTGAGATACTACTTTGGGTTATGATGCTATTCTATATGGGATTGGACAAACTTCAAGTAATTTAATGAAGCAATAACCCCACTCTGGGAGTGTAGGACTCCTGAGGAAAAAATTCAGTCTTGTATTAGTGTTATATACAATGTACATGAGCGTTAGTAATATAAGTCATCTTAAATATGTATGACTTTATTTCGGTACTGTTAGTCATGTTCCAAAACTTATTCTCCAGTCTGTACTTCTCCTCTCCTTTGAAAAAAATTAAAATAACTGATTTGCCCTCAGAGAAAATAGGAAGGTATGCTAAAAACACAGATAGTTCTGCCTTGGTATATGGCTGTGAATTTCCTGAGGTATCATTTTTCCAGATATAATGAAATGAAACTTTTGTACTTTGTCCAATCTTTTGTTACTTTCTAAATTCTCTCTCTTGAATACTTAACACTTGATGTGTTAACGGTTATGATGGACATCATAGAAGATCATCCTTGAGAATTTATGGTGCTTGTACAGACCATACAAAGTGCAGAGCTGCTATAAGAAGAAAATACATTTTTTAACCTAACCTGACTAGCTTACAGTCATCCTATTGAGGTGCCTCTAATGTAACTGGTATAAAGAAAGAGAAGGCTAGAAGTGTACAGGGAGGGGTATTATTAAAGAAGAGCAAGAAAGGGAAATGCATGACAATAGAAATATTCCTTTCAAAATCTTTCCTTTTACAACTTCTTTGTTGCCCTATTGTTAAAAAGATGCCTATAGAAAATCCAAATGAATGCCATATGTTTCTGGTTTCAAGCTAATAGAACCAAATGTTTAGCTTCTTGAACTCTACATTAAGAGAATTTCTAAAATCCTGAGCCTGGTAACATTATTTGAAATATAAAAAAAATTAGAAGAAAAAGTAGCCTAAACTAAAAAATGGAATAAATGTCCTCATATTGCCAAAGGGGTCTTATTTCATCATATTAGCTATCAAACTCTTAGCCCTGAGTCTGAAACCCCTTAGCAACTGCTTTACAAACTTTACAATATATCTTAAGTTTCCTATTTACTTATAAGAGAGGTTAACTAGAATTATTTAAAATGACTGCAGTTGAATTGATAATAGCCTTATAGGAATCAGATATTCCACTTTGCTATTATCTGATGTGAGTTTCAATAACACAAAATAACAACAAATTTATTTTAAAAATATAAATTAATTTGAATCAAATTAGGATTGCAACACTGACTGAATTACCAAGTAACACACGACATTGAAAAATTGCCATTAGATTCCAGGTCTCAAATTAACTCTCTTAATTGTCATTTCCTCAGAGAAGTGCTTTGTTCACACCTTATCTAATATATTGACCATTATTTTCTCTCTCGATTCCTTATTCATTTTCTTTTAACCTTCATTATATATTCATAATTATCTTATGAACAGTCTGCTTGATGGTTTTTATTAGTCTCCTCCATATTTCAGTTCAAGGAATGCGAGGAAATGTTTTGTTAATCTTCAAATCTTCAGTTCTTAGACCAATTCCTGACTCAGATTAGGCTATATAATATGTATGGAATAGATTAATTATTCTATGCATATTAATCATTATTAATTACTCATTACATATTATTATTAATAATTAATCATTACATATAAATAATTTATTACAGCTATGCCATAATTTGGACATTATGTCTAAATTTCTTTTCAGTTAAGCCTTACATGATTATAAAGCAGTAACTAAAAACTCTTAAGGACTAATCGAAGTGGTAACTAAGAAGTCATTTTTGTATATTTGTATTAAAATCATCTTCTGTATGTTTACATAGACATATATTTTAAATACTGACTCTTTGTTATGAAAGATAAATGAGATTTAACCAAATCTGTCTCATTTATTATTGTCTCCAAGAAGCACATGAAGCTATAAACAAAACACTGTCATTTGTCTATCAATTATATATTCTAATGATATGGAAAATATTTAGAAGGAAATAAGCTGCTTGTTCATAGCCAGCCTGATACACACACCTATTAAGTATAACTATACATCATGCATTTTTTCAAAAAATTGTTTTAAGATAATATTTAGCCTGAAATAATAAATGTATGCTTACTTTATAAATTTGAAACTACTGGAAACACAATGGATAAATGAAAATACTCCAAATTCTACCTATAGGGACAATCACTAAGAGCATTTTGGTATATCCCCTTGCAGTCTTTTCTTACAACTGTATATAAAATTGCCAATATAGGATCATTTTCAACATGGTAGTTTTATGTTTCAACTTAATATTTTACAAATTATTTATTTATATAAAATCTGTACTTTGTCTTTTTTTATTATTACTAACACTATTTTTATTTTTTTAATTTATTGATTAAGGTATTACATATGTGTCCTTATTGCCCCATTGCCCCCCCACCCCACCCCCACTCATGCCCTCACCCCCCTGGTGTTTGTGTCCATTGGTTAGGCATATATGCATGCATACATGTCCTTTGGTTGATCTTTCCCCCTTCCCCCAAACCTCCGCTGCCTTCCCTGTTAGGTTTGCCTAATAGGTAAGACATATATATTTAGAGGGGGATGTTTGAGACAGAAAATGTTTATGGATTATTTCTAAGTGCCAGATTGAACATGGCTATAGAATCCGAAAATAGACAATGAAAAGAAGGACCTATCAAACTGGTAAAATAAAAAAAAGTAGAAGAGAATAAGATAGGCTTTAATAATGAATGATGTTATTTATTCAAATCAAGTCAAGATTTGTCATTTAAACAAAATATTACAAATTGAGTGATCTTTGAATTTAATGTAATAAAGATCTGGGAATCTACTTATTTAAGTTTTAACTTTTGGTGTGTTTGTGTAAAAGGGGGAGAACTTAGGTCAAGTGAACATAAATTAATGGGGTTAATGGAGCACTTAAATTGTAAGAGTAATTACTTAGCAGGTTCTTAATGATTTTTATTTTAGAATTAACTTGGGAATCATTGTGATCTACTAATGAATAACAGAATATAAAGGTACATAAGTCAATAAATCAAATTTCTCTCATGAATGGAATATGCATCAATTTACTGTTGAGAAATGAAGGCTAATGTGAATTTCTTTTATTGGTCCTATTCTCCAGAGCAAACTATTCATATTTACATTATTTTTTTAATGGGACTTACTTTGAAATCAGCATCAGGGACTCCTTGTAAAATTTCCTTAACAAACAGCACAGCTATTAGGAAATCTGTCACATGGGATCTTGATCCATGTTGTTTTACAAACTTCCAATACATTGCTGCTTCTTCCTCCAGCTGTTCCTGGAATGGAACTACATATTTGGTGGACACTAAAGAAACACTATGTGACCTAGAGTAGGTCATATACTGGTACTGTCTCCAACTAAGCCTCAGATTGTACACTTGTAAAATGTAAGGAACAGAGAACATGATTTAAACTACATTTCCAAACCTAAACTTCTATTGTTTCGTGAAATTTAAATGGGTTGTTGCCATTAGCAATTATTTCAACTTTTGGAAATCTGTTAATATTTTATTAAATCTAAACATAAAAAGTAAATAATTAAGAAAATTTTCCAAATCATATATACAAATTGTTGCATGACATTTTAATATATGCAGTTCTCACATTTTCTAATTCATTTTACCATGTGTCTATAATTTGAAATTAAAAAATTCAATACTTTTGGGGCATTCTTTAAACCAAAGAATTATGATTTGTAGTCAAAGGTTTTAAAGTCATTTATCTTCAGTCTTCTTGTCAATAAATCAAAGAGGGACATGGAAAGCATTTGGCTCATATAGACATAACATATGTCTATGTTTGTATTAAAAAAAATCCAACTAATGTCAGGGATTTTCAATATCATACAATTATAAGCTTCCTTCTTCCCACCAAGCCACAGCCTTTCTACTGTTTTGGTTAAAAAGCCCTAGATGCAGCTTTCCCTGCTTTCATAAATGTACTGAGTCCAACATTAGAGAAATCTTCCTAATTTTCAGATTCATTACTCAGAGTACATATGTACTGCTGCAAACAGTGTCTTTCTAAATGGATGTTGTTTACGTGGTTTGGGGGTGAGTTTGAGGAAAAGAGCAAGGAGGAAGAATACAGAGTAGAAAAGTAAAAATTGGCATTTGAGATTGGTGAGATGGGGCGGCTATTCTAATTCCCATCTTCCCTTCTGAAAGTACACATCAGGAGGGCATTCCAAGATCTGTCCTTTTATTCAACTTGTCCTTTTATTTTACACTGAGCATTATATAGTTTATGATTAGATTTTATGGGGTAAACATTTACCTTGATTTTATCATATTTTTAAGCCTCAGAGAGTTATAAAGTAGTTGGTTATGAGTTAAAGAACACATAAAAGTATTTATCTCCCTCCATCTTTCATGAAACATACTCTCATTTTTTCAGAGGATGACTTATCATCATCTTGAGCCAACACTAATGGTAGCCTCATAGAAACTTAGTATTAGAAGTGTTGAAGATTGTGGAGTCAACTTTTCCATCTGATGTAGGCCCCCAACTCAAGAAAAGACTATGACTTTGCCAGCTATGAAGTCAATTGACTTTTCTTTTTAATTTGTCAGCTCTACTTGTTGTAAAATTCCCCTACAGGGCAAAATCGGCCTTATTCTATTGCCCACTACTGTCTTTAGTTCTGCTCTCCACCACACAACTGACTGAGAAGCCTGTGTAAGCACACATTCACTCTACACATACTTGGAAGCAACTATCTAACTCACACTTATCTTTTCTTCAGCAAAACTATTCCTCATTTGCTTTAATTTTCTTCACTATAGCAGTCCTCCTTAGATACATCTTTAACATTGTCTTTCATAAAATCTAAAACACATAATGCAAACTAATAGAGACCTTCACATACATTTAGTCTGATGTGATACATGCACCTTAGGTTGTAGATTTTCAATATTTCAAGTTTTTATTGTGATCATTTCCCTACCACATGGCATCACCACAACTAACTTTACTTGAGATGGAATAGCTAACTCTAAATAAACTTTCTTGAAATGCAACAATTAAGCTTTCTCCTACAATCAGATTTATTAAGAGATTGCTATTTTCATTTCCAGATCTTTATCAATATGGCTACAACACTTGAGGCAACATCAAAAAGAGTACTCATTTGATACCAGACCAAGGTCAAAGATTCTGTTCAGGAAAAGAAGATAATATAAGCAATTTCTCACTGAGAAAATAAAATACCATGGAAAAAAATGTTAGAAACTTTTTAAAACACCTTGCAATCCAATGCAGAAAATAAACACACCGATTACATAGTACTTTAGAAAACACTGTGAAAAGAACAGTATGCCAGTTATCATAAGTCATAAAGGCCACTCAATCTCCCCCAAATTATAGTATTATAAGACCTTATACTTCATGTCTTAACAGAGATGTTCATAGGATTTCTCTCTTAAAACATTTTTTCCAACTACAGTTCTTTCCACTGTTAAAAAATCTAACCTAATACAAAAGCATCGTGGATAAGACACCGCACCAAAGTCTTTGGTTCTCATTTGTTCCACAGTCATGCCATTAGTCAAGGCACTTCAACTCCCTGACATCAAACTGTCTCCTTCTTGAATAAAAGAATCAGATGTGCTAATTTCTAATCTTTTTCAGATCCAACTTTCTAGCGCTCTATTACCCTACTTCAGATTGAAAGTCTGTCTCAATCAAACTCTATTGGGTTTTTTAAAGCTGATACTTAATATAGTTTGCTTTAGAATGTTAAATGTAAAAAAATTACTTTTGCCATAAAATTCACATTGGATCTTATCCTACATTGACCTAAAATAACGTGTCAACATTCCTAAATAAAATTACTAGTTCAGAAGACATTACAATTCCCTCAAATAAAATCAGTGCTAGTTTTATACCTTAAACATCTAAATCTTTTCTTGTGCACCTTGAAGCTATACAATGCTCTTTCCTAATCATCCAAGTATGTGGGGTTGTGTCTCCTGTCCTCATGTTCCTGTCTGAACTCACAAAAAAGGGAAATCTGTCAACATTTGGAAGATACACTCAGGAGAGAGTAAGAGTGATTAAGTTATTAAAACAAATTAACATTTTAAGGATCACCTTTTATGCATGACACAATCTCCTACCTTATCTCTCCAGTTTGACACAGAGCCTGGTTCCCTATATAGCCTTAGTGTGGCCTCTGCATCTTGTAATAAGCACACCAGGCAGGTTCTCTCTTTAGTTTCTCAGTTTTCAGTTTCTTCGATTGTAATTCAAGTACAGTTGACCCTTGAACAACACTGGTACGAATTGGGCAGATCCACATATTAAACAGATTTTTTTCAAGAAACACTATGAATGCATTTTCTCTTCCTTATGATTTTCTTAGTAACATTTTCTTTTCTCTAGCTTAGTTTATTGTAAGAATATAGTATATGATACATATACAAACTATGTGTACATCAACTGTTTATGTTATAAGTGAGGTCACAGTAGGCTATTAGTAGTATCAAAGAACAAAATTCAGTGGAGTAAATTTGAGGATCTAATCAATTCTATTAAGTGATTCCTGATGGGAAGTATCCCATCTTAGGGACTGTACAAAATGAAAGTATTTTGTTTTTATATGAAAAAGGGTGGGGTAGAGGAGGTATTAACGAAAGAAAAGAAAGGATTATTTTTAAGACCAGAACATCTTTTGGCAGAAAGGGACTGGGAGGGATCTTATTATGCAGATTATCTCCTCTCTCTATGGTGTCTGGTTTGGGGGTGAAGAGAACCCAAGTGTCATATTACCTCCTTCCTGTTCTTTGGAAAATTCCAGACTGACTGATTAAGGCTATGTTTTTTGGAGAGGTTGAAACTATGGCTAAATCTGGTATTAAATCTAGGTTTGGTATCATGAGCTTTTAGCAGGAGTGGCACCATTTAGGGCCCGTTAAAGAGAAATATATCTTTAAATTTACTTGATTTAATTTTGTTTTTTAACAGTTCTTAATTTTTCGGGGGGTCAAAAATTATATGCAGATTTCTACTGTGTGAGGGCCCTAAGCCCCACATCATTTACGGGCCAATTGTGCATAGTTCTGCGTGACTCCTTGGCTGTGCAAATAGGAAGTGTGAGTTGTGGGAATAAAATAAGTCCTCTGTGGTATCCACAAATCTGGAGAAGTACTGGACCTTTATTTACAACTATCAACAAAAATTGTTGTTTCACCCACTAAGAATCCTATCTATTCTCTACTCCTCAGAACCAGGAAGGAGAAAGATAATTATACTACTATGCCTAACAAACTATATTGTTCTATGTTGACCCTGGCATATTTTAGGCTTTTGGGGTAATTCTGGAACTTTAAAAGAACTATGTTTTCTATAGCAATTCTTAAATTTTGCAATAAACCTCCTGTTTAATGGCTTCATATTGGAGAATGTTTTTCTGCTCTGAGAAGAATTGCAGCGGAGTTATGAATTACATTGTTCGACATTAAAGGACATTCTAGACATTATCCAACATTTCAGTAACTGGTAAACACAAAATATATTTCTTTTTAATGTTATAAGTAAGATGATTTTTATAAATAAGAGGAAGTGGGGCTGTTAAGAATAGCATAATAAATTTTCCACTAGTGAAATGTGTGAAGCCTACCATTCAGTACAAAGACCATAACCATGAAGGGCCTGAATGATGCAGCCAAGGAGGAACAGACAGTGAATCACACTATCAAAGGATGACCTCATTCCAAAAATCTATTTAAAAAAAAAAGAATCTGTCCAAAACCTAATTGCAAAAAGAACACACCCATAAACACTGAAAACCTTTTAAAACATTTTACAATAAAAGATTAAAACCCATAAAAATGGAAAGAAATGGTTCAATTATCATTTTTAAATGATAGTTTTCTGTTTTAGAAGTTATTTCTATTCCTTAAATCATACTCCATATCTCTAAAACTTTTTATGAGAAATCAGAATACTAACAACACAATATCAACTAAATAGTAGAGAAAAAGGGCATTATTCTAAAATCCAAAAGTCAAGATGCAAAAAAATGTGTATCAATGACTTATAGTGTATAGTATAAATAATAGTTTCGAAGTTTCTTTATAAAATATGGTTACTAAGAAAGCGTTTTGAAAAATACTTAGTGTGGCAGAAATTTTTATTACCTAATTATGAGGGCTCTCAACCTTTCTAGCTTACTGAGAGATATGCGTTTTTCAGGAATTGATTCATGGAACATTATTTAGGGGAAGGCAGTTACAATCCCGACTCCCAGGAGACCCTGATCGGCCTGAGTCACAGTGATAACATTCCTCTTTGCTTGGGGATGGGCATGTCATTCACTTGTGGACAATAAGACTTGAAGGGAAGTTGATATTGAGGGTTCTGGAAAAGATTCTCTTGTGTAGATTGCTGTGAGGTGATGTCGGGAAGTGTTAGAGCCCTTCTACAACCACAAAGAGAGCCAGGGCTGGGGCAAAGCTAAAGAGATACCTGATCAGAGAAATTAAAAGAACCTGGAAACTACACACCTCAAGATTTTCACTTATATATTTAAAAAACATATTAAATATCCTTGGTGTCTGGGACTTGTGACTAAAGGCCTAACACCCGATCAACTGAGACATAGCTGGTTGTAATGCATCAAGGAAGCACTTGTAGATGCAGCAGTGCCATATAATAGTAGGTGAGAAATCATTTAAAAGTTAGTAAAAATAAATTAGAAAAAGAATTTCTTAAAAATTTGATACAAGTGTTCATCAAGCAATATCACTAAAGCAGTATCACTTTGGTTTCTTCAATTGAAGAAATTTCTTTTAAAAAAAGACAGTGGTTACATTATCTCACCCTCAGTTTCAAGAAAAAGGTATAAAAACCATGTATCTTTGAAAATCGTTTAGTCATGTTCATTTGACAGTCTCAGCTAAATAAAGGTTTAGTGGAGAATGACTTATTCAATCCATTACAGATGCCTAAATAAATAATAGTATGATTCAGGGTTCTAAAATCTAGACACAATTGATGAAAAATTTCATGAATGTTTAAGTTAGATATTAGGCTGTATTCATTCACTCATTCATTAGTTCATTTTCCATCAATTTATCTTTCATGCATTCATTTCATAAGAATTCACTAAGCATCTATCTATCAGATTCAGAATACAAGGCTCACTGGCTACCCTGGAAAAGATGAAAATGGCTTTCCTTTCTTGAAGATCATAATTTAGATGGGAACAAAGGTTATATGATTAATCAAATACATAACTACTTATTTTAATTGTGGAAAGCACTAAGATAAAGGTAAGGTTGTGAGGAAGTGGGTGATAAGAGTATCTGATCTAACCTGAGGTGATTAGGGAAGTTGTCCATGAGCAATGGCCTATCAAGAGGGATAGCTAACAGTGGAAACAGCCTGTCCCCATGGGAGAAATATTTACCACTGACATTATTCAGAATTGCCAGTGCAAACTGATGAGAGAAAGCAGACCAAAAATTTTGTTGGCTTTATTATTGTTTTAAAACTTCCACATTTGCCCTAACTGGTTTGGGTCAGTGGATAGAGCGTTGGCCTGCAGACTGAAGGGTCCCAGGTTCGATTCTGGTCAAGGGCATATACCTTGGTTGCAGGCACATCCCCAGTAGGGAGTGTGCAGGAGGCAGCTGATCTATGTTTCTCTCTCATCAATGTTTCTAACTCTCTATCCCTCTCCCTTCCTCTCTGTAAAAAATCAATAAAATATATTTTTAAAAAAACTTCCACATTTGCCATAATAATAGGTCCCTTATTGCCAGTGCCATGGAAGAGCCACATCACTGTTCTATCTTTGGTAAACACAGTCCATGATATGGTAACTCATAAAATGACATCTTTACATAATTCTTTGCTATGTGAGTTGTTAAAAAAACAAAAAATGGGATCAATTCCACTCATCTATAATACCAAAGGGACTTATTTTAAGAGCTATGAACAAGTTTTAAATGTGGATATTGAGACAATTCAACTTTTCACAGTCTATTTTCTCCCTCAGAATCTTGTCCCTGTTTCTGCTTCTTCATTCCAACCTTCTCCTGGTTGACATAGGGTCACTGCAATATGACAGTGATGAGCATTAAGAGTACACAGGTACACACACATGCACATACACACACATGAACACTTTTCTGCTCTGTTTTGATGCTAAGGTATATATACACACACAGATACATAATATTTTGTAAAAAAATTTTGAGCTATTAAGAGGGATTTAAATTTATTCTAGTTGTAGAAGCTTATAATAAAGATAAACTTTTGTTTGTTGGATTGGTCCATTTAGTGAAAAATATCACACTACAGAGATGAATGTATGACTGCCAACATTATATTATGCAGAAGGGTTCTTATTTTTCAGACATCTTATCTTTTCATTTTACACTTTTACTGACTGAATCTTCTGCATAATATATATATTTTACTCTAGTGTTAATTTTCTCAAATTTAAATATAAAATTTTAATTCAAAATATTATTATTTTTTTGTTGTTGATGCAACTTTTAGATCTGTATCACTTCCACATTTTAGAACTGTGCCAAGTTATAGTGTTTAAAAAATCTTAAGTTGACAATTTAAAAATGTATAATGGTCAAAAGTGCTTTTGTCAGAAACATGAATATTGATGTAAAAAATGGGATTAATATCTGACAGATGTGAAATGAAAGATTGTCTTCTTAAGGGTCTAATGCTAATACATATTAATACAAATAATTTTGAAAGTTTAAACATGTATGTGCAATCAAAAGGAAAAGTAATTATTTGTAAATTGATAAGAACATCCGTTTTGTTATTTAAAAAAATCTTTAACTATGCAAAATGAATATTTAGCCCTATTTTTAGCCTTTTATAATTAGGGGAGAATTTAATAAGCATGAATACATCATACTATTAGTGTCAATCTCATTGTATACTTGGGAAAAATGGAGTTAATCATAGAGATGTGCTAAATGAAATAGAAATATGTAAGAGTTTTGAGAATGTTAAAATTTCTTTCAATTCTAGAAACCTATTTTAAAATGCATTTTAAGTGAAATAAGTCAGACACAGAAGGACAAATATTATGTGATTTCACTTATACATGGAATCAAAACAACAAAAACAAGTGAACAAACAAAACAAAGCAAAAACAGAGTAATAGATATAGAGGACAAACTGATGGGTGCCAGAGGGGAGTGGAGGTGGGGATGGATAAAGAAGGTGAAGGGAAATAAAAGGGACAAACTTCCAATTATAAGATAAATAAGTCACAGGGATGTAATGTATGGAATAGGGAAGATAGTCAAAAGTATCATAGCAACGATGTATGGTGATAGATGGTTTCTAGATGTCACGGTGGTCACTTTGTAAGATATATTAATAGTAAATAACTACCTTGTACACCTGGAACTCATATATGGTATGCCAACAGTACTTTAATTTTAAAAGGGTTACCATTTATTTTTAAAAAATTAAATGCATGTTTTTATTTTTTTGTAAATCTTTATTGTTGAAAGTATTATATATGTCCCCCTTTTTCTCCCATTAACCTCTTATAGCCCGCCCCTGCCTCAGGCCTCCACCACCCTATTGTCTGTGTCCATGCCCTGGTTACAGGCTCCATCCCCAGTGTGGGGTGTACAGGAGACAGCCAATGATTCTCTCTCAACATTGATGTTTCTATCTCTCTCTCCTTATCCCTTCCTCTAAGAAATCAGTAAAAATATATTTTTAAATGCTATTGTCTTCTGGGAGAACTAACCTGTGAAGTGCTTACACACTGCTGCACTTCTCACTCTCTTCTGTGCACCTTCCACCGCACCCAGCTGGGCATCTCCTGTGTAATATCAATACCTATTATGGCATCAGGTTGGGGTGTTGCTGCTCAGGTATTTCATTCCTCCCTCCCCATGGCTGCACTGGGATCTCAAAAGCATCTATAGTCAGCGTAACAGTGATGAAGAAAACTCATCTTGCCTCTATTACTCTTTTACTCATCTCTATACGAAGGCAAGAAGAAGGAAAGACAATTACATAATTCAGAACAGGCCACTACAGTATTTTTGTACACATACAAATTCACTTACAAACATAGTAGGAATCCTTATGATCATGAAAAATAGTATTGAGCAGGTTCATGGAAACCGAAAATCAACGCAGGGGTGGGATTGCTATAGAGTCCAATAAGATATGTGTTATGATGAAAGAATGTGGAAGATACTGTCATAGATTTCAACTGAAAAGTAGTGAAATCATGGAAATTGTAACATTAGCACCACACAAACAAGCATCAAACTAATTTAAAAGTGCCTCTGTATGTACTATTGATTTTTCATTATTATGACCTTATTCTTAAACTTACTTGGTTGTGAACCTAATTTTCTACTCACTCTTTGTTTAAATCCCAATGGGATAGTGAGACAGTGTGCCTATTCAGAAGGGCACTGGGGAGAAGAGATTAAGACTCCCTGCTAATGAGAACAAGGGAAGGAAACAGGAACGTGCCAATCTAAGTGCGCTACCTGTAAATTGAACTGCCAGACAAGAGAAAATAAATAATGCTTCATGACAAATCTCTTTTTGAGGGAAAAAAATAGTCTAAAAAAGGTCTAAAAATAAACATAAAGCAAAACAAACACAACAGATCAACTGCAGGGAAGCAGTATAAGGGCATCATACAATGTCTGACAATAAAATTATAAATGCTAAATTATCTTCAAATTTCTATTTTATATAACTATAAATACAGTATTATTTTCTGAAGACTTTACTTTTGAAAGAATCTAAATATTGCATATTTCAGATACACATGCACTAGCTTCATTTTAATCCTGTTTTTTAATCTATTATATTATACTAGGGGTCCAATGCACGAAGATTCATGCAAGAATGGGCCTTCCTTCCCCTGGCTTCCAGCACTGCCTTTGCTCCGGCCAGAGCCACCTTTCTGCCCATGCTGCCCAGAGGCCTGGAGTGGCTGGGGTGGTGTGGAATGCCTGCGTCATCGCCATGGTGATGACACAAGAGTCCCACACCGCCCTGGCCGCTGGGCGCCTGCATATGCAAATTAATCCACCATCTTTGTTGGGTTAATTTGCATATTCACTCCTGATTGGCTGGTGGGCATTACAAAGGTATGGTCAATTTGCATCTTTCTCTTTTATTAGTGTAGATGATATTTTGGGAAATTAATTGCAATATATTATTTTTATATTTACACATGAAATAGTTAAATAAGTATTGCAAATAGTTATTTAATGACATTCTTATAGTATGAGGCTTTTAGTAAGTAATGGATATAAACTATGACATAACTTATAGCTTCTGAAATATATATGTGTAGGTTTATTTCTAAATCATCCACATTCGAATCTCTATTTTTGTATAAACCTTTAATCTTCATTTATTATCTTTGATCCTCCCTAAAATATCTCTAATTCAAGAGTACAATGTAAACAGTTGCTTTTTTAACTTGGATTTTACTATAACAGACATTTTTACATCTTGCAATTATTCAGATGTAAATAAAAAGCATATTTGTAACTGTTAATTATGTTAAGAAATTCCATTCCATTTGGTTTCTCATTTTGAAATGGATATCATGTGAATGAATATTAATTCACTCCAACTGTTCAGATGTATTACTCAGTTTTCATTTTCTCTCAAAATTAAGTTCCGTTGGTATTAATCTGATATTTAAGAAAAATTTAAATTACCTTAGCTATGTTCTTTGAAAGGATTACTAAGTTAATAGACATGACCAAGATTTGAGTTGCATTGGACACAAAGGGCCAAAAAATATACTGTGGTGATATATGAATTGCACATGGCTGAGTGTTCTGATTTCAGGAGGCTTCTGTGTGTGCAGCTGTGTGGTGTGGTTGCTAAGGATGATAGCACTGCAATCAGGTGGCTTTAGATTTGAAATCACTCTGCTGCTTCCTAGATGAGTGAATGTGCCCGTTACCTAATCTCCCCAAATCTCGGATGCTTTATCTGTTCTGCTAACAATAATACCCACTTGGTATGGACGCTATCAGGCTGGCATGAGACATTGTACTTCACTTACTTGCTTAATAAGCAATTCTTATGATGATATTATAGTATTATTATGTTTTGGTTTCCTATTTATCCTCTTTTTTCTGGAGATCGGTTGGTAAAAGGGTAGGCATTTTCAGTTATATAAGATGATTAAGGTCTGAGGCTCTAATGTGACTACAGTTGATAACACTGTATTGTTGTCTAAAATTTCCTAAGAGGGTAAAAACTAAATGTTCTCAACAAAAAAAAAATGGTAAATATGTGAGGCAATGGATGTGTTAATTAAGTTGATGCCTGGAATCCTTTCACAGTATATATGTATACCAAATCATTGTGTTGTACATTTTTAATATCTTAAAAATTTATCAATTACATCACAATAAAAATAACAATAATATTTAAAAAGAAAGGGGCAAAGGCTGCCTGGTTGGGGTTGGTACTGATTGGAGTGAAATAGTTTAGGGACAACAAGAACTGAAAATGAGAAAATTCTATTCCTCCAAAATTGGAACTTGTCAACGAAAACGGCATTTTCAGTAGCATTCTGACTCCATTAGTTCTTGCCTGTGAGGGTAAATATGGCAGCAAGAATTTTTAAGACTGGTTAAATATTTTGGACATAATTCTTTTCATGAGTATAATATTCTCCTTAAAAATATCTCTGACAGGCCTTAGAATTTGTCTATCATATAGAATATTGACATCTTTTCTACTGTGAATTTCTGAATTCACTGCTACCTATTAATCTACATAAATAAATCTACATAAATAAAATAATAATGAGTTACTTTCAAAAAAGAAAAACTAAATTAAAATATCAAAACCAAATTTTAGTGTTAAGCATGCCCATAACCCTGTAAACATATCAAGAATCATCAAATTGACATTTCAGTTAATTTAGGAAAGATGGAAGTATTTTCATTTGTGATATATTGCAAACAGTAAAACTGCATGTTTATAATATAATTTGACAACTATATATATTCACACCCATTTTAACATGTACTATTTTTCTAATAAATACTATATTTTATTTTTGTAAAGAAATAAAATGATACAGATATGTTCATCTTACCTCATTTCCTTCATCCTTCCCAGAGGTAACCATTATTCTGGAGTGGAAATAGATTGCACTAGTTTAAACATTGAATTTTGTAAATTAGATTTCAAATTATGAGAGATTGAAGTTCACCGAGCATAGCTTTTGAAGGGAAAAGATAGCATTTAAAAGGAGAGACTAACAGCATAGACTGGTCACTTGAAATGATCAACTAAAGAATGTGTGGGGTGATAATGGTGAGGGGGAAGTAAGAACCTTCTTTACTTCCAGAGAATGCTTGAAGTAAAAATAGTCAAAACATGTTTGTGGAACAGTGAGAACCATATTTATGACAGATATACGGTTGACTTCAAGTTCACGGGCAGTGTATTATAAGACTCTTTGGCACTATGAATTCTCAGCCATTAAGGAAAGGTTGAATTATGTTTAGTGAGTTATACTTATACAGTATTCTATGCCATTATGCTTTGAATAAGTTTTTCCATTATAATTCTTTTAATGCCTTTTCTTTAAAATTGATTAAAGGATGTCATTCAGTTAATTCAATCTCTGGGTAACCCAAAATTTTTGTTTAACAGAATGTTTACTCAACTGGTACATCATCAGTAAAAATGTTCAAAAACTAAAATTTTAAAATACTTAAGGTTATATTCAAGTTACCCAAATTGTGTACCTGTATTTTAAAACTAAAAATAAATTTTCACCATATTTTTGGGAGATTCTGGATAAAGAAGTTTCCTAAAGCATATATCCCCTTAACAAAGATTTAAAAACAAATTCAAACAGATATAACAGTCACTGTTATTTAAATAACAAGAGACCCGATGCATGAAATTTGTGCATGGGTAGGGCCCCTAGGCCTGACCAGCCATCAGGGCTGATCTGTGGGGCGACCAGCAGGGCAATGGGGCCTCCACTGGCACTCGCCTTGGCTAGCCTGGGGCCTGTGGGCTGGGGGAAGCTCCTGCATTGAGCATCTGCCCCCTGGTGGCCAGTGTGCGTTATAGCGACTGCTCGTTCCACCAGTCATTCCCCTGTTTGGTTGATTTGCATATTAGGCTTTTATTATATAGGATAATTCTTTAAATATGATCATGTTAGAGATGATACAGAATTTCTAAAATACATATATCTTACCACTAATAGGCTCAATAAAGTAAAGTTAGAAAGTTCAAAAAAGTAGAAACAAGGTTGTAAACTAAATTCTAATGCTCAGAAATAGCTGCTTAAAGGTTTATAGTATATTTCTTTCTTAACTTTTGGTTCTGTTTATTTTTTGTACTAATTATGGGCATGATGTGTGTACACATATGTGTAAATAAAAATTTATCAAAATAATTTCCCATTTTTATTTTTACTAAATAAAACATGTTTATTAAATAACATTGGAAAATACTAAACATAAAAGGGTGAAAACATCATGAACAAGTTTATTTCATGGAGTTAAACACTATTGTTATGTTGGTGTGTAATGTAGTCCTGCCTTATTCATATGGGCTACATGCCAAAACCTCAGGGACTTGAAGAATTTCTATGTTAGCCTTTAATACAGAAAAAGAGGTTGCTTGGTTTTTCTAAAGGTTTTTCTATCATATCAACTTGTAAGATTTCCATACATTTTTATTTTATATCTCACAGATTCCAATAGCACAACAAACCAATAACTTAGTCATAAGCTCATTTTTCAGTTTTATTTTGAGCATTTGATTTTTCTATAACTATTTTTAAAATTGAAGACTATATATTTTTCCAAAATCATTCTATATTTCTATATGCATAAGAAATTCAGCATGGTCATATAAAATTATGACATGGTGAGATGTCGTTTTTTAAAATATATAACTAAATGGATTCTTTACTATTACATTTTGTATTTTGTTCATAATTAAGTTTTTATAATAGGTATCTAATTAAGTCATGGACTTTTTTCCCAGAAAAACAAGGCTCAGACTGTATATTGCATGTAGCCTGATGAATTTATATGTATTTACCCTAAGGGTTCATAATTCTGTTCATAATTGATTATAGAATATGATATGGAATTACCCTAGAATTTCAAAAAGGACGCTTGGGAAATTGGCAACCATCTAGTTCAGACTTCATAGTTTATAAACTGTAATTTAAAGTCTATTAATACCCCAGTTACTTGGGTTTATGGTATATTAAGTTTTAATTTACTTAAAAGTAGAACAAGAAAGTGAAACATTTATTTTAATTAGAAAAGAGCTAAATTATATTTGCTTTCATTTTCTATCATTGTAAGGCCAAAAGAATCTTTCATGAAGAAAATATTCAAATTACCATAAGCTTACATATTTTGTTTTATAGTTATAAATTATATATCAACTACAAGAAAACTGCATTTTAAACATTAATTAAAAATTGCAGACTTACAGTGGATGGCAGAAAGGGCTTCAAGTTAATTTAGCTGTTTTAATTCAATCTGACTGACTTAATTATACTGCCATACTTGGTTGAAATAGAAACATTTTATTTTTTTCTTTTGATGAATTTAAAACACATGAAACGTCACCATTCTTTCCTGAAATAACTGAACAACTCACAGTAGATTTTAAACATTATTGGCATGGTATGTCAAAATACAGAATGATGAAATGATCTAATTTGTTTGTTAAATGCCAACACGTATTCATTTCATAAGCAATTTTCTACAGGCTATGAATTATGGACTATTTTTTCCTCAGAGAAAATCTGTGCTAAAACATAACAAATGAAAAATAGCAATGTTTGTATTCAACATTTTTGTTTTCCAAATTTGGACGCGATTTTGCTTATGTTCATTTTGGCTCCAATTGTGGGTGGGTTGAGAGACCCTACACAGAGTCTCTTTTCTTACCTTTCCAAAAACCAAGTTTTCTCTCTAGGCCACCAATGATACTTCATCTTTAATAACTCATGTCTCAAAGTGTCCAAAATGTTCTAGGTTGACCCCAGCTCGTGTGCCAATTACGTTTCAGGAAAGAATTACCATGTTTTTTATTATTGACTAGAGGCTGGTGCACGAAATTCGTGCACTTGGGGTGGGGTCCCTCAGCCTGGCCTGCACCCTCTTGTAGTCCTGGAGCCCTCGGGGGATGTCCGACTGACGGCTTAGTCGAACTTCCCCCGAGGAGCTAGCCTAAGCTGTCAGTTGGACGTCCTTAGCACTGACGCAGAGGTGGGAGAGGCTCCCACCACCACTGCTGCTCTCGCCAGCTATGAGCCCGGCTTAGGGCTCTGGCTTAGCGGTGCTCGGGGAGTGCACTAACCACCAGGGGGCAACTCCTGCATTGAGCGTCTGCCCTCTGGTGGTCAATGCGCGTAATAGCGACTGGTTGTTCCGCAGATCGGTCGATTTGTATATTAGTCTTTTTATACATAGGATAACTTTTCTGGTTTAGGGCAGAGTTCAGTGGGAAAATATCTGAAATTGTGTTACGTTTCACTCTGAACTTCACCAGAGAGAGCTAAGCTTTCCTACTTAAAGAGCTGCATATAATCAGATCAATTATACATTTTAATGTGTATCACATCTTCCTAACACTAGGCAGGACAGTTTACCACTTGTAATCAGGAGCCACATTTAGTAAACTTAGGTTACCTAGTTCACCATCCAATAGGATAACTAGAATCACAGAGCCTCAAAGATGGAAGAAAATGTCAAGATTTCTTCTCACAGGCAAAAACATGGAGACTCATAAGTTTTACCTTAGCAAATATTCCTAAGTCAGGTAGCTGGGTAGTGGCAGACAGAAATAAAGACTTTGCTTAGATGACATGAAGGCCAAGGAACTAAAAATTTTTAAAAATGATATTCATATACAAGGATTTAGTAACAGTTAACCACAGAGGTTAATCCCATCTTTCTCACATGAGTGTTGCTAATCAGATTACTGAACCATATTCTCCTTCCTCAGCTTTGACATATCCATAAGTTATTTACTTATCAGATAAGCCCAGCCATGATTCCAATGAAAAGTGCCATAAAAGCACCATTAATTCATACTACACATTCCTCTTCTCTTTATAACCCTTGTCATTATCCTCCCACAACTTTTAAGCTAATCCTAATTGATGGATTCCATCAGCAAATTAAAAAACAATACTCTTTAAACTTCAGTGATGAAAAGCATACAGAGTAAAACAATATGCTCCTTGGAAATGCAGCACTTTTTTATCTTTATGGTGCAGAGTGAAAGACAAATTAAGGGAAGAATGCTGTGCAAGCCTTTTTATTGCTTTTATGATAATAAGAAGATAGTCCTTATTTGTTTGGATTGTGTGGTGCACATTCATTGTCCTGTTACAATTTATTGATTTGCTTAAAAACCAGTGGATGCCTGATGGAAAACTTACAGGTGTTTCCTTCTGATAGTTTACATTTGCAATTTAAATTGAATTTATAAGCTTAAAAGGCTCATTCACAACTACTAGGCTCACTTCTCTAAAAGAATAACCTACATCGCATGAAGCAGTTTTCTATTAGCATTTAGTTGTGATTCATACATGATTTTGTGTGATAAGGAGGTAAGTGTCATTTATTGTGAAGAAAGTTTGAAGGAGAAACTGTTTTCAACTTAATACTTACTGGAAGCAGAGGAGAAGTTACAACAATATTTTTCCATGTTCTTGACGTTTGAGATTAAAATCAACCCTTTCCATTGTGAAATGTAGAGTGTAACTAAAAGCAATCTCCATTTTCAGATAAGCTTCCCTTTGTTACCTCTCTGTCTAAAATTTAGATTTGAAGTATAATTTTAACAAAGCCACTCAAGAAACTCATTTATAGAGATAATTTCTTGCAAAAAAAAAATCCAAGTGTTCTCACATACTCAGTGTCACAAACCCAAGATGATGGTGGATTGTGAAGCAACCTCCACTCCTCCTGAACCAAGGAGCCACCGTAGTTTTTACTGAAACCATCCCTAATCTGTGTCTATAACCCTTCTCTAGCATTGGAGACATTTCTACTGAATGCTGAAAAGTGCTTCCCATGCTTGTTTCAAGTTCTGGAGTTGGCTGGAAAGCACCACTGTAAGAATAAAAGGCTTGTTTTAAAACTATACTGTTGCCCTGAGTTTACTAGAGAGTTATCACTAATAATCTCATTGCATTGTGAGGTAGAATCATAATACATAATTTTGGAAGATAATCGTATTTAAAAATCTTGTATGTAGCTTTCTTTTACTATGCTTTACCCAAGAATAGCAGAAATTTTCTCCCAAGATAATTTAAAATATTCCTGTCCCTTTCACTTCCTGGTTGGTTATTTATTTATTTATTTATTTATTTATTTTTGATATATAGTAGCCTCATTTTAATTTAGGAACGGAAGCCTGCATTCTTTGTATGAAGCCGCTGATTTTTCTGTTAAAAAAAAAAAAGTTGAAGGTGGCAACCAGCAATCTTCAATTTATGCCAGATATGTAAGTACATTTTTTCTTTCTTACTTTTTTACCTTCCTATTTAATTTAAAATTTTAATTGTATTTATTGGGGTGACATTGGTTGCAAAACCATGCAGGTTCCAGGGATACAACTCAAGAAAACATCATCTGCATCAAGTGCCCATTGCCCCAAGCAAAGTCTCTTTCCATCCCCATTTCTGGCCCCTCTCCCCTTTGCCCACCTGCAACTATCCCCACACCCCTTCCCCCTGGCTATCACGACACTGTTGTCTGTGTTATATATATGCTTTTTTGCTTAATCCATTCACCTTCTTTCATCCAGTCCCCTAACCTCCCTCCCCTCTGACAGCAGTCAGTCTGTTCCCTGTGTCCATGGCTCTGTTTCAATTTTGTTCATCAGTTTACTTTTTACAGACCCATAAGCACATTTTAACTTGAATGGCAGGATTCTGTAGCTATCAATAAACTCTGGACATATGAATGTGCTGGACGAAGAGTACAAAACCTATTTGCTAAGTTTTTGCTCATCTTTGTGTGTGTAGAGAAATTCAATTATCTATCAACTCGCTCCTTGATGTTCACCCCCATATTCATTATGGAGCTTGGCGATCAGCTTTCCTCTCTTCAGCAAGTAGGTGTCACCAACAAACCTCACTACAGGATGCCTGTTTCTGTGATGCACTTTATAGTAAAAATCAACCTGGACACTGCAGTCCACTAGTGTCTTCAAGGTTCCCAATGAACAATGCCATAGGGATGAGTTTCACGATGCTTTTCAAGGTTACATTCAAAGGAATGTCAAAGTATAAGGAAATGTTCTAAATCACTGAAAAGAGTCATAGACACTACCTTTCTTGAGCATCTCATTTTGATCACTTCCATGTAAATGAGATCTTGCTTTCTTATTCTTCTTGAGGGCCTGGTATATTTAAAAATCACTTATGTGCTAGCAGTACTTTCACATAAGAGAAAAGAGCCTGAGGGGATAAAAATTCCTGGCAATAAAATATGGAGATGTGTCGTTTCAATTCCTAAGCCTACAACTAATTATTTATAAATTACACTCATGCTGTAGAGAACTGTATTTTTTCCCTTTAAATAAGTTCCCATAAAGTGTCATGTCATAGTAAAACAGTGACATAAAACTTCAAGTTATTTTGAAGAAAATTAAAACAAATGTAAACACAAGACAAAACAAAGAGCCCATGTTTACATTCCTGATTTAGCCCAGCATTACAAATCTTAGGAGAGTTCTTGTATTTTTATTTATGAATGGATGTTTTTGTAATAGTCACAGAGAGCCTAGAATAAGAAGATAAATAGTCAGGCTAAATCCAAGAAATTGGGGCACTGAACCAGCACAGTTTTAACTGCCAATTTCCATCAACCAGTAACTCCTACCTACCTACTCATAAAAACTTAGAATACTTTCAGTTTCAATGGCATATAGACCTGGGATCCTCAAGCTTTCTGCAATATGTATTAAACTTCTTACCTTTAGGTAGTCTTTGTTCCAACTTGATTGTTATAGAGGAAACTACATTAAAAAAAATCAAGGGGAATCAAAAAGTAGTCAAAGGATAGCTATTAACAACCTAAGTCTATACCAAACAGTTTACAGTTGTGAGAAACAGTAGCAACCATTCAAGAAATTTGAGAGAATGCCAATGGGTTGCTAATTCTGAGGCACATGTCATCTTTTAATTTTTAAAAATCACAACATCATAAGGGGTTTTAGAGATTCTAAATCACCCTGCAAGGAGCCACATGGCATTGAAAGGGCAAACCACAGTATGGTAGTTACCAAAGGGAAGGAGGGTGAGGGGTAGTGAAAGGTAAAGGGGACGAATATATGGTGACAGAAGATGTTTTGACTTTGAGTGGCAAGCACACAATGCAATATACAGATCATGTTTCATAGAAATGTACACTTGAGCATATATGATCTTATTAACCAACTAGAGGCTCGGTGCATAGATTCATGCACCAATGGGGTCCTTCAGCATGGTCCGCGAGGACTGGGCCAAAACCAGCTCTCCAACATCCCCTGAGGGACATCCTCTCTGGGTCTAAGGTGCGGGTGAAGCAGATTCGGGTCTGTCAGTGCCCCAGCAATAACCTAATCCATAGCCGATTCCGTAAGAAATCGGGCTCCCTCCTCCCTCCTCTCTGGGTCTGGGGTGTGGGTGAAGCAGATTTGGGGCTGACAGTGCCCCAGCAGCAACCTAACCCATGGCCCATTCCGCGAGGAATCAGGCTTCCTCCTCTACTGATTGGAGCGTCTGCCCTCTGGTGGTCATTGCGTGTCTTAGCTAGTGGGAAAATAGTCGAATGGTTGGATGGTCACTTAGGCATCCCCAATAAATTTAATTAAAAAAATAAAATAGAAAGAAAATACAGCTGCAGTGAATCCAAGGGTGAAAGAGCAGAGCTTGGAGGTTAGGGAGAAAAAAGTTGGCATTTTCAGTTTACAAGTGAGATTAAAAACTACAAATGTGCAATGTAATTTTAGTAGCACATTAATAGCTTAGAAAGTTTCTCTAGCACTATTTTTTTTAAGATTCCAACAAGCAGTGGCCCTTCCTTTCCTCCTTCATCTTGGGATTCCATGACCGTTTGTGACCACGGTGACACCAATGACCTTTCTTTTTTCTTGGAAACATGCAGTAGGTCAGACAGACTTTCACACGGAAATCTGTTTCTTTCCAGCTCCCCCCTTGAGAAAAGCCAATGGAAACATGAATGCAGCCCTATGTCCCATCCTCACCAGTCGACCTAGGTGAAGGATCACATAATACAGGCCATGGTACAAGCATGGGCAATGCCCTGCCACTGCTGCAACCCCCGAGACAGACTCTGGGCATCACTTACCTATGTACAAACCAGACAACAAATGAGAAAAGTAGGACTCTAAAGCATGCATTCTGCAGTATTTCTTTTGAAATCAGTTATTAATGTTTTTGGAGGATTTTAAACATTATTTTAAAAAAAGCATAAATGGAATATTTACACTTGATACTATACATAGCCATATAATTTGGGCCTGGCTGATTGCTTTTGTATTTTAGCTTATTATTACGTATAAATAGGGGTGATTCAAAAGTAAATAAAGTTTCTCTAGATACTTTTAAGTTAATGTGTTAATTCTTATAGATGTGTTGAGAAGCTATTGTGTACTCAGTTTATTTTTGGCAAATATTGAAACACCGCAGGGCTCATTCCTAGGTTTTTCTCTTTCTATAATCCCTTCCTCTTTGTCCTTATATTATATAATTGCCTCCTGCTCATCATGCTGTCTCCAGTGCCCTTGACATTTTTGCGGTTGGAACACTCTGCCACTAGATGTTGGCTGACTCCTTGCCATTCAGTTATTGACTCAACCATCACCTAATGAGCATGAGTCACAGTCATTGGATCTGGTGAGCAAAGAGTGAATGAAAGATAAACCTTATCATTGAAAATCATATAATCTATGTGGTTTACTTTGAATTAGAGAAATGTTTGGATTATAAAGTATATTTCAAAATGTTGTTCCTTTAGAAAGAACAAAAGACTACATACAGAATAAAACAAATATTATATCCTACTAAGAAAATAATGTTTACTATACTTAATCTTACAGCCCCACGTCCTTAGTCAAACAAAGAGATGGGGGGGGGAGGTCAGTGATTTCATTTATATATATAAAATGTGGTATATTTCATATTCCAAAATAAACTGGCTTTACTTTGGCTTCATACAGACAGCAAATATATATCGAAGAACCTATGTATAAAATAAGAGAAAAAAGTTTGCTTTATCCTATAAAGGTAAGGAAGAAAAATATTGACTATAAAAACTAATGATAAGGTATTGGTATGAGTGTAGATAAATGTGAGTGTGGGTATGAGTTTGGGAATAAAAATAGATATAGGTAAAGAATGGAAAAAATCCCAGCTGGTGTGGCTCAGTGGTTGAGCATCGACCTATGAACCAGGAGGTCAAGGTTCGATTCCCAGTCAGGGCACATGCCCAGTTTGCAGGCTTGATCCCCAGTGTGGGGCGTGCAGGAGGCAGCTGATCAGTGATTCTCTCTCATTGATGTTTTTATCTCTCTCCCTCTCCATTTCCTTCCTTTCTTAAATCAATAAAAATATATATTAAAAAAAAAGAATGGCAAAATCAATAGCTATAATGGCACAGTCATAGATATGGGGAGAGAGAGAGAGAGAGAGAGAGAGAGAGAGAGAGAGAGAGAGAGAGAGAGAAATGGCTCTATCAGAACCAGAAGAGGGACAGCCCTGAAAGACAGAAAACTTTTTGATAATAATTGCTCTTCTTCAACCAAAAACCATGGAAAAACTGTGGTCTCATGCCCATACACACAATCCAAGAACAAAGAGACAGCATAGACTTTTCACCCTTGGATGCTAAAACTAGGTGCTGAATACCCACACAGGGATGGTGTTAGACAATGGCAAGTGAGAAGTCGGTGTTTCACCATTTACCAGTGGTAACAAGGTCACCACCATGCTGTCCCTGGAGACCTCATGGGGAGCAGGAACTATGAACACTGCCAGCTGAAGTGAGAAACTCCTAAGCTCAGACATCAAATGACTGCATGGGGAGCTGGGACTTGGACATCTACTTGGAAATATGAGGCAGCACTCACTCTTCCCCTACCTGAGCAAAAGTAAGTCCTAAATCAGAACCAAAGTCTCAACAAATAAGAAAACATCCAGATGTCAGAGGGGTGTGGTGTCTGGGAGACTAAATGAAAGAAGGTGAGGGGACTAAGCAAAGAAAATTATATATATATATATATATATGCGATAAAGAGAAAGGGGGGTGGGATAGAGGTGGAGGTGGGCGAAGGAGGGGAAATGGGGAAGGAAAGAGACTTTACTTTGGGTGATGGGCACACTATGCAGTATGCAGGTGATGTTTTATTGAGTTGTACACTTGAAACCTGTATGGTTTTATGAACCAACTAGAGGCCCAGTTCACAAAATTCATGCATGGGTACAGTCTCTAGGCCTGGCCTGCGATCAGGGCCATCTTCCCCGTCCATGCCCCCTGCCGCCACCCACCCCTGGTTCCCCATTCCTCATCGGGCGATTGGAACCTACCAGCTGGGGGTAAGGACAGAAAGGTCAGCCTTTCCTACCCGCTCGTTGGCCCCATCCTTGCCGTGGGTCGCCCTCTGTGTATGGGGTGACCAGTAGGGTGGGGGCCTTGGCCTGGTGCTGCCTGTGTCCCTCAACACCCACCCCAAGAGGTCGGCCATTCCGCCCGCTCACCAACCCCACCCCTCACCACTACCCACCCCCAGTTCCCCATTCGCCATCAGGCGATTGAAACCTGCCAGCTGTGGGGAGGGACTGAGAGGTTGGCCGTTCCCACCTGTTCGCTGGCCCCACCTCCAACTTGGGTTGCCCTCTGTGTGTGGGGCGAATGGCATGTTAGGGGTGTTGGCCTTGCACCGCCCACATCCCCCACCACCCATCCCCGGTTCCCTGTTCACCATTGGGCAATGGGAGCCTGCCAGCCAGGGGAAAGGGACCAAGAGGCAGTCAGTGAGCCTCATAGTGACTGGTTGAGCAGTCATTCTGCCGTTAGGGTCATGTTACCCTTTTAATATACAGGATTATTATATAGGATGTCACTCCAATAAATTCAATAGAAAAAAATGTCCAGATTTCAACTGAAAATCATTCATTATATTAAGAACCAGGAAAATTTTGTTGAATGAAAAAAATACAATAAATAGGTGATAGCATCAAGATGACTTCAATACTACAATTATTTGACCAAGATTTTAAAGCAGCCATTAAATTTTTTTCAAGGAAAAGTGATAAACATACTTGAAAAGTATAAATAATGCAAAGTCTCAGCCAAGAAATAAAAATAATAGAAATAACTAAATTAAAACTTTAGATTTGAAAAACATATAAAACCAAAATAAAAAGTTCATTGGAGGGCCTCATCAGAAGAATGGAGGAGACAGGAAAGAATCAATTAAGAAGACAGAATAAGAGAAATTGACTAATCTAATCAGAGAGAAAATAGTTCATTTAAAAAACAATCAACAAAGCTTCAGAGACCTGTTGGACTGTAACCAAATAGTTCCCATTCATGTCATCGGATTTCATGAAGGACAGGGGAAAGATTACACGGCTCAAAAATGTACTCCGAGTATTTATGGATAAAAACTGAGTTTGGCAAGAGACAAAATCTACATTCTAGAAACTGAACAAATACCAAATAGAGTAAAGTCAAACAAATCCATATCAAGACACATCATAATTAATCTCCTGAAAAATAAAGACAAAGACTTTAAAAAAAAACAGCCAGGAAATATGAACACATTACCTATATGGGAGAAAAAGAAATCAGTTACAATGACAGTGTATTTCTCATTGGAAAACAGAGATGCCAGAAAGGAAATGGCTCAATACTTTTCAGATGTTGAAAAAAACACAAACAAACCTGCCAAAACAGAATCATATTCCTAGTAAAAATATACTGGTGAAATTATGACTTCTGTAGAGTGTAGTAAGTTATGCATATATGATATAATACCTCCAGCAATCACACAAAACATATAAAAAGAGTTATACTCAAAACACTATAAATAAATCAAGGATGTTTGTGAATGAGATTAGCATTTGAATCAGTAGATTGAGCAAAGCAGAGTTCAGGCCCTACTGTGGATGATCCTCATCCAAACAATTAAAGATCTAAATAGAGCAACATGGCTGAGTCAGAGCGAATGCCTCCAGACTGATCACTGAGCTGAGATGCTGGTCTTTTCCAGGCTTAGGAGTGTGTCTGAACTTCAGCTCTTCTGGGGTCACAGCCTGCTGGGCTGGGACAGGAACTACATTGCTCTGTTCTCAGGCCTTCGGGCACAGGCTCACAGGCTCTCCTACATCTCCAGTGCGCTGACTGCAGGTCTTGGGACCTCTCTCTCCAAACTGAGTGTGTTCATTTCTTATCATATACTAGTTCCATTTTACTGGACAACCCTGACTAATATTATATATTATATATATATTTTTTCAGGTATATAATTAAGAAGTTTTCAGGCATATAATTAAGAAGTGAAAAGGAATTCTATATATCAGTTTTTATTGACGCTTAATGGGAAAAAGCAAAAAAATTAGAACATTTTATTTCATCAAGATGTGTGTGTGTGTGTGTGTGTGTGTGTGTGTGTGTAAAGCCTAGGATGTTGGTGGTGTGGAAGTAGAGGTAGATAACATTTATGGGTTTCAATTGATTAAACACTTACCCATAGAAGCAAAGGATACAAAAAGAGCCTTTGATCCATCTTATATAAATGCCTGTGTTCATTACCTATTCAAATCAGCATGTGGTAATTTTTATTTGTCAGTGGAAATCAATCAACCTCTTATTTTAAAAAAGGTAGAATATTTTGGGTCATCAGTATGATTCAAGTGGTATTCTATTTTAGAAAAGTCATTTCTTTTTAAAGATGTTTTTAATATTCATGATTTGAACATTTAATTACGGTTGATATTAAATAAAAAGAATGAGAGCACATTTTGACTTGCAAAGTTTGTAGTTCACTGAGAATTCATTAGACCATACTCAGAGGTTCAGGAGTCTATCTTCATGTTTTTGGAATTTAGTAAGAGCATATTTAACTATAGGTAAATCTAATTGTAAAACTTTTTGAATTTTTAAAATAAGACAATACTATAAACTATAACTCTATTGAAATGAGTCCAATGTATATGTAAGCATTGTTCTTATTCTATATAAAAATTTAAATCAAACCTTCATACATAATTTCTACATAAATCATAAGACACCAAAGTGAGATTTTCTTGAAAACTATAACTTGAAGTTAGAAAGGAATTCAGAGAGATTCTAATGCAAATCATGCATCCCTTCCTACTATGACCAAGATAGCAACAGTAACACACACAACTATTCACACTGAGTATCTACTCTCTGCCAGATAACTTATATACAGTATCTTACTGTACCCTTATAGCAGCTCAGTGATGAAGATACAGCTGGTCTCATTTCACAGACAGAAGATCAAGCTTAAACGTGTTGTAAGACCTTGGACAGTCACCTAAATTGTTTTAGTAGTAGTATCCTCCCTAATGAAATGGGGAAAGCTATACCTACCTCATTGTGTTATGAATTTCACATGACAATACATGTAATACATCAAGCTCAGTGATGTTAACCTAATAGTCACTAAACAGTGGGTTAGCCCTTCCATTTTAATTTCAATTCATACACAGAAATAAATCAGGATCTCCCAGAGAGGATGAGAGCAACCAAGATGTGATTTATCAGGGTTGAGTGTTTACAGATATGGATTACCTGAATAAGTCAACTTCGTATGCACCAATATTTCCTCTTAAAAATGTATGAAGAAATAAACTGTCCATTTAGGACATTGTTTTACAGGCAGAGAAAGTTCATTCCTGATGGGATACTATCTGCAAGAAGAGGTGGACAAGAAGCGGCACTGTGCCTCATACATTTATCAAATTAATAATAAAGTGAACATCTTAAATTCATATTAAGATAAAACAAAATTTTGAAGCTTCCTAGGGTTCAAATCAAAAGGCTCTTCAGGCTTTAACATTCTGAGCAGCACTAAATGACTCCCCTGGGCTCACTGCTAATTTTAAAGCTATTAGACATAAGGGCTGGATTTCAAGGGAAGTACGGAACTGAATTCATTCTTTTTCCTTTCCGGGGGAGGCCCATGAGGCTTCAAGATTTAAAGTGAGCCAGCTCACCCGACCATGACAAGAATCTTCTTGATAAATACAAAAAACACATTAAGAAGCTGTTTGATGGGGCTGTGTTTGGGAATAGCTTTGAGTGAATCTTTATCTAAGCCATGTAATTCCTAAACAAACAAACAAATCTTTTATTTATCTCAATGCTTTGGAATACTTTAATTTATAAAAACAGCTTAGGGTCATGATGAAGATATTTTCAGATTCATGTAACTGTATCTCTGGTTAGCAATATACTATATAGCAATAGGCACTGTTGTCTAATGACATGATAATATGCACTTTTTTTTCTTTTGTTTTGTTAATCCTCACCTGAGAATACCTTTTCCATTGATTTTTAGAGAGAGTGGAAGGTAAGGGGGAGACAGAGAGAGAAACATCTGTGTGAGAGAGACACATCAATTGGTTGCCTCCCATGTGTGCCTGGATAGGAGTGGGATCAAGGCTGCAACCAAGGTATGTTCCCTTCAGAGAATCAAACCCACAACCCTTCAGTCCACCAGACAATGCTCTATCCACTGAGCCAAACTGGCTAGAGTGATAATATGCACTTTTCGATATCATTATTTTCACTCAAGATTGAATAACCCATGTGTGATATTTTTTATCTTAACAAATGATTTAAATGATTTTTCTATCTATAATATAATATAATATAATATAATATAATATAATATAATATATTTTAATATAATAATATAATCCTATCTAATAATAGACAAACATGGTAATTGACCGTAACTTTGCTACACCTCCCATTGGCTAATCAGTGAGATATGCAAATTAACCCAACCAAGATATCGGCCGGCAGCCATGCAGCTGAAGCGAGCAGGAGGCTTGCTTGCTCCAGTGATGGAGGAAGCCAAGGTTCCCCGCCTGCCTCGGCCTGGCTCTGAGCTCCGAAAGCAACAAAGTTTCAATTATAGAAGCTAAACAAACCCCAGATACCTGCTTTCAGCAGGTCGTGGCCTCAGAACTGGAGCGAGCAGGAGCCCGGCTCTCAGCTCCAGTGACGGCAACAAAGTTTCAATTATACAAGGTAAATAAATCCCAGAATAAAAAAAAAAAGAAAAGAAAAAAAGGAGAGGCTGGGAGCTTCAGTCACCCGCCAGCCTGAAAATGGCCCTCAGCCCCTCACCCAGACTGGCCAGGCACCCCAGTGGGGACCCCCACCCTGAAGGGGGTGTGACCAGCTGCAAACAGCCATCAGCCCCTCACCCAGGCTGGCCAGGCACCCCAGCAGGACCCCCACCCTGATCTGAGACACCCTTCAGGGCAAACCAGTCGACCCCGACCCATGCACCAGGCCTCTATCCTATATAGTAAAAGGGTAATATGCAAACTGACCCTAACAGCAGAAAGACCGGGAATGACTGGTCACTATGACACACACTGACCACCAGGGGGCAGACGCTCAATGCAGGAGCTGCCCTCTGGTGGTCAGTGCGCTCCCACATGGGGGAGCTCTGCTCAGCCACAAGCCAGGATGATGGTTGCCAGTACAGCGGTGGTGGTGGGAGCCTCTCCTGCCTCCTCAGCAGCGCTAAGGATGTCCTACTGCAGCTTAGGTCTGCTCCCTGCTGGCAAGTGGACATCGCCCGAGGGCTGCTGGGCTGCCAGAGGGATGTCTGATTGCCAGCTTAGGCCCAATCCCCCGGGGAGCAGGCCTAAGCCAGCAGGTGGTCATCCCCTGAGGGGTCCCAGACTGGGAGAGGTCACAGGCCGGGCTGAGGGACCCCCCCCATCCCCCCCCGAGTGCACAAATTTTTTGTACTGGGCCTCTAGTACTTACATAATTGGACATGATACATTATAGGTAAGGTAAAGCTCATTTCCATACTTTGTTTTTAAATTATTAATAATTTATAAAACCCACTGTAATTTGAAATATAAATTAATATCAAGGGATTCTCTACCTGAAGATAATTAATGAGAGGTTTTTTATTAGTTATCATAATTTGTATGTCTTTCAAAGTACAGTTTCTTTACCTCAAGTAAAATGACAAAAAATAGTAGTCTTAATCCCATAGTTAAGTAAAGAACAAAGTATGATTCAAATAATGCAAGCTAAAGAAATCAGAATTATTTGGTGACCACCTACCTTGCCTCTCTGGAGATTTCAGGCAACAGTGTCTTTCCACTAAATTTGTATTGGAGCTTCCCATAATGGGATGACAAAAGGAATATTCTCAATAACGTGAATTATCTGTCTTTGTCTCTGCAAATTCTATGTGCTTCTAGAACATATAGGTACATCCAATAAACTGGCCATGGCAAATTTGGAACCGCCAAATACGATAATAAAAAAAGACATTTGCACACAGAAACAAAAAACAAAACAAAACCTAAACAAAACTATAGATGAAAGAAAGAAATATTAGCTTTTGAAAAAGTACTGGGAATTTCCTCCTAGGTAGTCATTACCTTTATAATGCCACCAGGGTGCCTGTTCTATTATCTTTAATTTCCCATAGCAGTGATTCATTCCCGCCCCTGTGCTCCATTCTCTGGGATGAGTGGCATGAATCAGAGATGCCTTGAAGGACAATTAGGAAAGCCTGTGCCTACGGAACATAGTTACAAGTTCCTTAAGGCATTGAACTCATGTCTTTAGCTTCCTTAATATCAGGTTCCAAAGAACCTTGGGGCCTGGCCAAATATTACCATTCTCCAAAGTTAATTAAGCTATTACTTCCTGTAAGACCTTACAAGGGCTCTTTACAGTTTCATATGCCCTCAAACCCCTCTAAATTTAATAACAAAATTTAAGAATATTAAAATGCACTGAAATTTCTCTCTAATTCTGACAATGGTATACTTCAGTCCAGACTTTGACCGGGTTAAATACAATCAGATCACTATTATAATTTTTTTTGAAGCCCAAATACTCCTATGCCAGGTCATCTTGTCTTATGGTGCCTTTAGTAATTTTTGCAATCTTTTCTTTCCTTCTTTGTCCTTTAGCAGGCACTTTGCATCTGTTGGGCTTATAATGTTCTTTGTCTCCAATAATCTCTCTTGATTTTCCTTTTTCACTTTCGAAATAAAGACACAGATATGAAATATATATTTTTAACCAAAAATTAAAAGGTCATCTCAGCCTTTTACTAAATGACTTTACAATAGCAGAAGTTTTTTGCTTACAAAAGAGATCAAAAATTGTATTTCAAATTCACAAAATTTCAGAAAAAAAACATGAACTTGAATGTTTTTTCTATTAATGCATAGTATAGTTAATATCAAGTCTCTCTCACATCATGTGGTGATTTAGCAAAGGTAATCTTTATTCTCTCTGTTTTCTATATACAATGTCTATTAGGAAAACAAAAAATCAACTATTCCAGACTCTGCGATCCTAACTTATATAACTGAGTTTGATTTCTCTAACATTTACATTTTTGAGGTACTTGAAAAATAGATAGCATCCTATATAATAAAATCCTAAGATGCTAAGTGTCCAACCGTTCATTTGACCGTTTGACCAGTTGCTATGCACTGACCACCAGGGGGAAGATGCTCTGACCACTACGTTAGCTTGCTGCTGGGGTCAGGCCAATCGGGTTGGGTGAGACGGGCCAGGCACACTCTGGAGCCTTCCCGCGGGGGTCCCTGGCCCGATTATGCACAGGCGGGGTCCCGTATTGCGAGAGGGCATAGGCCAGGCTGAGGGACTCCACCAGTGCATGAATCCGTGCACTGGGCCTCTACTATATAATAATTCACTTACCCACTCAACCAATGGTAAACACTTAGATGGTTTCCACATCTTTACTACTATAAACAGCATTGCAACCTGTATTCTTTTATGTTTTGGGGGCATATGCTGGGATATTTCTAAATATACAAGCTATTGACAAATAGCTTTCTAGAGTTGCTGCCCTAATGAAACCTCCCCAATACAAACATGCATGCATACCTATACACACATAGTATATAAATTTGGATCTTATGTAAGTGGGATCTTTACTTGATATCATATGTCATTTACATTTTGATCTCTAATTCAATTAGCTTATGGATTAATAAAACTCTAAAGTGAAAGAAAAAACTATTAATCTAAAGAGAGAACACATAAGAGAGAATTTCTTAAATAGACAAAAAAACCCCACAATGCTTATGCATAGAAAAACTGAACTAATCTAATAAGCAAAATAGAGACAGAGTCCTAGATAAAGAGCAGGCAGAGGGCTCTGTAGGGAGTAAAAAATTAAAAAAAAAGAGAGAAAGAACTCATGGACAATAGTGTGGTGAATGCAGGGGGGGGAAGTGGAACAGGTTCTAGGGGGGATAAATGGTGATGGAAACATATAAAATGAAGAAAAAATGAAAATACAATATATTTTATCACCTAATGCTAATAAAATAAATATTTATAAATTAAAGCCAATATCAAGATATTTTCCCATGCTGACAAATATGTTTTATTCCCTTTAATTCTTGAATCATATCTCAAATGTCATGAAAGAGAACTTTAGGAAATCTTGAGAACTGAATGAAAATAATTTACTGTTTTGGGTAATGCTCCAGGTGACTATACTTAAATGTCATAAGACACTTAGAGAAAAAAAATTATGCATTAGTAAATAGTTAGGAAGGTATATATCTTAAAATAATAACTGTCTGTTACACTTTGAAATATGTTGATACCTCAGAGGCTAAAGAAGCCTAGCAAAAATCTACTCAGAAGTCACACACTGTCAATATTCACATAGAAAGAAATTACATGCATGGCCTCATCTAGATTAATTTGACTAATTTAGGTAAATTGATCCTAAAAGTCAAACTTTAATATGTTTTTCTTTTCAAAATGTCAATTAAACTCTCCATTTTGAAACATCTTTCAAATATACACTTCACTTTCAATGTTCATCCAAAAAAAGTCTCCCTCAAGCAGTGACCTATATCATTGCAATAATAATGATAATGATGACATTGTATGCATATTAATAACATAATGAGAGGTAAAGACATATATATATATATATATATATATATATATATATATATATATCTCACCTACTGCATGCCTGGGACTACATATAGATTAACTCATTGAGTCTTTAGAACACCATTAAATAGGGTTTATCATTACCAACAGCAGAAAAGAAATAGAGAGGTGGAATAACTTGTTTCACTGTTTATAAGAGGCAGAGCCAGAAGAGTATGATTCTGTTAACTCTGCTTCTTTTAATATGTCAATTTTCAGAAATAATCCTGTGATAGTTAATTTTATGTGTCAGCTCGGTTGAACTATTGTGCTCATACATGGGATCAAACTTTTCAAATGTACGTAGGCCTCATCCAATCATTTGAAGGCCTGAATAGGACAAAATACTGACCTCCACAAGAAGGAATTATCCAGCAGAGAGCCTTGCAACTTGCACTGCAGCACTGGGTCTTTAGCCTGCTGGGCTCCTCTGCAGACTTTGGGCTTGCCAGCCTTCATAGTCATATGAGCTAATCGCTGAAAATCTCTCTCTCTCTCTCTCTCTCTCTCTCTCTCTCTCTCTCTCCCTCTCTCTCTCTCCATAAATATATCCTATTAGTTCTTTCTCTGGATCACTTGACTAATGCAAATGCTGAAAGCTATGCATGTATTTGTGAGATCCAAGAACTGCTTTTTTTTTTTCTTTTACCAATGCTTGTTCTCCTATTTTCTTCCTATTCTTTCCTCTTCTCCTTTCTCTTTTTTTTCTCTAAAGAATGACATGATTTTGTCATAGAAAGTAACCTCATGCCTTTTTACTCATAATTTCTATTATGTTTATTTCATTACTGCATTCATTCCTCTTGTCCAAACAAGCAGAAATCTGGACTAAGGCTTCACTTTCAACTATCCTTAGGTCAGGCCTGATTTGTCTTTATCACTTTAATGGATTCCAAACCGTTACTTGTGTTTTTCTACTTCTTTCATTTCACAGAAGAAGTGATAATTTACATCTTACATTTACATGCTATATCATACCCCTTATCAATAATTCTCAATCTCTTTTAAATCTTCAAATATATACTCCTAGTTGACATTTTGTTTTCAATCTGTATTTTAAAGCTGCATTCACATGAGGGCCTTGGTCTATTAATTACTGATAGGCAGGTTCTGTCAAATGGAAACCTAACTGCCTTCCCTAGTCCTTACCTAGTTTTTATTGTGGGGTTTAAGTTGTAGGCACAAAGTCTTCAATAAACAAGGTATAATATTATTTTGCATTAACATGGCAAGCTCATCCATCTGGAAAATTTTAGGTCTTCTCTATACTTTGATTAAGGTTCCTGTCGCTAGGCTAAAAGGGAGGTACTAATAATTCCTGACCTTATTACTATTTTTTAAAGCATAGGTGCTTTATCTTCTTCAGCTGATTAAGTGGCTATAATTTTTCAAAGTTCTCAGATATTTGCTATTCTAATCTACTATTCTAAATAAAATATAAATTCTAGTATTACCACAGAAAGCATTTCTATATTTATATTTGTTCATATTTTCTTCTGATGTGTGGGCATTTCAAAATAATGTTGTTGTCATCTGTAAATTTTAAATTTTTTAAGGGAAAAGCTGAATAAAAAAGAATGTTGACACTTTTTAGTAATCTATTTTGATTACATAAACCTTAACCAAAACTAGTGCCATATTTTTAATAAATTGTTCTGGCCTCTAGGCTAATCAGAATATCTGTCTTGGATGACAGATATTCCTAGTTCAACGATTATGATAAAGTGGCCATAATAAGGACTGATAAAAGAAGAGCTATTAGTCTTTAAGTCTGCCTAAAGAAAGGCTATTACTCTTTATTTTTGGATCTTCAATTCTTAACATAAATCTCTAAATATATTTAAAGACACAACTCAAAGCTTTCCCATTCCTCATGCTTACTTCACAACCCTTTCTATATTCTACTTTGTTCTAGATACTATTCTAAGTTGAGAAATTAATCAAAGACCCAATCTAAAATCAACTCAAAACCTTAATATATTTGCTAATCACACTTTCTTTGGACCATCAAAGATAATGAGGTAATTGAGCCTGTAATAGAACTTACTTATTTTCAAGACAATGGAACTTTTCAGAATCACTAGACCAAATCCTTCAATTTCTAAACAATGAAATTGAGACACAGAACACTAACTTAGTTCAGGTTATACTTTTAAATTTGGCAAAGTCAATAGTACAGACAATTTGTTTGCTTATTTATTTATTTATTTATTTATTTATTTATTTTGCTTATAGGTCTTTATACTTTTACCTAAATTATTCCCCTTCCACAACATTAAATATCTTATTGAGAAAACAAAAAACTTAGTAATTTACCCTTTACAGAGATAACTAGGCACTGATTGCATATTTCTTTTTGAAATAGAAAATTGTTCCACAGTTTTATAAGTATGTTAAACTTAAAAATTAAAATTTCTTAAAAACAAAATTAAATATTTGCCAATTCAAGTTCTGATTCTTTTCATTTAAATTATGAATGTATTTCAGAGTTACGTATTTTTTAAGACCTGATAATTTATAGTGTAAAAATTTGGAGAAAAGATAAGTGAACTTCAAATGGTAATGCATTTCATATGTTTAATGTAGTTCTTTAAGCCAATATGTTTATCTTTTTTTTTTTTTTAAATATATTTTATTGATTTTTCACAGAGAGGAAGGGAGAGAGATAGAGAGTCAGAAACATCTATGAGAGAGAAACATCGACCAGCTGCCTCCTGCACATCTCCCACTGGGGATATGCCCGCAACCAAGGTACATGCCCTTGACCGGAATCGAACCCGGGACCTTTCAGTCCGCAGGCCGACGCTCTATCCACTGAGCCAAACCGGCTTTGGCAAAGCCAATATGTTTATCTTTAGTTCCTTCATAACCTTTAAAAATTGATGCCTATGATGTGTTAGTAATAAGCTACTTCATTTCAATTACTTACAAATTTATATGGTTTACAACTGTGTCCATATTTCAAAGGCATTTCTTTCATAACTCCTTTCAGATTCCTAACAGAAGGACACTTTGTACAAGTAATTAAGAAAATGGAACGTAGCTAAATTTATTTACATTCAAAAACATTAAATTGGATGAATTGTACATCTAGCTTACATGTGACCTTTGGAAAAATTCACAATACAGCAAAGTGATCCGGACAAAGGAATGTCCTTCAACCTCATGCAATTCTCAAGGATATGTCATACTTTTAACGTATGAATAATTTACTTAAATGAAAATTGCTATTCTCTCTTTCCCCAGTAATTTTGAGCTCTCTAGTTACAATTATACATAGCCTTGGCCTCTCAAGCATCTAGTTATGAAAGATTCAGTCTTTGCCTGATAAATCTGACACTTTATTTGGCAGAATTTAATAAGCTGGAGAAGTGGGAAGTTACCAGGCAAGCTTCGTGAAAGAGAGAGACACATAGAATAAAAGGATAGGTATAAAAGAGAACATGGAGTTACAGAAAAGGAAAAAGAGTTTTAAAAATAGAAAAAAGAGAATAAGGGAAAAGAAAAGATCAAAATCACATTGGACTGATGGCAGCAAGTGAGATAGTTAGTGACCAACATGCATAGGATGTTTACTAGTTTGGGTTCTTACATACTTTCCATGGTGAAAGTCATTTAATTTTCAGAACAATTCTAAAATACACATATATTCATTTCTATTTTCACATAAAATTTGGATGCACAAAGAAGTTATACTATAAAGTTCTCAATTTCTTAAAACCAAATATTTCATATTACTTGGATAAAAAAGTAGGAGAAGAGGTTATTTTATTATTTAATATTTAGAGTTTCTTTCCCTAAATAAAAGAAATTCTAAACCCTCAAACTCAGCTCATACACTTACACATAAACATACACACACAAACCCATGTATGCATCAAAAATATGTCCCCTGGGTATCATTAACAATGAGTACCTTTACTCACTTGTTCCACTGAACCTCTAAGGGTATCCTTGAAAAAAAAAGGCTTCCTCTAAGGGTATCCTTGAAGTTTAGCAGGAACAAGCTTCTAGTTTATCAGTATTCCAATCAAAATACTGCTTTGACGATCTCCAACAACCAAATTTTGCTTGATTTTATAACCAAAGTTTAGTTTTATTTCTTAGAGATACAGACAATAGAAGAAAACTAACAATAAATGATGTCTTGCCATAGGCTCTGAATTCTCTATTTTTTGCGATAATTGCTAAATTAATATCCCTGGTATATTACACTATTATAAAAATGAGCCAAAGATTACCTGGTGCTCTTATTTAAATAGTTTCCCAATTATTCAATTGACAATTGCTTTTCATACTATGGCCATATTTTAAAGGTATTTTTATCTGTTCTGTGTAGTACAATCTATCATTCCATAGATGCAATTATGTAAACAAAGTATAGTTTATGAACTACAGGCCAATCCCCCTATTCTGCTAGGAAAAAAAGAAAGTCTATGATTATGTTAATAACAAAAGATCAATCCATTAGTGGGCCAGAAATAGCAATGGATTTCTGGAAAACTGAACCTAAATAGAATTATATTAGCAGATAAAGAAAACAGATAAAGGAACAGCTGGAGTAAATTGCCAAAAAGGTCAGTGCCAATTGTCTAGGTTAAATCCCAGGAAGACACAACCTAGAAGGATATAGGGAGAATTAAAATTAACTGTGACAAATCGAAACATTGGAACATCGAGAAAACAGCTGGAGAATACTCAAATTCATATGTTGAAACCTCATTTCTTATTTGGTGATACTTAGAGGTGGGGACTTTAGGAGATGATTAGGTCATGAATGAAATTAGTGTCCTAATAATAGAGGTCTCAGAGAGGTCCCTCCTCCCTCCCACTATATGAAATTACCATGAAGAGATGGTAGTCTGTGAACCCCGAAGAAGGTCCTTAGCAGACAGGGAATCTGATGACGCCTTAATTTGGGACTCCCCAGTCCCTACAACTGATAGAAGCCAATCTCTGTTGTTTATAACCCACCTTGTCTATAGTATTCTTTTATTGCAGCACAAATAGACTAAGATATCATCTCACAGTTGATGAAACGATTGACAAATTTCCTAGCTTTTTGACAAAACTGATTCCTCCAATAATGTTTAGCTTATAAGAGATCACTTCCTAAAACAAAACTACAATTTATTTTTTTAAATATATTTTGATTGGTTTCATAGAGGAAGGGAGAGGGATACAGAGATAGAAATATTAATGAGAGAGAATCCTACTGAGGATCGAGACCACAACCCGGGCATGTGCCCTTGACCACAATCGAACCTGGGATCCTTCAGTACGCAGGCCAATGTGCTATCCACTGAGTCAAACCAGCTAGGGCAACAGAACCACAATTTAAACTGACCATTTATTTTTCTTGAAGAGGCCATAAGGACTAATCCCATCATGACTCATCCCTGATAATCTATCAACACACAGAGTCCAAGACTCTCAAGTAATTTCTATTATCCAGATACATGATCCTGTACACACCTTAGGATAATCCACTATCCTCCTAACCAACCCCTGAAATTTTGTCATTGTATCTGTTTCAACTCATGGTCTATCATCAACAAAATCCCCTACAACACAAAGGTATTTTCAATGTTCACGTCACTTCTTTGCTATTCCATAGGAATACTTCTTCACTTTTGAGCCTCCGCCGCCCCCCGCCACACACACACATTTTAGATTCCATTATTCGTCAGTATAATCACTCCTTCTAAGTCTTTATTCAATGGACTCACCGGTCTCCAAGGTAGTGATCCCATACTTCTTCACTTTCAGCCATAACATCATCATGGCCATTCTTAGCTGATAACCTTGCTCCTTATTTCACTGCAGGAAAAACAATCAAACAAACAAAAACTTAGAAGATGATTTCACAAAACACACCAGTTCATCTGAATCCCTTTTTAAAAGTACTAAAAAGCTTTGGAATCATCATTGACTTTTCTGCCTCATAACTTAGATGAAGTCTATGAGTAAATCTTGCCATCTTTACATGTAAAAGAGATCCTGATTCCAAGTCATTTTATAAGGACGGTATACTATTATTAATTTTAAAAAACTGACAAAGCTGGCACAAGAAAGGTAAATTATACATTTTTCTCATAAATATACATAGAAAAATCTTATACAAGTATGAAAAATAAAATGTATTAATAAATAAACAGGGTGATACATGATGAATAACTTTATTTGAATAATACAAAAATAGTTTAACATTGAAAAATTTATTAATATAATCCATCACATTAACAGAAAAAAACAACACACAGAGTAAAAATAGTGATAAAGTTGGTAAGGTAGGAATGTCTTTGGAAAAATTCATAACTTATTTAGGATGTAAAACAAATAATTTTACTAAACTAGAAATGGGCATGAGATTTTTAATCTGACATTCTACTAAAGGATATTAAAATAAATTTTAATAACCAATATGCTTAATAGTGAGATGGCAACCAATTTATTATTATTGCACTGAAAGTTATAGTCAATATAATTTGAGACGAAAAATTATCAACTACTTAGGAATAAATATAACAAAAATCTCCAAGACTTCTGCATTTAAAACTCACAAAGCTTTATTGAGATAAATTTAAGGTATATAGAGAGGGCTATATCTTATTCATTTTGAAATACTCAATGATGGATATATTGGATCTATATCTCTATATATATAAAAGCCTAAGTGACCTTTCAACTGTTCAACTGGTAGCTATGATATGCACTGAACACCAGGGTCAGATGCTCAATGCACAGGCATGGAAACATAGAACAGACTGATGAATCTCAGAGGGAAGGGGGAGGGCGGGAAGAGATTAACCAAAGATCTTATATGCATACTAGAGGCCGGGGGCATGGATTCATGCACTGGTAGGGTCCCTTGGCCTGGCCTGCAGGGATTGGGCCAAAACCGGCAGTCCGACATCTCCCGAGGGGTCCCGGATTGCGAGAGGGCACAGGCCAGACCATGGGACCCCACCAGTGCAGAATCTGTGCATGGGGCCTCTAGTATGTATATATATATTTAGTTTTGATATGTATATATATTCACTTAATTTGGATATATATGTGTATACATACACACAAATATATATGTTTAATTTGGAGATCATATATAATGATATATATATATACACATATATACATATATATACATATATATATATATATATATATATATATATGAGCAGGACATAAAAATAATGAAATATAAAGAATAAAAGTGATAAATTAGAATATATTAAAATCAAGAACTAATTACCATCATCATAACCATTAATAGAGTGCAGTGGTCAGAGAGTGAAGGAAAATATTTTCAATAAATATAATGAACAAAGGCTTAAATCTTAAATATATAAAGAATATTTATAAGTTATTACAAGTAATTCTGCCAACTTAATAAAAACCTGCAAAAGACTTAAGCTTTTAATTCACTAAAGAGAATATGCTAATGCTCTAAAAATTATAAAAATACAAAACTTCATTAGTCATTAGGGGTAAACAAATTAAAATGCAGTATGTCACTGCTGCCCACCCAAATGAATGGCGGAGATAACAAGAGATAGGTAATACCAAGAGTGGGTGAGGAAGTGGAGTAATTAGGCTGCACATGTACTGCAGCTAGGAATAAATTATATAGATATAAGAAGTATTTGGCGCCGAAACCGGTTTGGCTCAGTGGATAGAGCATCGGCCTGCGGAGTGAAGGGTCCCAGGTTCGATTCCGGTCAAGGGCATGTACCTGGGTTGCGGGCACATCCCCAGTGGGAGATGTGCAGGAGGCAGCTGATCGATGTTTCTCTCTCATCGATGTTTCTAACTCTCTATCTCTCTCCGTTCCTCTCTAAAAAAATCAATAAAATATATATATAAAAAAAAGAAGTATTTGGCAATATTTATTAAAGTTGAAATATGCATACCTTATGATCTAAAAATTTATTCCTAGGATATAAACAACAAGCATGTGTATATGCATTCACCCAAAAGCATTTACAATAATAATCATAGCAGGATTTTTCATAATAACTGCAAGTAGGAAGCAACCTAAATGCCCACTAGCATATTCAGACAAAAAGATAATATATGGCTGTAGGGTGTGGCTATAGGGTTAAGCCTGGGACTGACCTGTTGGCAAAGTCACAAACAAGTCTCAGCTTAGAGGGCACAGTCCTCTTAGCATAATTAGGTGTGACCTTATGACACTCCTTAGATCCTTCCTAGGTAGCTAATGGGCTGTGGGAGGTGCAGCAAGTACTGCTACAACAAGTGAAACTCACAAGAACATTGTAACTATGGTGACCACTACCTTGTTTACCTCTGGCAATAAAATAAAGGCTCAGCTTGCCTCTGGATCTCTCTCTGTGGCCTCAGCCAGGCACAGGAGATCCACCTAGACCCAGCTTATTCTCTCTGTCTGTCTTTTCTTCATCCTTTTGCCGCCCTCACTCAGGCTTTCGAACCCTTGGCTGAGCTGTCTCGGCACATAAGGCTATAGAGATGAAATGAATAAAAAACTTCAACAACTAGCAACAGCAGGTATATTTTTTTTATCCCATCCATAGCTCTGTGGATGTTTGTTAAAATTAATGAGTGGCACATATGAGACTTACACTTTTCTGTATTTGTTATGCTTCACTTAACTAAACAACTAATTAACAACTTCAACAACAAACAGAAATCCCCAAACTTGACCAGTACTTGCCACCTTGATTGCTACCAAGCTATTCTCAGCCACTATCATCTATCCTCTGCAATAATTCTTTCTCTCTCTCTCTCTTTCTCTTTCTCTCTCTCTCTCTCTCTCTCTCTCTCTCTCTCTCTCTCTCACACACACACACACACACACACACACACACACACACACACGTCCCCATCTACTTTCAAGAAAACAACCACTTTTACAATGGAAGTCACACTTCTATATAAAATCCTTCAGTGGCTTCTCACCTCCAGTCCTTGCCACAGCTTACAAAATCCTGAATAACTGGGCTTCTACTTGACTCTCAACTCATCACTACAATTCTCATTGATCATGCTACCTGCCATGCAGGCTGGCTTACTCTCTCCCAAATATGACAAATAAGCTCCCCGTTGAGTGCTCACCCCTGTGTCGAATACTCATTCACAGACAGCGACAAGATGGACTTCTCTCATCATCCTGTGCTTGAGTCTCCCCTGTAAGTGGAGGTGAGGGCTTCACTTACCTCCCTATTCAAGAACCGGCATGTTGCCATCACTCTCTATGCCTGTGCACTACTCTGTTTTCAAAGAATGCATTATTGCATATATCTGATATATTATTTCAGTAATTTCTTTTCCCACCTTGTAGAAGTTTTCATTAAAGCAGGTATTCATTTAATTCACAATTTATTTCCAGAATTTACAATCATACCTCACACATTTGTTGAATGAATGAATAAATTACCTCACAACTGGGAAGCAGAAAATGAGAAGAAAACTGCTTATTTGCATTTAATTCCTCATCTTTCAGAGCAGGGGTAAAATATTTTAAAATTGTTATATAAACAATGAAAAACATTAGATTTATGGCCAAGAAATAAAAAAAGCAGATCTTAAGAGCAGAAAAAGTGAAAAATGGGCATCTTCAGAGACAATAATTTAAAAGTGGCTACTGGTAGTAGGGAGATGTTCTATTTTAGCCTTTGACAGAGTTTGATTTCTTAAATCATATAAATTTTAAATGTATTTTTTTAATATCCATAGGATCTATAATAATATCCTGTTTCATCTCTGATACTTGCAATTTGTGTCTTCTCACTTTTTTCTTAGCCTTGCTAGATAGAGGTTTATTAATTGTATTGGTTATTTCAAAAAAACAGCTGTTGGTTTTGTTTTCTCCCTATTGATTTTCTGGTTTCAATTTCATTGATTTCTGGTATAATTCTTTTTATGCATAATGTAATTTAGAAGGAATTTCAGCCATTTTATGGGTTTATCATTTTCTAGAAGAAATTTTCTTTGCACTGGCCAAATATTCAGACAATATCTAATATATAGTAGTGGTTGCTTACTAATTAGTAATCCAATAAATAAAACCCAATAAATAAAAAAATAGAAATAGAGATTTAGACAGCAAATTTGTGAGTGTGTTTTTAATTGTTTAGTGTGCTTGATTTGTCTCTAAAAAAACACTACCATTTAGAAGAGCTACAATAATATATCACTCAATTTAATACCTGGCACATGGAAGACAATCAATAAATGCTGTTGAATGAAGAAAAAGCAGGTTTACAAAGAGTAGAGAAATATCCTTGGTCAGGTAGTACATGGCTCTACTTATTGAGATGCTGAGATTTCTGTAGCTTCGCCCCTGGGATTGTTGGGCAGACATCACAAAAAAATAATAGACTCTGTACTGGACACATTATAGATGCCTGATTAACACTTGTTGACATTGACATCGGCACTTGACCAATGTGCAAAAACATTTCTACCTAGATAAATACCTTATGATAGAACAGTTATGTATTAAACAGTTAATACATGTTAAATAGATGAAGACAAATAAGTTCATCTATTATACAGAATTGGTTATGCCAATATGATTACTTATATTATTGATACATCTCTATGATTTGAGCCTATAAATTAGTTTTTATTTATTCATTTAATAACTGCTAAATAATTTCAAGTACTTGTCAAACATCTGTCTAAGTTTTATATGCAGAAAGGAAAAAAATGAGAAAAAGACTGTGGCCTCAAAATGCTTGCTAACACAACCTTAAGAAATAACAGATATTTAGAAAAATAAATATTTAGGAAACCAAAAAGCCATAAATGATGCTAGATTACTTTAGCTCAACATGATGCTTTTCAAATTTCATTTAAATTTGTATCTAAATAAAGTTTTAAAAAGCAATTAAGAAGCAATTTACATTTAATTACTGGGTGAGTACATATCACAGTCTCCCAATATTTCTTTCTTTCATTGTTATGTCTACAATTTTTCAAAATACACCAATAAAACATTTCTCTTTTGACATGAATATAATGGAAAACTGTCAAAATAAAAATGAAAACCACCCTTTAAAACATATTTTCCTCAATTATTTTTATAACAGCTAAGCAAGTAAGGCAATGGTTAAATATAAGTTTAGGAAAAACCATAAGCATGAGAACCCAAAATATATTGCAATGATCAAATATAAAACTGATATCCAAACAGCCTCTTCTGCCAATAGCTCTGTCATCTAGAAAATGAGATGATTTGACAAAATAGAGTCTCTGTAACATAATAACTGAGATCAGGAAGAGTTCTCTTTCAGAGGAGAAATTACTGAGTCTTCACTGTGGTCCTTTGTGCCACCAGGAATGGGCTGCTGTTAAGATGCTCCTATGTAGCTGCTGTTCCACCTATTTCACCTTTGGATTGTTCATGCTTTTAAAATTAGTTCATCTCTGATCAAAGGAGAATTTGCTGTTTCATGAGGGAACAATTTTTAAGTAAATATCATAAAAATATATATGATTTACTGATGCTGATGTGGATCTGGACAGAGTTAACATTTTCTAGCTATTTGATAATCATTAAATAAGCAATGCTATTTGATAATCATTCAATAAGCAATGCTCTTATTTCATACTATTATAATTAGCCTAGGTGAAAATTCTTAAAAATAATATGAGCTGCCCTAACCAGTTTGGCTCAGTGGATAGAGCGTCAGCCTGCGGACTGAGGGGTCCCGGGTTCGATTCCGGTCAAGGGCATGTACCTGGGTTGCGGGCGCATCCCCAGTGGGGGATGTGCAGGAGGCAGCTGAACGATGTTTCTCTCTCATCGATGTTTCTAACTCTCTGTCTCTCTCCCTTCCTCTCTGTAAAAAATCAATAAAATATAAAAAAAAGAAAAAAAAAAAAAGAAAGTAAACCTCGCCCTAACTGGTTTGGCTCAGTGGATAGAGCATCAGCCTGCGGACTCAAGGGTCCCGGGTTCGATTCCGGTCAGGAGCATGTACCTTGATTGTGGGCGCATCTCCAGTGGGGAGTGTGCAGGAGGCAGCTGATCGATGTTTCTCTCTCATCGATGTTTCTGGCTCTCTGTCCCTCTCCCTTCCTCTCTGTAAGAAAGTAAACCTCTAACTTCCTAAATGTTACATTCCAGTTTGGGGAGGGGGTGGTGGCAGGAGAGAGTAAAAAATTAAAATCTATGTTAGTAAGTCATATAGAATAAGTGGTGATGAGTGCTAAGGAGAAAAACACCTGGCATAGAGATAGGGTTTGTAGATAAAGGGGTGGCGATTTTAAAGAAAGTACACCTTGAGCTTCTGGAGAAGTTGAGGCCAAAGGAAAAGAAACACCTGAGGAGGTGTGTGAACATGACCATGTAGATATCTGGAGAAAACATTGCAGGCAATGAGATGAGGTTTGAAGCCATTGGAGGATTTTTGGCTCAATATTAATTAAGGTTATATACTATATCAATACAGAATCAAGGATGACAACTTATGTATGGACAAAAGACGGGTGTAGACAAAACAGAAAAAAAAACAAATAGGAAGATACTGCAGAAATTCAGGTGAAAGGAAATTGTGGCTTGTACCACGGGTTCTGGAGATGGAGATAGTTTATAAGAAGTTTTCTGAGTCTGGGTATTTTTCAAAACATAGGTTAAAGGGAATTTGATGTAGTGTATAAGAGAAAAATGGGGTCAAATAGGATTCTCAAACCATAGCCTAAGGAACTGGAAGAATAGAGTGGTCAATAACAGAAATTGGTAAAACTTGCAACAGTGAGTTTTCTTCTAGGAAAAAGAGAGCTTATTTTGGGACAAGTTAAATTTAAAATTTCTATTAATCAGCCCATTGAAGTTGTTGAGTTGCCATTGGTATATAAGACCAGAAATCAGAGAGGAGTTCTGAAGATAGATACACATTTGGGTTATTAGTACATAAAAAATTATGGGGTATAAAGCCATGAGAATTAAAGACAATGTGAAAGGACTTACTGTAAAATTAAATCACAAAGATAGATAGTGGCTAGACACTCAGGCAAAAGAGGTCTATGATATGAAGAGGAACCTGAGATATGGCGAGAGGACCTGACAGAGAACTAATTGGAAAGTCGGGAGACTGTGGTATCAATGAAGTGAATGAAGTATTTCAAGGAAGAAGAGGGTTATTAGTGCTGCTGCTCAGTCATATAAAATAAACAGGGAGGAGTAACTATTGGTAACCTTGACAAAAGTAGTTTCCCTGGAGGTGTGGATATGACAGCTGGTGTCTGGCTGTTCCTGTGAAAATGGGAGGACAGAAAATGGGAGGACAGAATATAGCCACTCTTCAAAGGGTTTTTCTATAAAGGCAAAGGAAAAAGTGGTGCAATATCCAAAGGGGAAAGCAACATTGAGAGACTTTGTCTCCCAATATGAAAGCATATTGGTATATTTAAAAAGAAGTTCTAATAGTAAACAAACAACACACACATCCACATGTCAATGATACAAGAAGAGAGCATTCCCATATACTCCACACACATTTTCCTCTACAGTTAAAATTTTTCACGACTAATAAACTAATACTGATACATTTTTATCAGCCAAACACCATAATTTATTCACCTTCCTTTAGTTTTTTACCAAATGTACTTGTTCTGTTCTAGGATCCCATCCAGGAAAATACACTGCATTTAATTATCATATTTCCCTAGGGTCCGCTTAATTTTAACAGTTTTAGATTCCTTAATTTTTATTACCTTTTCAGTTTTAAAGGCAAGTACTGATCAGGTATTTTTATAAAATGTTCCTCCATTGGGATTGGTCTGATTGGTTCTACTCATTAGAATAGGATTCTGTGTTTTTGAAGGGAGACCACATGGCTAAAGTGCCATTTTCATCACATCACATGAAAGGTACATACTATCAGCAAGACTTATCGCTGTATTGGAATTGGAAAAACAAAACAAAACAGATTCTCTTTATTGTTTCTACTTCAACATAATGGAGTTTGTTGTTAATAGGTAAAGGTTTTGCTAAATTTAAATGGTGTGTTTCAATAATTTCCCATTTTTTTGGTTATGTTAGATACTTTTGTCTCTATATTCTTCTTTGCATCTTTGCATCTGTAGATAGATAGATGATATAGATAGATAGATAGGAAAATATTTATCATACCAAACCAAATTATTTATTTATATGTTTCTCTACATTTTATTTGCTTATATAGCCAAGTTTGATTTCTTGTATCTATTATTGTAGAGGAGACACAAATTATAATTTAATGATTAAATACATAAATGCTAAGATTAGAGGTTTTCATATGCAAGACACTAAATAATTTTTAAATATTAGAGAGAATTAAATATAATTACTTGTAGGTGTTCTCAGATTATGACCAAATCTACATTGTTAGTCTCATCTATAATAATAAAAGCATTATATGCTAATTGGACCAGACAGCCGAACAACCTTCCAGACGACCTTCCAGAAGAACCCGGAGCTGCAAGGGCTGAGCCCCTTGCACAAATTTCGTGCATCGGGCCTCTGGTAATTATATATTTTAATAAATTTCAATATAATAAAAAAGGCTAAAATTTTTGGGAAAGTAAAAGAAAATGGGAATTTCTCTGATTTTGTTTTTTAAAAGTATCTCTAAGATTCAATACTATGGGGTGAAAAAAATGTTACTGTATAAGCAATAGAAATTTACATAGAGTAATTGCTTTGGATTTCAATCCAATTTTACTAGCATATATTTTCAGTATAATTTATGACTGCTTCATTTTGAAATAGTTATTGTATTTTTAAAGGTAGATTGGTAAAGATCAGTCCAATTCTCTGTTTAACTTATCTAATGCCTGAGCTTTAATTGAGTTTATCCATCAAAGTCACATTTCATTTGGAGGATGGATGTCAGACTATAGCAGTTAGCAATAATAAAGGAAAGGACTTTAAATTAACTAACAATAGTATCTTAGAACAAAAATTAAAGTTTATGTTCATGGTCAACTTAGAACTTTCATTCAAATTAAAAGCATAGTTGAATACTGAATGATGCTCAGTAGTATCACTATAAATTGAAGACAGATAACAAAAGGTATTTAAGCCCAGTAAATGTATATGTCCAAGTGTGCCATTTATAGAATTGTGTCCATATGGAGATAAAAAAAAAGTTAAGTCAGGAGCATAATAAGTAGCTTATGTAAAATTCAATATGCTTTGATTTGCATATGTAATACACTCATTAATAGTGACATATGTAACTCAATATAATCAGGATACAAAATTTTTTCCTTTGATAGTTACACAAAGTAACTTAGAGAATGGAGGAACAGAAGGAAGGAACATATATACCTGCATTTTCTGGGTAATTATCATTGTCACTGGCTGGTGTTTGTTATTTCCCTACTCCTAGACTACGTAGCTGAAAAAGATATATGTAGAAAATGGCAGAACTCCTACATTAGCTGCACGCTTCGTGCAGTAGGGTTGTTATGGTAGAAAAGGCTAAGTAAAAGGCTCTAGTTATCAACATAATAAAGTAAAAACAGTATTGCATCCCTGAGGGGGGTATCGGGTCTGTGCCACCATCTGGGCTTGACAAATGAAAGAGTCTTGATTACCACTCTGTGCCCATTAACTTGCCTATGTGACCTGTGCAGAAGACAAAAGTATTTGGAGAAGGACAGTGGCTTATCATAATTTAACAATGTAATTGTAGTGTTGCTCTGAATAGTGTGTGTGTGTGTGTGTGTGTGTATGTGTGTGTGTGCATATAGACTGATATATAGCTTTTGATCTAGTCAGGCAATCTATATATATAAAAGACTAATATGCAAAGTGTCCCTTTGGGAGTTCGACCAGGAGACCGGGAGTTTGACCACTCGCTATGACATGCGCTAACCACCAGGGGGTGGCGTGAAATGAAGGAAGGCCCCAATTGGCAGCTGGGGAAGGGAAGCCCCAGCCGGCAGCCGGAAGGCCCTGATGGGCCTTGATCGCCAGCCAGGCCTAGGGACCCTACCCTAGTTTTTATATAAATATTTATTTTAAAATTTCAACATGCACTTCATTTGGATATGTTACTCTTACCAAGTTACCAAAAATCCAAAAGGCTGCAGTTTTTAGTGGGGCCCAAAAAACATATATATTAAAAGGGTTTTCAGTAAGGCCAAATGCCATAGAAGCTGATGTGCCCCTGGGATTTTACAATCATGAGATCTCATTGCTCTAAATGCTGGTGACAGATAGGAAGGAATGAGGCAGGCCCTCACAGATGAATTCAAGCACAGGCCTTTACGATTCAGAGTAGAACTATGCCAGTCTCTACAGATCATTAATCTCCATTTGAGAAACAGCTTGTGGCTTCTGTTGTGTTCTCACATAAGCTGAGTATTTGAGCATGAGCCACGGAGCCACCAATTTTTGTCTTCCTCATCACCCAGTCACCAAATTCACTCAAGAAACTGGTAATTCTTGGTTGATTGCCTTAAAGAAGGAATGTAACAATTGGAAAAGCAAATAGACTATGAATATCATACTGGCTTTTGGGTTTCAAATGCCTTGCTCTTCAAAAAATGATTAATTTATTAAGATATAAGTTCACTACATGTATTAGAAACCCAACTTAATAACAGATCAATTAAAATAGAAGTTTATTTTTTTCACAAGAAAGTCTAAAATTATGTGGTTTATGGTTCTGCTTTTCAAAAGCACCAGAATTCTAGAGGCTTCTATCTACTTGTGTGTCAACCTTATTTATGATGTCTAAGACAGATGGCCACAACAGCTGTCAACGACAATGCAGGAAGGAGAAAAGGCAAAGAAGGAGAAATTACAGCCATTTACTTTAAGACAAAAAAAGGAGGTTGAACAAATCACTTTTTCTTATATCTCATTGGAACAGAAAAGTGAATATGCATGACCAAAACTAGGAGGCGCAAAATTACTGTTAGTAGCAAAATGTTTTTAGGAACAAAAAATGTCATTTTTAAGAAAACGTCTTGAAAAGGATTGAGGTAGCAGGGAATTAGATTGTGAAGGTGAAGTAGGAGGCAAAAAGACTGAAGAAACAATTCTATCCATGGACATTCCAAGTGAAAAGGGATTTGGGATGGGGAGAATAAAAAGTTGAGAGAGATCCATTGAGCCAAATAAACAATAAGAAGATTTTTGAACACAGAGTATCAACTATTCAACATTAAATAGCTCATGTTCCTGTTATAATTCATTGCTTCTAATTGCTTAAAATTTTCTGAACAATCTCACTTAAGCCTCATGTCTTTAGACTTTGGGGGGAAATTCAAAGGAAAGAGCTGAGACCATGTTGGGGTTGATGCGGTCATACAGATGAAGCAGCAGGTGCAAGGTGCATGAGTGGAGACAGGAATGCAGAAGCAAGAAGTGACTGAAACAACATAATGGTTTGAGGTATTTGTAGAATTTCTAGAAAGTTTAGGCTTTTCTATAGAAAAGGACACGGAATCAGAATTCAAGTCTATCTTAACCTAGATCTTAACAGGTAATGAGCAATTTATACAATCTTATTATACTTTCTAGGTAGGGAGGGGTTCTATAAAAGTGTTGGCAAATGGTATAAGTGGGTAAAAAAAGAATTTATTTTATTCTAGTTTATCAGAAATCAATTACAAATATTACAATTATATACTTAGCAAAATCAGTAGATTTTAATAGAAAACAGAATTCCAGTGCTATGAAGTGCATTAACTAAGATTTCACAGCAGAGCTAAGAGCAGGATTCCAGGCCTGATGGCACTTGCATAATAAGTGTCTTTTACATAGTATTACATCTCCTCCAATCCTAAAGGTCTCCATGTATTTGGAGTTCTTAACTAACAGTTCCTGTCCTTAAATTTTATTTTCTCAAAATTTCCTGTCTTTCAATTTTCAAAATATATTTAACCAATTATTAATGAATAACTATACCAATGACATATATACTCTTTCATATAATCATCCCTCATTCATTCATCCATTCACTCAATCAATCACAAAATACATATTGATGGTATATGTCTAAGCATCATTCTAGATGCCAAAAAATAAAAACAAGTACGATACATATATGGTAAATTTTGTTAGATAACATCAAGCCATAACGCCCTTCTTTAGATATCAGCATTTATTTGTTGGAAGCATAGCATCTAACATTTATTTAATACTTAGTCTCAATGTCTACCTTCAATGCTTTAACTCCTTAATTTACTCTTCACTCTAACCTTTGGAGATTGGTAGTTTTCTTTCTCACAAATGAGGAAATTTGAAATAGATAAGTGAAATAACTCACTCCAGGTCACATGGCAATAAATGGCAGAGGCAGCAGTGAAATCCAGAGGCCCTGGCCTAACCCATGCTGGTAACCTATGTGTGTGACCTCTGTTTAACTCCCTTGCAGAGAGATGGGAAATGGAGAAATATCAGACTACTTCCTAACTGAACCTACTCCATGCATATAAAATGAGATCTAATTTTTATTTTAAAGATAAGATCCTTATATCTCTGTGTATACATACCGAATACCCACCATTTATACATATTTGGGTTTATAAGACAAAATAATTAATAAAACAGAACGTGAGGGCATGTGATCATTCAATATTCTCTGAAATAAGCCAAAGCTAGGACATAAAAAGAAAGGAAGACACTCTTGTTCATTGCCAGAAAGAGTATTCCGCCTGCTTTGCTGAAAACAGAACAGCCTGAGACCAATTGACTAGAGGAGGCTAAAAGCACACACAAGCCCATTCTCTTTAAAATGAAATATTCAGTAGTGAGATGAAATTAGTGACCATGAAAAGGGTTTTGAGGACATAAAACTGGAGGACAGATTCTGTCAGAGCATTTCAAGGCATTGGAAAGGGGGCCCACCTCCAGGGCAGCCCGTGGGGATTGCGCTGGAAAAGAGAGCGCTGTCATCAATCTCGGTGCAGCTGCAAACAGAAGAGCCATCAGAATTACAGCTTTTGCCATTGGATTGCAAAAGAAAAAGAAATCAGATGAATGTGTCAATAATGGACTCCACATGCACCTGGTAATTCATGCCCAGATGATATATTTGGCAAGATCAAAAATAATATGGTTACACTTGAAGAGGGGATTCCTACCTAGATCGGTTAGAGATTTCTCCTATTTTCATCAACGCACTTAAATTTATTTATGACTTTCTTATTTGAAATGAATGAGTATTTAAAAATATCTTGCAAAGGACTTTCCAAAAAAAATGGTTGAAATAATGGGTGGGTAAAAATAAGGGAGATATATCCTCTTCACCAGACACAGGTATAATTTTCAGTGACAATTCCTAAAAATAAAATCGATTTTAATGTAGAGCATATAATGTTGCTGCCACTTGCTAAAATTAGAATGTGAAATGGATATCTGTTTGTGTGGATTTCCTATAAAAAAAAGCCAATAGATAACCACAATATGAGCTCAGTCTGAACGGGATCCTGAGCATCAGAAAGTAAGAAATGCTCTCAAAATACTCAATATCCTTCCAGATTACCCCCATCCAAAATTTGGCCAAAATTAGGTTGGAAACAGATTCCTCGATCTAGATCCCATTTTGGTTTCCTTCAAATTTCCCATACTGGGTTTGTAAAAATCATAGATTAGCCGATTCAAATGAGTGTACTGCATGAAAACTATTCATTTCTATTTCAAAGCACAAAGAAGAAAGGTTTGCTGAATCTCTCTCTTTCCTCATCTCCACTTGTCACTCTACTCTTACTTCTTAGGACTTCTGGACCCTCAGGGATGAGGCAAAAAGTGGGAGCAGGGAGCACCTAATATACCCACTCTGACTACTCTCACTTAGACACATCATTTCCTATTTGTTTCCTCTCACTTAATGAAGGGGTAGACAAGAGTACAAAGTTGAATAGAATACACCACTAATAGTATTTACAATTTTCTTTCAGAAATGTCCATCATTTCATTCATGAATATTGGATAAGCTCTGCAATATGGATGGATGTCATATTTCCCAAAGTTGCAAAGGCATGTGTGCCTGGGTTGACTAGACAAGTAGGACCTATTATTCCCAATAACTTTTCTCTAAACCACCTCATCTAAACTTTCTAGACGTTTTATTGTCTGCTCTCTTGTTGAAAGATGTAAGGCAATCAATGTTGGTCGTCATGGATCAGGTAGCAATTGAGTGATTATTTAGTTGCAATTGACTTTAATGAATATAAGTTAAAAGAAAACCATTTCTGCTTTCCATGCTCTTTGAGAGCACACTGAAGTAAATCAAACTCAGTTTTGAAAATCAGAATAAATCAAGAAAGATAACAAATTTAAGTAGCTGTGAGAAAGATCTATCAGTAAGGAATAAAATGTAAGGACTAGCTTCAGGTATCTGTACTCACTCAAAACGTATTCAATTTACAAAATCCACCCTGATATAGGCTGCTTTTAAGGGTTAAAATGAAAAAACCAAATGAGTTATCCATATTAATTTTAATTTTGAAGTATTTAATGCTTCTTCACCAATTTGCCTTATATTGATTAGATAAATATAAAAATTATTAAGCTGATTTCTTCTACATGTAGAAACATTAAAAAATATAAAACTGGATTATAGCTCATGGTTTTACCATAAAAGTTATACATTACTTAAAGCATATTTCATCTTATGCCCCCAAAAGTGATATTAAATTTCAATAAAACATAAGATATGTCTGTAATCACTGATTATTTAATTTTTTAAAAAAACAACAACAAAGAAATTTGATCCACCCTTCTTTCCCCTTTATAGCATAAGGGTATATTTTAGTGTAGCCAGGTTTTGTTACTTTAAAAAAGTGTACGGAGACTCAAAACCTCAGTTTCTTCATAAGTAATACAGGGCAAAACTTATCGTGTGTGTTTGCGTAACTTATTTTTCATTTTTAAATGACAAAATGCTTGTTAATCACTAAGTATAATGTCCCTGTTAAATACTGATTAATTAAATGATTTAATAGCTTTGAAACAAAAAATAAACAAATAAAGCAAATGAACAAAAGATCACATAAGAATGTCAAACAAATTCCCTCAGTTACCAAATACATTTATCTTTTTTATTTGAGTCTGAGAAAATATATATTACATGTGTGGATAGATGATAGATAGATAGATAGATAGATAGATAGATAGATAGATGATAGATAATGTATTTATATACTTATGCAGACTGGGACCCCTCGGGAGATAACGACCTGCTAGTTTAGGCCTGCTCCCAGGTGGCAGAGGGCAGGCCCAATCCCTAGGTGCAGCCCCTGCTCAGGCTCAGAGCAGGGCCGATTGGGGAGTTGGGGCGCTGCCCCGTCATGCACAGAGCAGGGCGGATCGGGAGGTTGCGATGCCACCCTCAGTCACGCTCAGGGTAGGGCCGATTGGGGGGTTGGGGCACCGCCCCCTGTCACACTCAAGGCAGGGTCGATGGGGAGGTTGCGGCGCCAGCCCCTGTCACTCACAGAGCAGGGCCAATCAGGGGGTTGGGGCGCTGCCCCCGTCACTCACAGAGCAGGGCTGATCAGGGGTTGGGGTGCTGCCCCCTGTCACTCACAGAGCAGGGCCCATCAGTGGGGTTGGGGCTCCATACCCTGTCACACACAGAGCAGGGTCGATCAGGGGGTTGAGGAGCTCCCCCCTGTCACGCACAGAGAAGGGCCAATGGGGAAGCTGGGGCACCACCCCCTGTCACACACAGAGCAGGGCCGATCAGGGGGTTGGGGCGCTGCACCCTGTCACACTCAGGGCAGGGCCAATGGGGAGGTTTTGGCTCTACCCTGTCACACACAGA
>NW_005871049.1:7554446-7579277 GCF_000147115.1 Myotis lucifugus | reverse complement strand
AGAGCAGGGCCCGTATCAGCACAGAGCAGGCTGATCAGGGGGTTGGGGCGCCTTTCCCCTGTCACGAACAGAGCAGAGCAGATAGGGAGGTTGTGGCCCCGCTCCCTGTCACACACAGAGCCGCAGGGCTATCAGGGGGTTTGGGCGCTGCCCCCTGTCATGCTGATCCCGGTGCCGGGAGGCCTCGCTGCTCCACTGATCCTGGTGCCGGGAGGCATATTACCCTTTTACTATATAGAATAGAGGCCTGGTGCATGGGTAGGGGCTGGCTGGTTTGCCCTGAAGGGTGTCCTGGATCAGGGTGGGGGTCCCCACTGGGGTGCCTGGCCAGTCTGGGTGAGGGGCTGAGGGCTGTTTTCCGGAAGCGGGTGACTGAAGCTCCCAACCGCTCCTTTTTTTCTTTTTCTTTTTTTTTTTTTTCTGGGCCAGCTTTAGCTCTGAGGCCTCGCTGCTGAAAACATCGATACAATGTTGCGGCCCGAGCCCGGCTGAATGAAAGCCGGTTTCTGGGGTTTTGTTTAGCTTCTTATTTGCAACATAGTACATAGTTGTTTAGAGTTGCAGCTGAGAGACCGGCAAGTTAGGCAGGGAACGTTGGAGTCCGCAGTCACTGGAGCAAGCAAGCCTCCCTGCTGGCTTCAGTGCATGGCTGCCGGCCGCCATCTTGGCTGACAGTTAATTTGCATAAGGATATGCTGATTAGCCAATGGGAAGGGTAGCGGTCGTACGCTAATTACCATGTTTCTCTTTTATTAGTGTAGATGTGTGGATAGATGATAGATAGATGATAGATAGATAGATAGATAGATAGATAGATAGATAGATAGATAGGTGATAGATAATGTATTTATATACTTATACACACATATGTATTATCGACAAGATAAAACTACCAATTCACCAACAAATTTCTATATTTGAAGGCAGGCATGCTTTGGTTTGCTTATGATGAAACATTTTCTATGTAAATGAATTGCTTCTGAAGCTGTCTGCTTGTCAAATGTGTAAGGCATACAAAATAGCTAGAACTCAGCCAATGATAGAATATTATCTTGCAGGCCCGACCTCATTAAGAACAATGCAGAACTCCATTAAAATGTGTGAAGAATAATTTAAATGATGACTTTTTTGATGGAATAATAAGAGTTTGTCATATTTATAACAAGTACAGACTCGGTGACAACAACAAAATAATATTCATTTCTAAATCATTTTGAGATAACAGCAAAATATTTTTTTCACTAGTAATTAGAGTTTAGGAAGTTGAAGGTAGGGAAGAGTATGAAGAAAGATTTAGAAAACACATACTTTTCATTTTAGAATGAGAGTTCTTAAAAGATAGAATTGAAGTCCTTATCTTTTCTACTCATGTTGTTCCTAGAGTAAGTCTAACTGCTTTCTAGTTTTCCAATTTGGGTCCTTATTTGTGTAGCCCACTGTTAATATTCAAAATATCATCCACATTTTGATACATTACAAGTAAAGCCACTTAAAACCAAATAATATGTAGTTCAGGGTTGACACTGTAGTTTAGATTTATCATTAGCATCTGCTACCTGACTTGAAACCTTACTTTCTATACCTTTTCATCGAAATTTCAGTGAATATTTAGAAATACTGAAAGGACTCTCAGCCTTTTTTGAGAAGTTTAGAAATTCAAAGAGATGGTATAGAAAACAACATTCAGAGGAACTTGAATTAATTTGCTCCTGCTGGGAGATTGTACCCCATGCTTTTCCTCGGGAAAAATTACATTGCCCATATATTGTACTTCCAACTGAGATTTTTGTGTTTATTTTTGCCATTGAACAAACACTTAAAGGACAGACATAGTGACATGTACTTTATAATAGTCCTCCATCCTCTGTGGCTTCTGATATGTTTTCCCAGCAGGCCTCCTTGATTCAACTGTCCTGTAGCCCATCCTGACCTTAGGAGTAAGACTGTGATCTGGACATGGCTAGTAGCTGTCCTTCCATGGTTTTGTTTGTTTGTTTGTTTGTTTTAATTTTGGTTTTTTTTATTTGTTTGTTTTAGAAAACAAGAAAGACTGTCTTTACTCTCTGGCTCTGTGTTTTTGTGGATGCTAGGATACCAGATTCACCTGTTTCTACCAGTTCAACAAATACTCTTGAGCGCATGCAATGAGCCGGGCACTATTCTAGACACTGAGGATGGAGCAATTAACATTACAGCCTTCATGGAGCTTCTACTTCAGCCCCGAGAGAGGATGACAAAATGAAACTGGCCCCAAGAATGAAACACTTTGATTTTTGTGATCTACCCTGTTAAGTCTTACACAATTGGTATCCCATCTTCAAACCTCTATTTGTCATATGTTTCATTTCAAATAGTTTGTTTGTGGTATCTTGTAGTTGTGGCCAACAGTTCCCAAAGGAAAACTTAAAAAGTTCACTATTGCCTGGCAGGCATGGCTCAGTGGTTGAGTGTTGACCCATGAACCAGGAGGTCATAGTTGGACTCCTGGTCTTGGCACATGCCCTGGCTGTGAGCTTGAACCCCAGCGTGGAGCATGCAGAAGGCAGCCGATCAATGATTCTCTCCATCATTGATGTTTCTGTCTCTCCCTTTCCTTCTCTGAAATCAAATATATATATTTAACATTTAATATATATTAAATATATATTTAATATATATATTTAATTCACTATTATTAGAAGTATCACAGATTATATAGTAATATGAATATTGACTTATTTTCATTCTTTTACTCAGTCTCTCAATTTATGAATCTTATAAAAAACACAACGTGTTTCTCACTAAAATGAAAATATTTATTTTATTAGCCCACTTTTAATTATTAGCAGAATTTGAGAATTAAGCTAAATGAGCAATATTTGTTAGAAAGAACACTTGGTATGACCAGCTTCTGGATTTAATAAATCTATAATTGAGAGGACATTTTCTAAAATTGCAGAGCTATATTTACATATTTCCTAATGTGACATGCAAAAGTGAGATAAGTGTTTTACTATACATCCAACATGCTGAAAGGTAGAAAAACAAACTCTATATACACTAATAGCTGAATCCTCATAGAAAATAATAACAAGGTCAAATTGTATCAAATAAAAACTCTTTATTGAGTCCCTACTCTATTTAAGGTACTCTGTGATTTACTCTTAAGTGTTCATAGTAAGAAAAGATAAGTTCCCCAAGGACCTAACAGTCTGTTTGGGAGACAAGATTGCCTCAATGGTTGATTGTCAGCCTATGAACCAAGAGATCATGGTTTGATTCCCAGTCAGGGCACATGCCTGGATTGACTGCTCAATCCCTAATGGGGGACATGCAGGAGGCAACCAATCAATGATTCTCTCTCATCATTGATGTTTCTATCTTTCTCTCCCTCTCCCTTCCTCGCTGAAATCAATAAAACATATTAAAAACAAACAAACAAAACAAAACCAAAAAAACACACAAGTTTTTGAGGGGGGTTCTCTGAAAAAAATAAATTTATAGGCAGGTCATCCATTTAACAAGTTATTTAATAGAATTTTGATGTAAGAAAGAGAAAACTAATCAAAGAACAGTAAAAGCATATAATAACTTAATAGGATAAATAACCTATCTCAACAACTATGCTTATTATAAGATATCAACAAAGAGGATATAAAAAATGTCAACCTTCAAAATGATAAGAAAATATACAGAAATATGTTTATAATGATTTTAAGTTGCATCAACCTACATGTTATACATTTGTTACTAAGATTTTGTTTTCCTAACAATTTTTGAAGTTGAATTTATAAAAATGTTTATTTTATCTAATTTAAAATATTCCAATAAATAATTTTAAAAAATCTTATTGAAATCAAGAAGGCAATTCTTCATATAAAATGTACCCACAATTAAAATAACTTTTTTATATTTTGTGTTTCATGTCAATATAAAGTGTATGTTCTTTGCCTTACAAAAATTTCCAATGTTACCATGCATGAGATTAGTACTAAGAAGTTAAGTATGTTTATTTTCTATATATATATTCTCCAGTATTGCAGCATTAATTTTTCAAGTGATATTTAAAATCTCAAGAAAGATTAATATAGTACTGAATAATGGTGGCACATGTGTAAAACATTAACACTGCCCTTTACCCATCTTGCATATTTCACATTTATTTGTTTAAAATATGAGCAGTACCACATGACTTCAAGCATCTGGCATACAGATGGAGAATTGTGGGTACCAAAATATCAGATCTATTTTGGTGGAGTAATGAATACCCTTGCATATGTTGTCTTTGAAAAAGAAAGTTTTACAGTTTCATGCAAAGTGCAAAAAAAAAAAGCCTATTATTCTTAACTTGGAAAAAAATATGTGGATGCATTAATGGATGTCACAAAAGATAAAGATCTTTGGATAATATCTAGTCATTTAAAGTGAAAATCCAAGATTAAAACAGCACTTGATGGAGAGTAAAGTGTTATCTTTAGGTGGAAACAGCTGATGAGGGGTTTAAGCACACAGGTATGAACTTCGGCAAAGAAGACTGAGGCTTCTTCCAGTAGGCTGCATGTTTATATAGAGAAAAACGTAGGAGTCAAGTAATCTACTGAGATGCTTCAGAGACGACATGAGTGACTAAATCAAATCGAACTTTTAGAGCCAAAGTCATCAGGAGTTTGACAGAAACCTAAGAGGGATATCAAAAGAATCACATTCACTATGCATGTTCTGTTTTCTAGATAAAGCTTCAAATTTATTTACCACTCAACTTCCTACCTTTTTAGTTTTTTTTTTATATTGCTGTTACCTTTTAGGTTTTGACCCTGTTACTGATCCCCACTTTCACAGATTTTATTTTTTAATGCACTGGAGATCCTCTACAATTTGTTGAAAGTAGAGTGTCAGATACAATACAGAGGAATTGAAGAGGCACCTGTGTCCTGCAGTGACACTGTGTAATGGAGCTGTACAAAGTATAGAAAATGTATATGTAAAAACATACTACAATGTTAGAGTATGTCTCCAGGGGAGCAGAATAACGTTTTGTTCTCATGCTGTTAACTGAGATGACTTGACTATAAAAATATTGTTAATAGGAAATTAATTTCTAAAAAAGTCAATCTTTAAATGTAAGTCCATGTTTTTTGAAATCAAATATTTGTTTTGAAAGATTTTTCTCTTGAAACTTTTTTTCATGTACATAATATTCCAGAGAGATTTACTTAATGTAATTTTACATCTAAATATTTTATCCATACAAAGGATAAATAGATCCATTAGTCCCAAGAATTTCAGGGAAAGTCACTTAAAAGTAAGTCAAATATAGTTCAACACACTATATTTGTGTTAAACAGTGTACGCTTTAGATCAACGCATTTTTCATTCTAATTTTGCCATGTTGACCAATTAATTTATTCCCTTTTATTTATTTATTTTTTTGCAAGGTCAGACAAAATTATCACCATCCTGAAAGGTTCATTCTGGAAATTAAGTCATGGTGTCTATTGTTTTTTTCTTGAGATACTGACTTCAAAACCTCCTATTCAACATTATATATAGGGGTAGGAAAAAGTAGGGCTGTGGTTGTATGTGAAACACAGTTTATTCTTGTATTATTTATTAAGTATTGTATTATATTCCATGTGAACAACTATAAACCTACTTTTGCCCACCCCTGTACATAATCCCTGTATATTTGTGTGAAGCACATTCTGCCTTCAAGTCACAATCTTAATTTTTCCTTCACTAGATAGAACAGAAGAGAATTAGAATCAGGAGAGGTGATTCCTCTCTTTTCTATAAGAGACAAGAAATTCAGTTTCTTCTGATGGAATTCACATGCATTTCACTGCACAAATCTCGCCATGCTCCAAGCAAATTTTCTAGTGTATATTGCTCCTATATGCAGATTTTGTAAATTAGTAATCCACACATGAAACCTAATGTCACCCCAATAAAATTTAAAATAAATAAATAAATAAGAATGAATCCTTTCTAAAGATTTCAAAAAAGATTAGAAATACAATGGCCATTGTTTGCTTGACAAAGATAAAAACAATGTGTTGCAAGTGTTTACTCAAAATAAGAGAGGCCATATAAAGGATACTTGTTCCATATGCTAGGAAACAAGAGAACTCAATGTGTGTGAATCTGAGAACTAGTAACAGGGCATAGAAAAATTGATTAATAAATTATTTGATAAATTGTAACTATTGTTATCTTCAAAAATTAAACTAATTTGTATCCCAGACATCCTTGTGTTTTTTCTTTTATTTTCTTTTGTTTGTTGGAGACAGGGATGCTAAATTAATCTGAATTACTTTATTTTCTTATTTTTAGAGCTAAAAACTTATGAAGTGAACTATCCACTTAAGTAATTTTATTTTCATTGATATAGTAACTATAAAAGTATAATAAAAAAGATAGAGGAATTAATATGCAAAAATTTTACCTAGAACTTATACATATTAAACAAATCCATCTTGCTGTTAATAAACGTTAAATAGCGGTTTCAAAATTTGTAAAATATTTCATAAGGTTCTTGTAAGGAGATGTATAAAGTGTTTATCGGAGTGCCTGGATATAGTGAGTACTCAATAAAAAATATCAATACTATAAATATGTATGGTATTTCAGTCATATTAATGATAATAAACATGGTTAGTAGTATAGTTATGGGACAGATGCCAGGATTTGAACCCAACCACTGCTACAGAATGTATAGTGACTGTGGCCAACTTACTTAACCACACTAAACTTCAGTTTCTTCATTAACAAAGGGTAAAAGAGTAGATAAGGATGTTGTGTCTCATAAATTTAGAGGAATAATTAAATGTTAAACTACAGCCTGGCTGGGTGTGGCTTGGTATTTGAACATCGACCCAGGAACCAAGAGATCACTGGTTCAATTCCTGGTCAGGGCACATGACGGGGTTGCGGGCTTGATCCCTAGTAGGGGACTTGCAGGAGGCAGCTGATCAATGATTCTCTCTCATCATTGATGTTTCTCTCTCTCTCTCTCCCTCTCCCTTCCTCTCTAAAATCAATAAAAATATATAAAATAAATAAATATTAACTACAAGAATTCGATAATAGTACTCAAGTAATAGTGATATTCTTATTTTTCTTATGTTTAGTATTCAAAGACTAAAATTTACAAGGAAACTTAATGTCCTTTAATTCAATGATCCATCTGATGCTTGACATCCCTTGACAAATCTGACAAGTCATGTTTCTATATTTAAACATCTCCAGTGGCAGTAGTTTCTCCTCTTCGAACAGAAGCTATTTCTGAACTTTAAAATATCTTTCTAAACTGATTCAAAAAGGTGGGTTCTTAAAGCTTCAAATCACTGAACTATTTCTATCCCTGGCTCATACACACTTAGATCCTATGTCTTCTCCATGTGACAATCTTTCAAGCAACTAAAGGCAGTTATGTACCTCATCTGTAGGGTTGCCATACAATATGTTGCCAAAACTGAGATGCATTTGTGAGTAAAAGGCCTAGCATTAAAACTTACGCTAGAATAACAGGTATAAACCTCTACTATAGCAGGGAAACCGGGATGTATGGTCACCCTCTGTGATGCCTTCTTTCCATTAGGTAAAATATTCTCAGTACCTGCAACTCTTCCTTTCATGATTCAGGACTGTTTCCTTTTTTTTTCTTTTCTTTTTTTTTTTAAATATATTTTTATTGATTTCAGAGAGGAAGGGAGAGGGAGAGAGAGATAGAAACATCAATGATCGGCAGCCTCCTGCACGCCCTCTACTGGGGAGAGATCCAGCAACTGGGGCATGTGCCCTGACTGGGAATCAAGCCTTGACCTCCTGGTTCATAGGTCAATGTTCAACCACTGAGCCACACCAGCTGGGCAGGACTGGTTCCATTTTAATGTAGCTCTTCTAATTTGTTTGAATCTCCATTTTAGCTTAGAGTCCTCTCTAGCTGAATTCAGAACTGCAATGGAAAATATGGAAGGTCAAAGCTCAGCAGAAGAATTTAGTAAGGCAGCCCTGTGTAGGCAGAACAAATACATAATCACAGCATTTGAAACTAATGTTTTTAGGTTTGTTTTGTTGTTTTTGTTTTCCATTTCAGTATATTCTGAATATTCAGCCCTATGCTATGTGAATGCAACTGAGACTTCAATGGGAACATGACATAAATTTATCACTACACTAGAGAAAACAAAACAAAACTATGATCTATGAGTAGAAAAACATAACATTGATTAAATACAAAGGTTAAAAAAGAAAACTTGAATATATAAATGAAATGGCTAAAGGAACTCGGGTAACATCTATTTTTTAAAAATATTTTCATTGATTTCAGAGAGGAAGGGAGAGGAAGATAGAGATAGAAACATTGATGATGAGAGAGAATCATTGATCAGCTGCCTCCTGCACGTCCCCTACTGGGGATCGAGCCTGCAACCCAAGCATGTACCCTTGACTGGAATTGAACCCGGGACCCTCCAGTTCACTAGTCAATGCTCTATCCACTGAGCCAAACCAGCTGGGCTCAACATCTATTGTTTTTAACCCTCTACCAAGAAAGTGGTAGAACATCAAAATATCTTTCCAAACAAATATCTCTCTCCCTCGCTCAATTAACTTCACATCTTTTTTGATAAATACATTTTGTACTGATTTATAAACATTCCATGTTCCTTGTTGAAATCAGGAAATTAAAATCCCACAACTACTTTGGGTTAATCCATATTAGGGAACTAATGGAATGCAAATTATCATTAATGATTGTAAGTATGGTTTACTATAGAAACTGCTTTTATGATTTACTTACATTCCTTATATTTCATTATATTAATCTCATTTATTCCTCACAGTCACTGCCCACTATTATTCATAGATAAAGATATTGGGCTCAGACAGATTTTGACATACCCTATTGGTAATAGAGCTGAGATTCAAACTCAGGGAGTCTTGCTCTAAGACCACTATATTCCCTTGCCTTTCACTCTGTTGAAATAGTACCTGAATGAGAACTCAGAGGGCAAACGGAATAAATAGGAAATGTATAGCTATGTTTCTGGAGCAACAATGCTAATATGTAAGATATTTTCAAAGGGAAGTAAGCAGATAGGTTTAAAATAAAAATCGGGACCTGGCCGGTGTCGCTCAGTGGTTAAGCATAGTCCTATGAACCAGGAGGTCACTGTTGGATTCCTGGTCAGGACACATGCCCATATTGTGGGCTCCATCCCTAGTAGGGGTTGTGCAGGTGGCAGCCAAGCAATCAGTCTCTCTCATCATTGATGTTTCTATCTCACTCTCTTCTTTCCTCTCTGAAATCAATAAAAATAAAGTATAACTAAAAAAAATAAAAAAATAAAATTTGGGCCCTACCAATATAACTTATCTAATCAAAGTTATTGAAAGCAAGAGAAAAGCATACAAAAGTAATGTTTAAGAATTTGAAAAATTGGTACAAGGAGGTCTCTTGCATGACTCATGAAATGTATAATATTTATGACCAGGTTCTGAAGTGAAGTCCCTCCCTACTCTCTATGCTGATCACTCTAAACTTTGCCAGAAACATTTGCCTAAAATCACAAAAATATAAAACTATAGTATATTTTATGAAAAAAATGTTTGGGGTGATTGTCTAAATTCCTAAAATAGTAATAGCAGGCATCGTGGTAAACTTTCACAGTGAAATATATACCCACATTTCAGTCAAAATAGAATATCTTGTCTTTTTGTATAAATCAGCCTAATGACATTGTTTCAAGGGAGAATTAGACCTTTTGTTTGGCTTAATTTTTTTTTAATTTGAGAGAGAAACATTTAACCTTGCTCTATTTTCCATCTCGGTAATAGCCAACAGACGGTGTAAAGATCATGAACGTGGCACTTCCATATATATGAAAAGGGCTTGGCATTATCCCATACTTCCTCGTGCCAACTAAACATTCCAGTATTCCAACTCCCAAATAGGCCATCAGGGCCATATGCTTCATTAAATATGACTGGCCTTCCAGTATCCACATTATCATCATTTAAGATAATCCTGACATGAGTGCATGTATCAGTAAAACTGACTTAAGCTATTAGAGTATGAACATTCATTTGAGTTAAAAAGTATCTTACTTGTCCTTTACTTTATCTATGGCAGTAATGACATAAAGCATACCTGTAAAAGAGACTAATTATTCAATATAAATCATATCTCTGCCTTCAAAGGTTTTTATTTCATTCTCAGTGAAATAACTATCATCATGCCTCTTTGCTTTGAATTTCAGGAAAAATATTGTTCATAACAGAGTTGTCATGTGTATATACATGTGCAAGTCTACCATGTATATCGTAGCCATTTGTAAAGAATGGGAAATTTAATAAGAAAATGTGAAATAATTATAGTCACAATTAGGAATAAGAAATTTAAATTAAATGAATTAAACATTGTACCATTTTGCTGGGTTTTATTTTTTTCTTTTGCCACTGATATCTAAATTGTACAGTTTTATAACCAATCTTAAGACAGGGATTTGAAAATTTATGCCCTAATGAATTTTATGGTTAAAATAAAGCACACATACAAAATGCTTTTACATACATTTCTAGATGATTTATATAATTAATGCTGAATAAAAAGGCTTATAATAAATGAACTCAAATAACATAGAAATGGACAAATGAATCAATTCTAAATAAGCACTACTATAAAGAAAGAAACATTTCATATAGTTCACTACTAAAAACCCATTTTCTACTAAAATACTTGATATATAGATGTTCTAAAAGCATGATTTGAATAAATAAATAGATACTGCATTTCTACTAAAATTTTCTAAATGCCAGTACAGTATACTAAAGACTTAGGTGCTCTAAATTTCTAACTTCTCCTTGAGAAGAAACATAACTAGACATAAACTTTTTATAAGTACCGCGCGCTAACCGATTGCGCCACTGGAGCTCCAACATAAACTTTTTAAAATACACACACACACACACACACATACATACATGCATATGTGTATATATATCGTATATATATTTTATTGATTTCAGAGAGGAAGGGAGAGGGAGAGAGAGATAGAATAATCAATGATGAGAGAGAATCATTGATAGTTTGCCTCCTGCACATCCCACACTGGGGATTGAGCCCACAACCGGGGCATATGCTCTGACTGGAATAGAACCGTGACCTTCTGGTTCATAAATTGACACTCAACTATGCCAGCCGGGCACTAGACATAAGCTTTTAATTAGACTAAACACTTCATAGGTTTATAAATTTAAAAATTGTGAAAAAATGATTGAAGAAGACAATTTAGGTGTATTTAACATTTCATGAAGTAGACAGTCTCCTTTGAGAGAACTGCAAGATGGGTTGAAGACAGAATGCTTTAATAGTATGAAGAATAAAGAACAAGGAAGAGACAAATAAAATGATCTGAATGGCTGGGGCCACGATGTCCATTTTGTTTGGGATCAGAGTTGTCTTGGCGTTTGGGGATGGCTGACTGGATACACCATGTTTCTAGTCACGTGGAACATAAAGGGACAGGAAAGTTATCTAGTTTTCATTTGCTGATATGGCACCATCAACAGGAACAGCTACATTTGAGTGTAGAAAGTTATTTCAACCAAACATTTCTCAAACATTAACTATTTAAAGTATTTATTGGTTGAATGATTTAACTGATACTTATTTGGGGATAGTAATATGATTGTACATAAGAGTTGTTGGGACCTATAGAAACAGGCCCTAAGTGGCTGATAAACAATATAAAATACACCACATAGAGAAAGAAAGGTGTTTTAAATGATGGTGTGTTTATTTTTGTATCTGCCGAGAGTGTTTATTTTTTACCTTCAACAATATAATATATTATTTTAGTTTAGTTTTGTTTTTTCTTTTATTTTTTTCCATCATCATCCTGCAGATTTTTCATGAGTGGATTAATAAACTAAGAACTTAAAAAACAAACAAAAAACCCTGAGACTGATTATTACTCTTTATGGTAAAGGACCTTTAAAAAAAAACACTAAACTAGTTACCACAGATAAATGGAATTGTCACAGGTTCTCAACTCTGCTATATAAAGCTGAACATTAGCATTTTGAAATGAGAACATCACTTGATTGAGTGAAAGGTTGAGAGAAATCAGATCAAATGGAACGTTCCTGAGTAGAATACCAAAACAGAGATCTAGGTTTGAAGTAGAGAAATAGTATTATCACTGGTGAATAAAAGAAACTGAAAACATGGCACTGTACACACACAAACACCCAAAAGTACTTTGAGAATAAACCAAAAAGCAAAACCAGATCACTTAACTACTTTAATGCTATCTCTTTCTTTTGGAAGAATAGTTAAAATATTATCAGTGAGTGTAGATTCGATGATATGTATTCCGAAAGTAACATGTCAAAATTTTTATTTTTGTAAGTTCTTTTCCTAGGAGTTGCTATAATCTCTGATGAATGAATTGCCTTTATTGCTAATTCCTGAAGGTTTCTGAGCAGGATAAAGCTGTGTGTTACAATGGCACTCAATTATCCTGCACAGTGACAGAGTCCGCACAGAATGGGCACAAAGAGCTCTGCTTAGGAATTTGGAAACAATAGCATTGCATTTATTGCTTGTCTTTGTATAGCTGATACATTTTTAAATAAATATAAAAATAAATATATGTCTTTGTGTATGTATTTATTTATTTTTAACTTCCCTCTCTCTTCCCTTAGCACAATTCTTTCTACAGTGTAGATGCTATCTAGATTGGTATCAGATTTTAAATATGATGATGATGATGATGATAAAAATAATATAATGGAGCCACTTTAAAACGGAGTTGGAGCTGTCATCCCAGAGCAACTGCTTTGCAGGTCTTACTCCTCAAACCTTTGGAATATTTAAACTGGGCAAAGCAACCTTTGGGTAGGTCCTAACACAACATTGTATTCTAACAACTGTTTGGAAACATAACAATTAAGCAGACATTATGACTTGGAAAAAAACATAAATCTAGCTTATAACTTAATAGCAAAACCCAAATGCTTAATAAAAATAGCAGTTTTCTTTAGTTAAATCAATTCTTAATTAAATTCTATATGCTCAGACATATATTAAATGCAATGTTTTGTGGGTCAAAATGACAATGCTTCCACATTTACCTGCTATTTAGATATTCTCAAAGCAAATTTACTCATCATTTATTCAGCACATGACACCATGTAAGAATGTCTTTTAAATTTACTTATTTAAAAGTAAATTTAGTGTCTCACTGAAATTTGGAGATATTGAAACTAAATATCAATTCCAAAAGTATCCAACATTTCAAAAAAAGGCTAAAATTTTGAACTTTTAAAATGGAGGGCTTATGAATACTGAACTCAATGTAGCTCTCTACTTAATGCAGTCTGATCTGTAAGACAAAAATTAAAAACTGGGATCTCAATTTATAATTGTGCAGATGAAAAATGACTTTAAAAGCCTTTGGTGGAAATAGCTGAAGGCTTCTCTTTGAAAACATTATTATTTTCATTTTTGGCAAAAAAACAAACCACATGTTCTAATTCTCAGAGCAGAAAATGTTAGCAAGTTCCCACTGACAAGAAGAAAAAAGATAAATCTTCTGAGCGTTCACCTACTCCTGGTCATAGGTTGGAGAACAGGAACTTTCACTGGCAAACTCCTGCAAAGCTGACTTTTTCTTTTACTCTGAGGGACTCTATTTTCTTCAACTAAAGGGAAAAACAGTAAATACGACTTTGATCTTGGCCTTTCTTTACTGTAACAGACATCAAGTTTGTGTATTCCCAAAATCCAGTCAGGATAATTTGTACTTTTTGAGATAGCATCAATAACGTTAAATTATACTGATTTGCTGTGATTTGAAGAATGTATCTCTTGAGTTAAAATTAACTTTGTGTCTCTTTCTCTTTAGAAATATGCCTAACTCTGATTTTTCTCTTTTTTTAAATTTTATCTTCATCTTTTTTTTCTCTCTCTCTCTTTCTCTCTGATCAGTCCTGTAAATATAGTTTTAGGTATTATTTTTACATTACTGTTCATCGATAATGTGAAATAATTTTTGCAATGTATCTTTACAATATTCTCTGTGCTAGCACTTTTACATAATTATACCATTTAATTATAAAAAAGCATTAAAATAGTTGCTATCAATACTATTATTTTATGTGAAAAATGATGCTCAGATAAATATATTGTGAAACATCACACATTTAGTAAGAAATGAACATGTCAGACACAAGTGCTTATGCGTTTTCAGTGCTAACATTTACTCCTATTTCCCCAAAGTTTATTGGTCCCTTGCAATGTCTGTATCTCTTTATTTCTGCCCTAAGCTCAATGCTTCTCTTGCTGTCACTTTCTGCACATGTCTATTGGTTGCACATCCTCTGATTTTCTCATTTATCTCTTTCCTTTCCTATCTGAGCTAACATCATAAGAAATCTGGTAGAGTTTTGGTAATTATGAGATTAAGTTTTATGCACTTGTTTTAAAGCATATAAGAAGCTTTTATTCTGGCTTTGATTGCTACTGAAATGTGGGTATCAGGGTGCAGACTTCTAGTGGGTCCTTGTCCGGCGAAGTTGAAGAATAAATTTGTGGACTAACAGATTTCCTTAATAAAAATGTAGAAGTTTATTGGAAACATATACAAACTCCATCTGGGCAGGGTGTCCCCAAAGGTGACCCCTGGGGAGGGAGGGGCCCAAATGGGAAAAGCCTGCTCTCTCTCTCTCTCTCTCTCTCTCTCTCTCTCTCTCTCTAGTGGGAAAAAATCTAAATCCAAAAATCTAAAATATGTAAATCTGCTTTGTGTCTCTTTGTCTCTGGTTTATATATGCCTGATCTTTGTCTGATCCTGAAACTTTCTAATTGGACCTTCCTTAATTTAGGATCCCCTTGCTTTCTTCATTGGTCACTCCACTACATAGTATTGATTTCAAAGCTCAAAGCCCATGTGGTGCCCCCCTATTTCCTCTCCCCTTATCTTTCAACATTCTTCTATCCTCTGTGAAAATATTTTTTCTTTTTTCCTGATTTCTTGTGACTTTTTGTTGTTCTCTGTTGAATATATGTCTTCCTCCCTCCTCCCCCCCCCCCTTACCATGTGGCATTTCTCTATCCTCTGTAAGATCAATACTTGTATTTTGGTGTCTCTAAGCCCCCATTTGTGCATTTCTCTCCCATGGACCCTCTCTTTATTCCCTGGGACTGACTGTTTTGTCTATAAAATTCTTTTCACTACTAAATTTATATACTACTAAATTTATATATACTATTAAATTTATATCTATATGAATGAGGCATAAGTGTTTGATTTGTGAGACATCTATATTGCCCCCCCTTCCTTTTTTTCCCCACCTTTTTTTCACTTTTTCTTCCTAAGTCTTGCTTTAAAATATTATTTTGTTTTTTCTCTGCATGTAAATACATCAGAAAACAGAATTAGTACCTGGGACAGTATAAGTACATACACAAATATTTAAGGATAACAAATGATTCCTATCTCAGAAAACAAAACAAAAAAATCAATATTTTCCCTTTTAAAGTTCTACATTTGGAAATGGTATCTACTCAGAAAGGCATACAAGCCTAAATATTTAAAGAGTGTTTTTTTTCAAAGTTTCTTCTTCTAAAAATAAGTGGTAATTCAAAAGATAAAAAGTATCAGCTTGCTATGGTATTGTTTATTCCTCATTCCCCTCCCCTCACAATATTTTATTTTATTGTCATAGTATATCGGTGTTTATAAAGAAAAGAATAATTACTGAGAAAAAGTGTGTTAATTTACAAAGATTGGAAAGATTACTCCATTAAGTTATAAGTGTAGGAAAATAGAAAATAATTCTTGGAACATGCATGTGAAATACATCTATACATTTTCCAAGCTTCTGGTCTCTTTGTATTTGTATATGTATGTAAAAGATACTGTTTTGCAGAAACAAATAGCCCCATTAGACATGCCTGCACAGCTGCTGGGCAAGTTAAGTTTATTAAAATCATAGGGCAGATATTTGAAATACATGCTGGATCTCTCCAATGTCATGGGAACCGACGAAGTGAAGTAGATATATGCATTATATCTTTTCTAACTCACACCTCACACTAATTTATATATTCTCAGCCAGTAAATGCAATGGTTTCTGCAGTTATCAAATGCAGAGTTGATATATCTGTGTGTACATAAATATCTGTAGCAATTAAAATTGCTAGTGAAGTGTAGACAAAACTCAAGCATAAAGATTCTTCTACCAAAAGCTTCCCTCCATGTTTGGTGTTCTGTGAAAACACTTGGTGGGAGTTGGGGGAGGGAGTCAATTCCAAAACCTAGAGACATACAGATCCAACTAAAAGTGAAAATCTGTGAAGTAATATTATAATGCATCATACTGAAAATTTTTCACCTAGTTTTTGAAAATTGGTAACTTAAAGGCAATTATCCATATATTAGAGGCCTGGTGCATGAAATTCATGTGCAGGTATAGGCCCTAGGCCTGGCCTGCGATCAGGGCCATCTTCCCCAGCTGCCTGCAGCCAGCCCGCCCCCCTCCCCACCACCCACCCTCAGTTCCCCATTGGCCATTGGGCAATCGGAGCCTGACAGCCAGGGGAAGGGATCAAGAGGTCAGCTGTTTCTGCCAGCTCGCCAGTTCTGCCCCTGTGTGTGGGGTGACTGGTGGGGCAGGGGCCTTAGCCTGGTACCACCCATGTCCCCCGCCACCCATTCCCAGTTCCCCATTCACCATCAGGTGATCGGAACCTACCGGCCAGGGAAAGAGATCGGGGAAGGGGGGGGTGGTCAGTGCACCTCATAGTGACTGGTTGACTGGTTGTTCTGGTCATTTCGCCATTAGGGCCAATTTGCATATTACCCTTTTATTATATAAGATAGAGGCCCGGTGTACGTGTGGGGGCTGGCCAGCCTGCCCTGATGAGGGGCCCGGATCCAGGTGGGGATCCCTGCTGGGGAGTGGGGCCAGCTGGGGGAGGGGCCGCAGTCGTTCTGGTCTCTGGTTGTTCTGGTCATTCTGCCATTCGGTCACTGAGCTTTTATTATTAGGATATAAAAACCTACTACGCAAATAGACCGAATGTGCAACAACCAAACAAACGAACAACCAGTCGCTCTGATGTGCACTGACCACCAGGGGGTGCACACAGAACATGGCAGGCATTGGCAGCAGAGTGCGGAACATGGCCGGTGTTGGCTGCAGCGGGATGGTGGGGCAGGTGAATGGGAGTGCCAGACCGAGGTGGGGCGCTGGTTGCTGTCATCGGGGTGAGCCTCTGGTGGTTACTGAAAATTCTTTGCTTTCACGCACCACGATCCCGCCAGTGCTCGCCCCGCTCTCACCCGCTGCCAGCGCTGGCCTCAATCGCTCTGCGCCATCAGCAAGTGCAAGTGAGGCCAGCATCATCAGCATGTGGGAGTGGCAGTGGCGGGAGTGGCGCTGCTGGCAGACAGGGGGCTGGGGGACACGGCAGGATGGGCCCGGCGGGGCATGGAGGATGGGTCGAGACCTGCCTCTGTGCCCACTGCAGCCTCGCGGCCCACAGTTCCTTTCAAGGTGCACGAATTCATGCACTGGGCCCCTAGTTCTGTAAATAATGAGCAGTCATCTGCTCACTGCTGTAATGAATAGTGATGAAGAATATAACCTTGAAATATGAGTTGGGCCCTGCAAACTGTCACAGGAAGGGAAACGTGTAAAGAACTGTGTAGTGTCTCACACAGAGTAACACTCAGTTATTAAGTACTACTGCTTTTACTATTATTATCTTTACTGTTATCATTATCTTATTGGTAGAGATCATCTCCACATGTGATACTTGGTGAAAATAAGTACTGGTATAAGGCTTCCAATGACATAGACACTCACCAGAACAGCAGACACCCTGAGTTTCCCATTGACGTGCTTGTGTGTGCCCAACCCTTCATGTAGTTTTATATCTTACCAGTCCCTGTGGTCCAGGATATGGAATCTGGAGCCAAGCTGTCTGAGTTAGAATTTCAGCAATGCCACTTATCAGCTGTATGATCTTGGCTAAGTCACTTAATCTCTCTGTCTCAGATTTCCTCTGTAAAGTTTGCTGATAAAAAATAGTACCTTTTTTATATGATATTTGTGAGGATTCAATAACCATGTACCCAGCATTGTCCATGCATTGTTTGGCACTGAACACCAAATAGCTCTAGGGACTTTCTGTCTACATGCCTCCTTTTTGTTTTTTAAACTCTTCTTTTATCAAGAAAGGTGATAAAGGAAATAGGCATAAAATGAAAATATATATTACATATATAATACCTTGGAATTGTCTGCATTTGTCATGCGTTGCTTTCCTAGTACCCGAGGAAAGCAGCATATCATACAGTGAATTATACTTATGTGCACAGCACTTTTTAGTGTCCCTATTGCACAGAAACATGTAAGTGGATTAATAGAGTGAAAATAATTATTTTATGCACAGAGTCACTGGGGAAAGTATTTTTAGTTCTTTGAAGTGTTTTCCCTCCACTTGACTAATTATCAAGTAGCTGCCTGATTGCTGATTGATTGATGATGGATGGAGAGGAGGTTCAGCAGGTGTAAATAGTTTGGTTAGCATAAGTGCTTCCAAGGAAGAAGCCACCAGTTCTGAGGCAGGCAGAGCCACAGACGTCTCTCCTAAGGGTACTGATCTGGAGGGTAAATGTCGAATTTGTGTTACAAATTGAAAAGAGGGGGATCTGAAGAGTATCTTAAATATAATTGCTAATGATAATCATAATTCTGCTTCTGATGATAGTAAACAAAGAGTCTTTGTATTTTAAAATTCAAGGAGACAAAAGAAAGTGAAGAAAAACTTACAGATAAATCTAACTTTTCTAATCTTATAGTTTTAAAAAACTGTAGCTATATATATATATATATATATATATAGTTTAAAAGTGACACATATTGAATGATAAATAATAATATTAAAATAAATGTTAAGAATATAATTTATTATTATTAAAACAAAATGAGCATGGAGGGACCTGGAGAGTACTGTGCTAAGCAAAATAAGCCAGTCAGAGAAAGACGAGTATCAATCACATGATCTCACTCATATGTGGAATCTAATGAACAAAATAAAACTGTTGAACAAAATAGATCCAGAGACATAGAAGCATGGAACAGACTGTGTAATCTCAGAGGAAAGCAGGGGTGGGGTAAGGGGAAACAATCAACCAAAGAAGTTGTATGGATATATGCATAATCCATGGACACAGACAATAGGGTGGTGGAGGCCTGGGGTGGGCTGGCTTTCAGGGTTCAATGAGAGAAAAAAAAAGGGTACATATGTAATACTGTCAACAATAAAGATTTTTTTAAATAAAATAATAAAGCTGAACAGATGATATAATAAAGAAAAAAAAGAAACTGTAATTTTTTAAGAAGTGATTATATTTTAAATTTTGCAGTAAAACTAGAAATTAATACATTTCCATGCTTTTATATTGCTATATAACACAAGCAAAAATATGTGACACTGTTTTATAAATAATGATAAACTGATTACTTTATTCAACACTATATTATTTTAATGGAAGTCTGTTCAATTAAAATTTCAGCACACAGATAATTGTGCTTGTAAAACTTTTTTCCCTTCAGTAGGCATTTGCATGTTCAGAGTTGAAGCACTCTGAAAGAGAAAAAAAATGAAATTCGAGGGAGTCAGGGAACAGTGGAAAAACAGGTCACATTCAGAGACTGAGTGAGAGCTTCTGGGTGGAGGCAAGACCAGGCCTGCATCTGCCCGCTTCCCCATAGTTTCAGGTGTACTCAACACACAGGGAACAACATGAGGGTGAAGGTCAATTTCCCACAACCAGCTGCTGTCCCAAGGCTGAGTCGGAATATGCGACCCCAACCTAGCTGCACAATGTCCACCTCTTCTTGGGACCAAATAAACATCAGATGATTTCAGCACATTGTCTCAGTACATCTCAGAAAAGGTAAATAATACAGAACTTAACAAGGTGGAGGTAGGGAGGGACCTGTGGACAAAATGACCCAATCTACATAGCTGTGCACCCAGCTCTATGCAAAAGAGATGTAGAAAGAAAGAACAGGTTAGTTATTTTACCCTAAAGACAGAGGGAGGCCTTACCTTGGTCTTCCTGCCACATGGAAGGGGAAATGTAATGGAAGATCCCACAGGTATTCCTATTTCAATCCACAGTAAACCTGCCTACTAGTTACAGTCCAGTTAGATTCTGACAAATGATGTCAGTGATCCCTCTCCCTGACCATGTACCTGAGAGAAATCCTGGCAGAGCCGGCTGTCATAGCCCCTCTCTAGTGATTGAACATGATTTTTTTCCCCTACAGTATGAATTCCCTCCCTCATGCTACTAAAAGACAAAGTAGGGCCAAATTATAAGCAATAGAAAGATCATCAGCTAAATTCAATTGAGCGCTTATGATATTCCAAACATTTTTTTCAGCAGATAAAGATGAATTACCAATTTGATCCTCAAAACTGCTTATTGCCCTCACCCCCCCTACTGTCTGTGTCCACTGGTTATGCTTATATGCATGCATACAAGTCCTTTGGCATGAGCAGGGGGATGAGGGGGGCAGTGGAGGGATAAGGACACATATGCAATACCTTAATCAATAAAGAAAAAAACCTGCTTATTGTAGTAAATGCTGTTATTGCCCCACTTTACAGATAATGAAACTCTGATATAGAGAGATTAAGCAACTTTATCAAATTTTTATACCAAGTAAGTGGCAGAGGTAGAATTTAGTTTGAATCTAAAGTCACCCCCTTAAAAATTAGTCTCTACTGTATCGCACAATTACATAGACTGTGGTAAAATCCCAGACCCTGTTATCCTAGGAAACTTAATTACAGATGGGAATACTACTGATGATCTGATAGAGTTATTGTGAGAATTATATTAAGTCACCTACAAGTCCCATCTCTCTGGTCATTTCCTTTCTCTCTTTAGCTTCCAATCCCCAAGTGTTCTCTGCTTACTTGTTCCTCATCCAAAGGTCCTTTGTTCATCTTACTCCAGAATGTATTCACTGTTTTTTTCTTCCTTGATAAACAAATATCTCATTTCTATTTACTCCTCACAACTACATTGATTTTATATCCTAACTTTAACTGAAATTTTATTGTTTCCACTCCAGCATTTTCCAGTTGAATTTTCTCTTTATTCCTAAACTGTTTCACTATGGAGTTCCAAAGCAGGGACTATAGATAGAATATATAGTATGCTCCACCTATCATCTATTTGTCTGTCTATCTATCATCTATCTATCTATCTATCTATCTATCTATCTATCTATCTATCTATCATCTATCTATCTTATATACTATGTACTTATGTAATGTATATATAGAACATATATGTAGACTATATATAAAATATATTCTATTTTATTAAATATATGTATCTCCATTATTCTTTTTAATCTCCCACAAATGTCAAGAAATTTCATGAATATTCCCTAGACTGTCCCTAGAGAATAATGTATGGCACTTAGTGGTCTTCAAAATATATTTGTTAAATGAATGAGTGAATGCACGAATGAATGAATGAAAAATGAATTCTCATGTTTTTATATATAAAATATATTTTTTTCTCTCCTAAACCCTGTGAAGGAAAAATCAAGGAGAATATGAACTACTTCCTAGCATTTATCTCCATAAATATGTAGAAATCCCAATAGCATATAAAAGTTCAATTTGTTTCATCTAGCAAAACACAGAACATTGGTGTCTTTGATATCACTGTGCTTCAGATCTTTAATTTTATGAAAAGCACACCTTGGTCTAATTGCATCCAATTAAGATAAAATCTGAATACATTGTTGATGTTATTGAATTCTAAATCTAATGCTCAATTACAAAATGACTCCAAACCACTGCCAAGATCTAGACAACTGCGGCCTCTCCTAGAATTTCTTTTGCAAAAACAGCCTACATTATAAATCACTTTGTATGCAATGAAGGTCAGCTATCTATAGTTAATGGGATGTTTTCTTGCTGGATAATTTATGTATGTTGCTTTTCTTTCATCAGAATACACTTTTGGCTACATATGGCCTGATATTAAAATGTCTATATATTTCTCAAGGTAAATGCTTTAGTGGATTAAAAGAGTGAAATGTATTCATTCTCTAAAATTAAAAATTAGCAGTAATTAGGTGAATAATGAGCATGCTTTTATTTCAAAATCAGAAAATTTAAGAAAACATTTTTGTTTAACATGAAACAGGACAAGGGAACATTCAGGCTATACATTCAGAGAGATTTGGATTTTAAAGTAGGAAAATATGAAGAAGTCTAACAAACAATAAGAAAATTTACATTTTACAAGTCAAAACTACCAAAGTTTTATGCAGAGAAGCCATCTCTTGAAGCCTCATTTCCTTAAAATGCATGACCTTCCTGATTGCAACAATGTGAGGCTGGACCCAGTGACCCCTCCAGCCCAAATTCCTTTTCTGAATGTGAGATGACCTGGGTTCAAATCCCAAATCAACCACATAAGGCTTGTCAGATCCTAGTCAAGTTTTCTTCACCTCATTTGTAAAATGCAGGTATTCAACATTTGGGCTATTTATGAGGATTAAATAAATTAATACCTATTGACATATTTAATAGTGTACCTGGCTCAGAGTATTTATGCTTTGTTAGCACTTATTTTATTTTTAGTACTGAGGAATTGTTCTGGCAAATATTTTTCCATGGCATAAATAGGGTAGCAATATGCTCACAAACATCTTTATTTATTGTTAAACTCACTTTACTATCATTTTGTATATATCATATTATATAAATATATGAAATATAATATGTAATTCTTAGGTAAACATAGAATTATATTATTGGTGTTAAATAAAATAATTTATAATCATTGTAAAATCATAATATATTATATTATTTTGCACATTGTACTCATCATGCATATTGATTTTTTTGAGGTTATAATTTTGTAATCTTTCCTTACTTTTGTAGGTTAATTCCAGGCAATATTATAAAGGAAACAAATGAATGAGAATGGACTATACTGCCAGTGTAGGGCAAATATTTATTATTACTTCTTAAAACCACTTGAAATGTTTATATTCTAGCAATATATACTAAAAAAATATCCCTCATCTTTAGCATTTGTCAATTTTTGTGGTATAATTGTAAATACCTCCATCAAGTGTAATGCTAGCAGAGAATGTGCATGGGTAAATACACACACAGTTGTCTCTCTTGAGCCAGCACATGAGCCGACTCCAGCACATCACTACTTTTTCCTAGTGTGGGGTTCCTATCAGCTGTGCTCCATGTAACAGAAAAACTCCCCCGCTCACAGCATCCACAGAAAAATTTAGTATCTCACTAAGAGGCTGTACATTCCAGATAACCAGATACACAAATAGCTCAGACTTAGGCCTATTATCCAAAAATCATTTTGTAGAGAGACAGTATTTTGTAGAACTTAAATGCTAAAAATCTGTTTTAAAATAGTCTACCTCGAACAAAATCAAGGAAAAGATGTGGAGTAAATAAGCAATAACACAACCATTGGGCATCAAAGTGTAAAACAAGATAAATATAAACTGCACAAAAATAAAACAGTCTGCATTGTTCCAGCATTTCTCAGACTTTGATGTGCACACAAATCACATGAATCTCTTGTTAAATGCAAATTTTGATTCACCAGGAGAGAATAGGGGTCTGAGATTCCTTTATCATTTCACATAGCTAACACTGATTCCCCTGGTTTCATAACCACATTTTGAATAGCAAGGTGCTAGATTATTTTAGCTACCATTAGCTCTTCAAGGATAAGAAAATGAAAACTTATTCCAGAAAAAAAAATGCAGAGTAAGTGAACAGCACTGAATTGTTTTTAGAAATTGAAAACTCAGTCATCCTCATGGGGCATAAGAAAGAGAAGCAGCTCTTTGATTTTGGATGTATTGGTTTGTTTGGGGTTCCTTGAATGTTGATGTACTAGTTTGTTTGATGACTTATCTAGGAAGCTATATCAGACTAGAGGCCCAGTTAATGGAATTCATGCATGGGTAGGGTTCCTAGCGGCTGCTGGCTGCCAGCCAGGGCTTCCCTTCGCACCCTTCTTGGCCTATCACCACCTGCTCACCTGCTGCACCATCCCGCCATGGTCCCACTCTCAGCAGGACTCATCGGGGCTGGCAGCACCTCCACTGCCGCCCGCTGCTAGTGTCCCATTGCTGATGCCCACCATGTTCCATGTTGCCCCCTGGTGGTCAGCACACGTCTAACTCCTAGTCAGTTGAGCTCCCGCCTGGTGGGGACAATTTGCATATTAACCTTTTATTATACAGGATAGTTTGGGAAGTTGGAATAGCTTTGTTGAAACTTGAAGAGGAGGACTCCATTCTCTGGGAGTTTTTGATGGAGGCCATCTCCTTAGTTCATATTGTAACTTACCACAAGGGGAAGAACATTTGGGATTTTTAAAAGGTACAAGAGGTTAATCTGCCCTCATTGCTCAGCAAAGAAGGAAACGGGTCATCTTACTACCCTCCACCTTCTACCCCCCAAAGAGTTGGAAACTGTGGGCTTCTTTCTAGGTGCCAAAGGCATAGAGAGGCTACCTTTAAGCCACCATGTTCTCAGCCCATCTGTGGCATCATAAAGACATCTAGCAATCATCTCTTCAAAAAGATGTGAGGTCTCAAGCTTCTCACTAGGTTTCAATAGCTGGCATTTCAACAGAATTGGGCTCTAAATATGTGAGTTCAGGCTGCTGTTTTTGAGAGATTTTTTCTCCAAAGACAATCTCTTCCATATTTTGCTGGATACTATTTTGAGAGTTAACATATAGAGTC
>NW_005871049.1:7535370-7554220 GCF_000147115.1 Myotis lucifugus | reverse complement strand
ATCATGTATGTTTGCATTGATTTTGATTTTTAAAAATTGTAGGATGGGTTTAATCTTGATTGCTGAGATTGAAAAAGATGGCTTATGCCCCAAGGATAGCATGGAAAGAGCAGGAAGCCTTGAGCTAAGGAATGCCCATGGAAGAGAACAATACATGTCTCCTTGGTGGGATGTTAACCTGAATTTAGGATTGTTAGAGGATTACTAGAAATAAGCAAGGTTAAGCTTCTTAATGATTTCAGCATACTATGTGTGTCTTTATGCTTGCTGAAGTGAGTGTTTAGAGAATAAAAATAAATATATTATTATTTTTTAACACATTTAACATATATATAATCAGATGACTCAGCCATTTCAGTCGAAGCCAGACACTGGTCAGGGAAAGCCCAAGCATTCCCTGAAAAGTTCACCTCATGGAGGATTATTTCTTTATCGGTATGTTAGATATTCTACCTATTCACTCACCTGTTAAGAATATTATTTCCTTCATTCCACTGAAAGAAAGAAGATCCATTTTCTATGATCATATTAAGGAACCTCAACTCAAAGGCCCTGGATGGTGATGGATTTGTGCCCCCAGTGAATTAATTCGTAGGCTAAACTGATCACATGAAATTATCTTGAAAATCTGTAATTAGGAAACCCTGCCTGAGCAGCTGCCAGTTAGATTGTGGAAGGCACTAAAATCTAATGGTGATGTAGAATCAGAGATGAATTAAACCATATTACCCTATGCAATCCTCTGCATATTTATACAAGATCCAAATACAAGGGAGAAAGAGAAGTCTTGTGAAATTAAGAAATCTGTTCAGTAGAGAGAAGGAGAGTTAATAAATATATGGAGCAAAGTAGAGACAAAAAATCATACCTGCAGAATAGAGAAAACTTTCTTTAAGGTTCATATCCATTAACTCCCACCAACTATTGGTTGAAAGCTCTCCTAGAGAAGCTGTCATTTGCAGCACTTCGGTCCTGCTATAGAGGTATACGTGACCGCAGAGGCCTCTAGAAGCAGAGAGAGCCAAAGAGTCACAGATAATAGCAACTGGATTTAGGTCAGCGTGCACAGAAATGTCAAGTACTAGAGAGGGACAGAGAGGCGGAGAGGGAGATTAGACTTCTTAGCCATGTCTCCACAATTGAGAGAGAGAGAGAGAGAGAGAGAGAGAGAGAGAGAGAGAACAAACTTGAAGTAAAAACATTTTTTAAAAATCACACTGATGCCCTCTTAGGAGGAAATAGCCAATGAGAGCAAGAGAACATTGCTCAGAGATGGGACCAGCAAAAGCTGCTCCTGCTCTGATTAGCATGTGCTGAGGGCTACACTGCAGAGTTATGAAGAGGCTGAACACTGACCACATAGAAAACTGAAGTGCTTGGCATCATGCATTACAATTATGCGATGCCTTAAAACATAAGTTTATCCCTCAAGTTCCTTCTGAGATAGAGCTGATGTTTACACTCTGAACGGGGCCATGGCATAAAAGAAGGCATTATTGCATTCACTGCAAGCCACATCTACCTCAAAGGAAAGAGTGCTTTGACCACAAAAGTAAATTTTCAGTGATGAAAGGCTGGGGGTCTATAGGGAGAATAAAGTTGGCAGCTTATAAAAAGTGCAAGCTAACCTAAAAGCCATTCTGTAGCAACATACTGGGCAACTACATCTTTCTGTTGGAAAAATTTAAAGCCAACTACTGTGCCAACTACTTTTCAGGTAAGAGGAGATGTTTTAAAGTGGCCTATGGATTCCCTCCACTCATTCCAAAATCATGAGATGATATCATCAAGGCATTGATGACTTCATGTTAGAGAGTAAGAGTACCTATTCAAAGTTACAAATGTTAAGAAACTTTAAGGAAAGACTATAGTGTTTTTAAAATTCTATAAATTTTAAGTTTACTAATTAAAAAATTAGCATATAATTACAATAAATGAATGATGTCCAAGTGCTTTGAAGAGCCACAGATTTTCATATAAAATTACAGTATCTGTGAGTGGCTGATTTAAAGGTAAAATATTTAAGAGAAAAAGGCAAAATTTTATTAAAACACTGTTGCAAAGTCATCAAGACTGAAAAGCAAACATAAGTAGATTAAAAGAGACATATATAGCTAATCAGTTAGACATACGTTTAACAAAATAATTCCTGAACTTATTAATTTTGTAACTTATGTAATTATTATAAATGTTTCAATGTAAGGATATTTTTCTATTTTGAGTTAGTATTTTTATTAAAAAAATTCTAGAAATAATCAGTTCAAAACCAATTCTGCTAATAAAGCCTCTCCTCAATCATTAGTCCTTAAATTCTGAACTTTGTACTCATTCTCAGCAACTGAGCTTATTTCTTACATTTCCGAGATTTTAGTTCATTTCCTTCCCATATTCTAAGAATTATTTCCCTAGAAGAACTTATCTCGTCTCTCCTGACTATTGATTTTCACTGTCTATGACTCTATTTGCCAAGATAAGCATTTTAGAGAGATCACTGAGCTAGAGCCTGGTGAGTGAAATTAAAAAAAGAGAAGTTTTGTGATCAGAGAGACCAATTAGAAGTATGGAAAGGGTTTAACATTAACAACAAAAAAACACAATAATTAAGCCCTGGACTAAGGGGAAAAAACAATCAGAATAATGAAAGAACATTTATAAGAGATGCTAAAGAACAGAATACTTAGTGACCATCTGATGCCCAGATTTTTGCCCTTGGCAACTGAACGGTGCCATTCATTAAGACTGACAAGGGCAGAAGAGAAGTGATTTGTAGTGGCTCTGTGAGTGTGTGCATGCTATGGACATAGTATGGGGGTGGGTACCCTGGTCATGCTCAATTCATTTGATCTATATATTTGTAGACTATCCACATTCTGTCCACATATTCCCCCTTTTAGTATTATACTTTGCCTATATGATAGAGGTATCTACTGCATTAGTCTAATTTCCCTCACAGCAATGGTCAACTGGAATTATTATCATCCCTAGGAAATCTGTTTACAATATGTGTAAAACTTAACGTGATATTTTCCTGAGTTTGTCTTCACAGAGATGTCATACATTTAGAATAATTATTGAACATTTCAATCAAAAGCCCATCAGATTCTGATATAGAGGCCATCTCAACATTAAAATGGGAAATTTGAATCATCTCTGTAGTCACATCTCCAGGCTTAATCCAGAAGAAATCTAAAGGTTGATATTATTTTTAAAAATAAAACCCAAGTTAGCAATTTCTAAATTGATCTAGTTATTTGGTCAATGGGAGTGTCAATCACTAACTCTGAACAAAATGTGGAAGTTTAAAGCAAAAAAAAAAAAGAAATAGGAAAAGGAAACTCGATACCCCATTTTCTGTGAAGCATATATATCCAGTGTCGCTAAAAGCAGGCAAAACATTATTAGGACCTAACAGCTCCCTGGGTTCTATGGTTAGACCACTTCAAATACAAATCCAAGTAATTTTGGTTAATCTACTTATACCTCTAAAATTTAGCTTTTCCATCTATAAAATGAGGCAAAATAATATCTTCTTCAAAGGAGACTTCGTGATGGTTCAATGACATTAAATTTTTTATACTAATGAGCAGTGAGTTATTATTTATGACACTACAATATTATTATAATTGGACCATAGAACAGAACTAGTATCATATATGACCACTGTCCATATGTCCATAGATAATAATTCTTTACCATTGATAGATGAGTGTTTTATCACTTATACATGTGGTCAAAATTTTCCACACTATGACTTGTCTTTCCTCTTTCTTATTAGTTACTTTGATAAACAGACATATATAATTTCAACAAAATGCACCTTTTTTCAGTGTTTTCCTTGCCTGTTTCATGGTCATGAAGTGAAAATGAAAAAAAAAAGGAGTAATTCAGAGGGATATGTGCATGTAGTGGATTGAGAAAGAGAAATCAAGAACAGCACCTAGTTTGTTGGTGTGAGTAACTATATGATCAGTGTTCTCATCTACTGTAATGGGAAAATTCTAGAAATCGGAGACACAAGCCAAGATTCTATTTTGAATATGTTAGGTTTAACATGATCTTTACCTGTATAATTGAAGATTACATGATTGGGTATATGCCTCATGTTCATGGGAATGTTTGACTATGGATTTAAATTTGGCCACATGATGTTTAAAGACATGGTACTGGATGAGAGTTCCTAAAAATATATATAAAGAAAAGGGTGCAAGAACAATGCTGGGATATTCCTGAACTTGCAAAACAAACAAAATAAAACAAACAAAAAACCAACAAAAAACCCTAAGATTAGTTAGTGAGGCAAAAAATCAGGGACTGGTTTATGACATAAAATCTAAGAAAGGAATGTAATGCAAGAAGAATCCTGCTGAGATGGCAAATAAGATAAAATCTGAGAAACATCATTGGACTAGGCTATATATAAGGTATTTTTTATCTTGACAAAAGCAATTTCAATGGATTGGTTAGAGAGAGAGATATTGAGTGATGAGTGAAGAAGTATAGACAATGAGGTCAGATCTAACTTTCAAAAGCATGTTCTGCAGTAGGGAAGATAATAAAAAAAGAGAAATATTTAGAGGAAAATATGGAATCAAGGTGATGTTTCAACTTTCCAAAAAGGAGAGCGACATGCTCTAACATCTCACGGTAGGAGATCCAGAGCTCAGTGGACGAGGGCTTTAGATCAGATATGGAAGGACACCTGTGGTCCAATTTAAGAGTATGGAAGCCATGGTATATATAGATACAGATATAGGTCTGTTTGGAGGCAGGACAGAAACCGCACTGGATTTGTATTTTATAAAAATTATTCTAGTTACAGAGTGAAGAATGAATTGATATGATTATTATAATATTCAAAGTGAGATATGGTCAGAGCCTCACTTATCAGAAGAGCACAGGTGATGGAGGAGGGGAAGCAAGATGACAGACATTAAAAAGAGAATAGACTGGGGTTGATTATAGATTAGAGGCAGACAAGTTATAAGTAAAAGAAAGTATCTGAAGATAATTCCTACTTATTGTCCTCGGGGACAAGTGATGGCATCTTATTATTTAGCTAAAGAATACTAGAGGGAGGAGGGAAAAGTTTAGAGAAAAGAAATATCATTTGAACATATACATTTTAGGTGCCTGGGAGATGTGCATTTAAGCCTGTTATTTTAGACCTTGACCCAAGTCTATGTGCAATACAAGCTGTGATGTCTTTATTTCAATTAATAATAATGGTCAATTTGCTTTTTCAATTATGACATTTTCAGCCTCCAGACACATGAAATAATCAAAATGCATTTAACAAATAAGTGCAGAAATTGTTCCTGTTAAATTAAACAAACATTAAAACACCTAACCTAATATTCCATATCAAGATGAGGCATCAGTGCTTTGTGTAAAAGTAATAGTTTCTGTCTCATCCATACTAGGCTATCATATTTAAAATAACTGATTATGATAGTGTAGGTTACTTATCTAAAACTTTTAAAAGACATAAACTGCATTTAATTCATCTAATTGATTATATGGCCAATGTATAAACAGGGATATATTTAGAATTTCCATTCCCCATCTTGACAAACATTTATTTTCTGTACATAGTACATATATATTACAATTGTATGCAAATATAGCCTAGAGAACATTTGTGTAGAAATTGGAAAAATTTTTTGTTTCATAGATGTTTAAGATTGGAATGAAAGTAACACATTACAATTTCTAATGTGATTCTTTTCATTTTCAGAAAGATTGTATTTTGCCCAAGGAAGATATGTTCCTTTATACGGATATTTCTCTTTCATGAATTTATTTATTTAGTTTTACCAAAGCTTAGGTAAGGAGGTAACAATGCATTTTTGAGATTGCTATGGAATGTTCCAGATAATTTAAACTTAATTATGGCATTTTGTTTGATTGCTTCAGTAGTCTTGCCTTTCACTATTAATTTGGAAACAAAACACAGTCTATGTGAAGGTTTTTATACACAGGTTTGAGACTTTAGGCCTTTCTCTACAAAAATGAATATTAAAAAATTACCCTCTCTCCCCTCCTTTCCTCTCATAAAGATGACAGTACATGTGGAAAGAACCGTGACCAGTAATCTCGCATAACATGACAGGCTTATCAACTTAGCACTGCAGGCTTTGCGCATGGGCAGGAGGTGAGAAAGAGAAAGTAAACTGCCTACTCTGTGCCAGTCATTATCACAGACTCTGCATACACATGGTTATATCTAATATCCACATTTCTGTGAAGTTGTTGTTGCTATTGACTGTTCTCCCTCCCATTTCAGAGATGATCAAGTGATGTTAACAGATTATTATCTATTTTCCCAAATTCACACAATTTAGTGACTGAACTGAGATATCAGCTCAGATCTAAACCTATCGACCCAAGCTCTACCAACTACATCATTCTGGACATGAAGCAGGTTAACTCCCTAGACTTATGTAGGGAGTGCTGGGCTGAGATTGTTCCTGTGGGCCCCTGAAATTCTGAAGGCATTTTACTTTTTGGTTTTTGATCCTTTCAATAAGTCAAATTGGTTGTAAAGTAATTCACATTAATTAATGCTTGGAAAGGACAGATTTCTTATCGAACTCAATGACAAAGAAAGTAAGACCTGGGTCCCACGCACAATGGAATTAAAAATCAGGGACTGAGATTATGTTCTTTGCCTCTCTAGGTCTTCATGCTTTCTCTCTTCTCTATTTTTTTATATCAGCAGTATTTTTCTTCAATAAGTCCCCTCTATTGAATGTACTCCTAGCCCATCAGAGCTACAGATCCTGTCTACTACCATAAAGTCCAGATTTTTGCTGTGTCATAAGGTAGCTATTAGCAACATATGGCTGTTTAAATTCAAATTAATTAAATGCAATAAATAAAAATATCAGTTCATCTGTCTTACTACCCACCTTTCAATTGTTCAATAATTACGTTTCCATCATCACAGAAAATCCAATTGAACAGTACAGTTCCAATTATTTGATGTCTATGTAGCCTGGTCCAAATTTTCAACTTATTTCAGACATTTCATGGAAGTTCCTGATCCCACGCACAATATTCCTTGCACAAAAGTTCCACAATATTTTCTCTGAGACTGTGTTTATCTCAAAATTAAATAAGGACTTATAGAGCTCAAAACTATTTTTCAACATTTTCCAACTATATCGGGAAATTCATTCTTTCCCTGTTTTACCTCCCTATATAATGCTCTTTGAAATTGCTCTCTGAGCACACAATTGTTTAATATTTTTGGCTGGAATATATTATTGTTAATGATATAAGTAAGGAGTGCAAACATTTTTATTTTCAAACTAGGTCCAAAATGTCAACTTATTTACCCAGGAAGCAATACCCAGAGAGTTTTATCCACAACATACATCTATGGGTTTGTGTATGATTTGCCTATGACCTTGTGAACACATTTAGGACACCTCCCAGGGCCATGGAAATTGATGTACAGGTGGGAGCACAAAACTTACAATTCATTGGCTACAGAGAAAATTTGTCTCCTACCCTTGGCGTGTGTTTTTAGAGCATTTCGTTGTAATTTAGAGAAGGGTTTATGAAGGCTGTGGACAATTAAACAGTGACACCAAAAAAATAAAATTCTCTATGAGCATCATGTTTTATCAAGACTCACGTCGTCCTGTGCTTCAAAGAATCTGATTAGTAGGTATACTGTTAGATAACACCATTATCTGTAAGTGATTCTCACAGAGAAGATTACATAAATTAATCTAACCTCCAGAGACTTTTAAATGTAATTAAGGTTTATGATAACTGAGTTCTTTGGATGAAAGGAGCTTTTGAAATAAACTGCTTCTTCATGTTATTACATTGCTAATGATAGAAAAACATATATTAGAATATTATTTATATGAAAATTGGACTACAGTCCCAGTGTGTGAACAGAAAGGAAATCCAGTGCTGTACATATTTTTATTATTCTTTAATATAAAATTCCACCCAATGTTGTTTTAGGTAACTAAGATAAATAGCAGGTCAATTTAACAATTTTAAATTAGCTTAATATTTAGCTTAATAATCTTGTACATTTCTCATCAGATTGAAACTAAATCATATAGCATCTCTTATACCAATATTTTCCAATATTATTCAAAACCAAATTTAATGGCAGGTATATTTTTCACATCTAGTAATTACAGATATAAAATTCCATTATGCTCACTCCTTAGTTGGTGTTAAAACTCTCATTGCCTCTAACCTAGGCCATTTAAATACCTTCCCAGCTAGTGTCCCTTTCTCTGTTAGTCTCTCCTCTTTCCAAATCATTCTATACACTTAATTTTGTTAAGGAAGAGATAGAAGACAATTTGAAACATTCCTTAGGAGAGAAGGAATTTCAGATCTAACTCACTGTGACTTGGAAGCATTATTTTATTTGCATAATATTGACTTTTTATCACCCGTAAAATAAAATTATGTGTCTTTCTGGATTATTATAATGATTAAATGATAATCCATGGGCAAAGAGCAGGAATAAGATAGAACCCCAATTCTCTTAACTGTATAAATTTGCAATGTGTCCTCATTATGGATCAAAGACCAATCTCCTTACTAAGACAGCCAAGTCCTGCATCGAAGAAGCATGTCCCCTTTCCAGGTTTTCTAATTCTGTTATCCCGACCAAACCAGAAGTATCAGTGCTTGATGAAGAGGGATTTCCTTCTTCCACTCTTAGCCTGAACTTCTCTCGAAAGCCATGCTGTTACATACCCTGCCCGCTCCACCTGGAATGACCCAACCCTTCATTTATTTTATATAAACCATATTGACTTCTAGTCTTCTACCCACTTCCCTCAAGACACTTGTGAATTCCCACAGCAGAAATCCCCTAAATAAAGAAGTTGTCTCTCTGGTGCTCTTGGCTCGCTTTGACTTCTTTGCATTCTCCTGTGTGTCATCCAGAGCCATGTGGACCTGCGGACCCCACAGGCAAGGGATTGATGGACTGCAGAGGGAGAACACAAATTAAGCCAGCTCGATGCTGCATTGGACTCTGCAGACATGGAAAGGAAATTCTGGACACTGGCTCTAATTTTAGCCCTGCAAGAGGCAAAAATGGGACTTCTTCCTTAGCAGGACTGAGAGGAAAGACACCTTGGAAACTCAGGAGTTTGATTCCACAGAAATAAAGCTTTCTACAATATTGCATCCACCTGTGTGAGTCTTATAAAGTTCTTTTTCTCAGCATATCACAAGAAATCACTCTCCATTAGTAACAGGGTGAGATGAGGACCTCTCCTCTCCATTAACAACATTACACATAATCTCAACCATTCGTCAATATCAATTATGAGGTGGATTCCATTTTCCCATTGAGAAGATCCATTAAAAATTTTGTTGACCAACTTGAATGTCTAAAGTCCAGGGTTCTAGATAATATTAGACAATATTACTATGTTTAACCTGTTAATGTAATTACATACACATTTAATATTTAAACTTACAACAATATATCACTGTTAAATATTATTTATCTATTCACAAAATCATAAGATAAGTAAAGTATTACTTATTTTTTGCACTTGTGGAAAATTTTGCTCAGGGAGTCTGGGATCCTCCCACAGCCTCTTGTATAAAATGATTCCAGATATCCCCATGGTGATTTAAGTTGGGGCGAGAATGTAGAATGCTTTTGGACACTGAGGCATATGAAGAAGCCCATTGTGAAGTTTAAAAATAAAATAATTCTTGCAGATAAAAGGAGACAGAAACTTAATTGTGCCTTTGGACATAATTATTCAAGGACAAAATATACACAGTTATGACAGCTGTTTAACTGTGTATGGCATCCTGTCTTGTACCTCCAAGGGCTTATGACTAAAGGTGAATATCAACATACTTGCAGAATAGCAAAAAATGATGGGAGTACTTGGGTCCTTGATAACATTACTGAGTCATCAAACTAACCCTAATAATACTGCAACTTCTTGATATTCTATCATTAAGGTTAGTAAATATCCTTATTGTAGCCACTTATAGTCAGACAACTTATACCTCAAATTTTTTACACAACACAATAAAACATGACAAAAAGTTAGAAAAACGGCAGCAAACTTGACTTAGGCATGTTTTAACATGCTTTCAAATGTGCCACAGCAGGAAGAAGTAAAGATGACAAGTGATGCTCAATATTAAACAACTATTAAATACAATAGTTTCAGAAATATCCTATTAGTGTCTTATCACCAACTTCATTTCCTTAGTAGCTTCCAAGACAAGAAAAGCACAGGCACCTGAAGATACTTGTTAAAATGTATATTTATTGGGCAATTCCCAAGGGTTCATGAATCTGCATTTTAAAAAACGACCTCAAAGTGATTGTTATAAATACTAAAGTAAGGCTGACTGGCAAGAGGTAAATTCTATATGCTAAACCCAGTGGTTCCCTCTCAGACAGGTTACACACTTCAAACAACTGGAACTTGGTACATACATACTTAGTAATCATGTTTAGGACTCATACAAAAAATCCAGACCCACCCCTGCAAGGCTGGACCTCAAGGACCAGAGAGCTGAGGCTGACGAGAACACACATTGCACTCGAGGTAACTGGCTGGCTCAGGGGGGTGAGTAATTGAATCTTCAAATGGGGCTACAGTACTTCCTTTTTGGAAGACATACAATTCAGGGACTAATAGAAATGCAGCAGAGATTTCAAGCAGGATGAGGTCTGAGAAGATACATTTGTTTCTGGTAATTAAATAAATTGAAGAACTAAGTAAGATAAATTCAAAACAGTGTCTGCTCCAAAATCAAGAGAGTTCAGGATAAAGAATGGCACTTGTGAAGGAGCAGATAATGAGTATAGATGACTCCTTCAGCAAATGCTGGGCAAGGGGAAGAGAGAGACCAGTGAAGAGGGAAGTAGTCCCATTGTCAACACTATGTCTGTACCCCATATTCTAAAGACACCGTCCCTTTTAATTAGAGGTGACAGATAATCAACTGTGTTGTGTTACTGTATAAACAGAAACATTTGTAATGGTTATTCATGGCAAAGGAAGGGGCTAGTGCTTGCTTCTACCACCCATTTAAAGAAAGCTGAATTAATTAATAAATGGAATATTTAATAACAGTAATTCAATAATAGGCCATTTAAGTGTCACAAAACTTATCTTAAAACAATTGAAAATGTAAGGGAAGTGAAAAGAAAGTTTAATAATGAGTCTAGTGGAACCAACTGAGTCGGGTTGTTTATCCTGAGCAGGATGTAAGGGTGATTTCTTTTCCGGGTTCTTGCCCAGATGGATTCGAACAATAAAGCCATGGACAAAAGGTGGTAGATGAAAAGGGTGGAAATTTATTGGAAACAAGTACAGACTCCCATGTAGGGAGGGGATCCCAAAGGGGATAATGTCCTAAGCTCCTTTTCTAAGGTTTGTAAAGGCTGCAGTTCTTTGTCTCTTCACACCGCCTTCCAATTGGTAGAATATCAGCTCAAAGCTCAAAACCCATGCAGGCCTGTCTTCCTCTCCCCCTTCAGTGGTAGAATTCTCTATCTCCTGTGAAAATCTACTTTCCTCTTTCTCCCATTTGTCAGCATTTCTCTCTCCTCTGGGAAAGTTTCTTTCCTCTTTATTCCCATGCCTTGTGGCTTTTCCCTATCTTCCGTGAATGGATGTCTTCCTCTCCCCTTATCCTGTGGCACCCCTTTTTTTCTCTTTGTGAATGTATGCTTTTTGGCTGCTCCAAGCCCTCATCTTTGCCTTCCTCCCCCATGGACACTCTTTATCCCTAAAACTGCTTACCCCTGCCTATTTTATCCCTAAAACTCCTTTCAGTAATATAGCAAGAGTATGCTGGAGCAAGTAGGAGCTGTCAGTATTATTTCTAATTGCACAAGCAAATGTCAACCTTATTTTCTTATCCACCAGAGGGCCATATCTCTTCCCTATGACTGAAGTATAAGTCAAAATTTGGACTAGCCAAACACATTTTCTAGTTTCTATAAGACAAATTATAAAATGATGTGTCATTGAATAATCTTATTTATTATTAAAATATCATAACCTGTGGTTATTTCCATTTTATCAACATGAAAATTGGTGACCAAAAATCAGTGTTATATTTTGCCACTCTGCTCTACCATTTTTTTTTATCAAGAAATTTATTCAAGATAGAAATTAAAGTATCTCAAACTAAAAATAAATAAATAAATACAGAGCCCTACCAAATTCATTCTCCTAAGTAGTGTTGAGTTCATCACTATCACTCAGCTGTTCAGGACAAATATGTTATTGCTTGATAAGTTCTCCAGGATTAGAGTCTCATTTTTTGAAACATCAATACATGCATCTCTAAAATGGGTTAAAAACAGACTTGATTGTAGTGGCTCCATTGCAAAACAATGGGCCATCTGTTTCATTAAGTCTTTAACAGTGCTCAGTCCTTCACTGCCTCTTGGCTAAATCTGTTTTTATGTGCTGTGTTGTTTTTTCTAGAATTGTTGAGTTTCAGCCAGCCTAATTCACTACCCTCTTCAAGAGTTGTTCTCCTGCTGAATAGCTTAGCATCAGCTGGCTCAGCCACTGAATCACTACCAGAATGTTATTGCCTCTTTCCTCCCCACATTTTTTTTATTTAGAAGTCTATTTTCTCTAGTAATGGGAAATAGCTGTTATACATTTGAACAAAAATAATAGTTTTATATGATGTAATGTATTATACTACAGGAACACCTAATAGATGTGTATTACATATGCACTTGTAAATGTATATATAATAAAAGTGGTGTCTTATTTTTCTTTTCATTTCTATGTCATAGATATTCAGTATTTGACATTAATTAGATATTATCACTAAAATATTACCATCTGGAAGATACTTTTGATGGTCTTCATACCATCCTTTTCACCACCTTTCCTTTTTCGAAAGAGAATTGTGATTTTATTTAGTTAACCACTTCCATCAACTTAGCCCTTTGCTTTAGCTTTCTCTCTCAAGGAGATGGTCCTAATTAGACCCAAGACTGACTATTTTACTCTCTTATTTTATTAAGAAAAAATGATCCAGTAGAATTAATCATTCATATGTTGAGAAACTATAAATGAGATCCTACTACACCATACATACTTGCTGACCTCTGGGGAGCCAATGCTGGGGAAACCTCTATTCACAGCCAAGCTGTGATAAATGCTGTATGAGTAATATGCAGACAGTAAATAAGGAGAACAATAAAAGAAGGTCAATCTGACTGGAAGGACAGGGAGATGGCTTCAGGAAGCAGGCTGGATAGAGGAGAAAAGGCAACATGTCAGGAAAAAGACAAAGTTTGATAACATAGCACAGTGAGTCAAGGTAATTGCTTGTAATTCACCACAAATGTGACATAAAGTATAAGGAATGAGGAGGCATACGTTATACCTTAATTTGCATCCTGGAGGACTCTGAATACCAGCAAAAGAAATTAGTCTTCATCCTGAAGGTTTTAGTCTGGGGATGGTATGAATGTGACATATTAAGATTTATAATCCAGACAGATTATTTAGTTACCACCATGAAGGAAAGCCTGAGACTCTTCCTAGACTATCATAGAGACACGGAGACTGTTCCTCTGAAGCGGTGGTGGTATTGGAGATAGAGAAGATAGAACTGATTTGGAGAATACTTGAGAGGTAATATCAACAAAGTTGGTGAGCAAGTGAATGTGGAAAATTAGGAGATGATGCTTTTGGATTAAAACCTGTTTTTTAGTTTAGGATATTGTAATATAAAGTTGAAATTCTGTGAGAGGAGTAGATTTGTAAAGTGTATAAACTGGGTTACACATATTGAGTTTGAGGTCCCTATGGTCCATTTAAATAAACAATTGGGTACCTAGATTTGTATTCCATGCTGGATATAAGATGTGGGAGTCATCAGTATCAACAGTAGAAATAAATACAAAAGTAAATTTCAAGCATCCAGGGAGAGTTGAAAGCAAGAAGAGGGTACTGACACAGGGACACTTGGGACTATCCACATATTTGGGATATAAAGAGACAAGTTACAGGACAACATAACAACTAGAAATGTTAGAGAGGTGGGAGAGAAATAACAACCAACATTTAATAATTCAAAAATAAATCACACAAAAAGTGAGAAGTAGTATTCATTGGGCTCACTATGAAGAGTTAATTGCTAATTTTCAATATTTTCAGATGCATCACCAATTAACAGAAAAGTGATCTAAACTCATAAATCAATATGGCTCCCAAATAAACCACATTAAGATTCTTTTCTGATGTATAAGCTCCTCAAAGGTATTATACTCATTATACCATGTCATTAAAATAAATTTTAACATCTGTTTATTAATTGCATTTATCTACATCTTAGTAATTTTTCATTACTCAAAATGTAGGTATTTTGTGTCAAAATTTAAAGGTGATAAAAAGGTAATCATCAATTTGTATTTAAACTTTCATCTAGCTAAGTCAAAATGTAAAATAAACTTTTTATTCTCAAATATCATATATTGCACTTTATTACAAGGTATATTATATAAACATTAGAAGGCAAGATAAGAAAATCTCTAAGAAGATGAAACCAAGAGGAAAATGAATGGATAATAGCAAGGAAGTGTTAAGAGGATTAATCTAAGAAGTTTAATACACAATTAATAAGAATCTAGACAAAAGAATAAATGGACAGGAAATTACCAAAGAAATAATTCACCAATATTTCCAGAATTGAATAAAATAACTCACCAAAAGTTAGAAAAAGATGAATTAAAATAGGCCTACAAGTGTACATTTTAATGAAATTTTAGAATGCCACAGAAAAGGAAAAATTCTAGAGTTGCTAAAGAATAAAACAACAGTTACATAGAATGAAATTTGGATATAAATGACAATAGAAGTCTCTAACACTGGAATTTTGAAGACAATGAAACAAAGCCATCAAAATTTTTAGAAAAATAGTTTCAACCTAAAAATTCTGAAACTTGGCAAACTGTGAAGAGAGACCACGAAAGGAAGAGTGAAATATGGAAGTTTTGAAAATTTTACATACCTTATACCTCATCTCAAAAGCAACTAGAACATGTTTCCCAAATGTGATAAACTAAATTTGGGAAAAAAAGACATGGGACCCAGCAATGTGTTCACCATAGGCGAGTAGCAAAGAGAAGTGTAGCATGAAGAGGATTCTCAGCATGACAACTCTGCAGCAATCTTAAGTGTAGAAAGTTATGTGATAGGTACATCAGAAAATGCATGATTTTTAAAAGCAATTCTCTTCTACAGAAAAAGATGAAAGAAAATACTTGTGGTAGCCCAGCCAGTGTTGCTCGCAGTGGTTGAGTGTTGACCTATGAACCAGGAGGTCGAGGTTAGATTCTGGTCAGTGCACATGCCCAGGTTGTGGGCTCAATCCCTAGTGTGAGGCATGCAGGAGAAAGCCAGTTAATGATTCTCTTTCAGTATTGATGTTTCTATCCCTCTTTCCCTCTCCCTACCTCTCTGAAATCAATAAAATATATTTTTTAGAAAATAAAATAAAATAAAAATGTTGTGATAAACACAACATTTACATAGTTTATCATGATGCAGGAATATTAATATTATTTTTAAAAGCATAATATGAGCATAAAAGGATGTAGGAAAGGAGCAAGAATAGTAAGTAAAACTGATACTTCCTTACCTTTCATAAAATGAAATAATGTTTGAACTTCATACTTCAAAAACTAGCACTAAAATATATAATTTTCAAGTATGGAAATAAACACGACTTTTAAAAAGCTGAAACATTTGTCAAGAGTCAGACTCAGAATGGGATAAGTAAGCCGATGAAGTTCTAATATTTTATTATGGCCTTGTGGTACTAGTTGACTTTTTAAACTATGTGGATTTATTACTCTCATAAGAATAAAAATAGTTAAAACAAAGGATTAAACAGAATAATAGGATGAGTAGGAGTAAAATGTTCAAGGCTTGATGGTTTTGACAGCTCCCATGTAGAGGTACACATAAAGCAGTTACCAGTACTGTACAGCTATTGTTGAAACTGAGACAGGCACCCAAGCTTTCTCGAGGTAGAGTATTTAAAGAACAAAGAGATAGTCAAGCTTCCATAATTATATTTAATAATGTATATTGTTTTTAGTATGAAATGATGTCTTCTTACTTGAACTTTTCCAAGGTCTTTGAAATATTCATCTGAACATATACACATGTCCATGTGCGTGCACACAGATTCTATATCTATGGCTCATATTTGCTTGGCCTTTCCATTCATTATGATACTGCACAGCTAAACTACAAAGAAAAATATTACACTATAATAGTTGCTATATTTCAGAACTGAATATTATTCATCTGTTTGCTTTCGGCAGTTTATAATTCTTGAGCAGATCTTTACTCCTTTATTTGGTATAATCACACTAATCAAGTATGCATAGACACACACCAACATACATATAAACAAGGTGAGTGTCCAACTCAATAGATACCATTACTAGTATTTCTTTAAAATACCCAAATTACCTTTTTAAAACACCAAAAAAATTTATATGAATATTTGGAAAAGGATGAAGTGGGGTGACCAGATTTATAATCAACTGAACATGAACATGGCTAGGGGATGGGGCTTGACAAGGATTCACATGTGCAGGTTAGGGCTGTGGAGCTCAAAGAGAGATCCAGAGGGGTACAGGGGTTTCCTTATCTAAAATACCAGAAGTGTGGTGGTGGGGAAAGGAAGGGCGAAGCCTAAATCCTGTCAATGGCCAAACATCAAAAATATTTCAGAATCTCTATTCTGTCTTAACTTACAAAAGTCAAATATTAGCTGATATTTTGGGCCATTGCCAAGACCTGTATCTTTCATTTAATTGCTATTGAAAAAATTATGGTATTAATTCAAGATCTAGGATTATGTTATCTTTTTCCAGAAACAGTAAACATTTGCTTATGGCAGATATAATAGAGCAACTCTTGTCTAAATCAACTTAAAAGCCCAAACTGAAGACCTAGCAGAAGGAAATGCATGCCATTTTAGACATTAAAACTATTTATTTTTCATTTCTACTATCTTACACTAGATGTCTGGTTTTCAAAACACTTGTAGGATATTTAAAAATTCCAAATAAACAGCACAGTGCTGAGAGATAGAAACAGATTCAGATATGACACAGGTGTTAGAAGAAATAGACAGATTTTAAAATAATCATTATAAATTATAAAGGCACTACAAAGCATCTTCATAATGGGTGTTTCCATGGAACTCATGAAAATATCCATGACTGTAAATATTTTCCAGGATCCATGGGCACTGATGCTAGACCACTACTGCAATACCCACTGAGTAAAAACTCTCTGCTTGTCTCCTACCACCCTGTACAAACCCTGTTCCTATATTTTTCTGGAATGCATACATAATAGTTTGAGGTATGTTATCTAGCTGGCTAAAATGTGTGTGTTTTTAAACCGTCAAATAAAGTTATTTTGCTGCATTCCAACCGACAAACTGTTTAAGCAAACAAAACAAAACAAAAACTTTAGATCATATACACTTGGTAGTGTGGAACTAATTTCAGTACTAATGTTGACCTTTCATTTTACCTAATATGCATATATGTAAATGCATTCTATATAGCTTTAAATTACTTAAGCATATATGAACATACATATAAAAGCTATTGTAATTTATTATAAAATTTACCTATTATGATATAATACACATGTATTATGATTAGATATTATAACAAATATGAATTATGTAATACATTATAGCTCTATGAATTTATATAGTTATCAGAACTAGCCTGCAACATTTAAAAAGTATAATGTTGGCACCTAGTACTCTGTGAGCCTCACCAAGTATTTCCATGACGGATGCCTAGTCTCTTTCTAAGAGTTCATTTAGGGGGGGAAATCCAGACTCTCAAACTAATGTAAACATTCTTATAAAGTGTATGGGAATTCAAGGCAGTTTTAATTCTAAAAAATGTCAGAGGAATATCCCATCAAAGCCCCAAGAGAAAAAGAATGTCAACAACAATTAAGCTGAAGCAGCTTCACTGGCCCCTCTGCTCGCACTTAGAGCCGGGCAGCAGTATTTAATCAAGAGGGATTGGGAAGGATTATAAAGGACCGTGTTTACCTTAACCTGAGCACTGAATGTTCAGCAAAGTGTAACAAGCCAGAGATGGAGCTCTGGATAAGATTTTTAAAAGGCGGGAGGAGGTAGTATAATGTGGCATTAAAACAAGAATCCCTGTCTCTTTCCTCTGAACTTTAAAATTTTGGTTAACTCAGCTAAACACAGGGGACTCATCCCATTGTTAGCAGTGCAGTAGATGGTGGGAAATTGTAACTTACAGCTTTAAAGGTTAGTCTGTGCTCCAAAAAGACATATAAAGGCAGCATGGAGTCTGGCATTATTTATCATCTATAGTCCCAGTCACCACTTAATGTCACCGCCTTCTGTGGCAGTGGGGAGCTCCATGAAACCCGGTTCAGCTGGCCATCTGCTTGATAAAGCACAGCCACCCTGAGATGGAGCTAAAGAAGATGAATTAAATTGACGCTTCCTCTTATAAATCATCCACTCTCCTAAAGAGTCTCTTCAGTTACTGAAGTGCTTGGAATTAGGCGAAGATAGACTGCTACTCATATATTTAAAGAAAGAAAGACATTAATAAAAGCATTAAATGAATACATTCAACCTACAAGTTCACAAAACCATTTCAAACTACAATATATAGTTACATTCTTTCAATTCTTTCCAAAGAAGTGTTCGTAAATAGAAATCAAATTTCTGGTTGAATAAGACGCATCCAATTGAAGTCGTTTGTGTTTTTTTTGTTTGTGTTCTTTTTTATTTTTTTTTTTGGAAACACAAA
>NW_005871049.1:7488620-7535246 GCF_000147115.1 Myotis lucifugus | reverse complement strand
AAAATATATAATAGAAACAGTAAAAGCATCTTTCTAGGGGTGAGTGAAAGGTGGAATTCATGGGTTAAACGTGGTCGAGGAAATTTAATAAAATCTGATAAACACATAAATGACATTCTTGACATTTAAGGAAAATTAATAGTAAAAATAAAGTCATCATTTACTGTCAAGCCCATGAATCATCTCATTTAAATAATGACTGAGAAAAAATCCTATTTGGTAAGTAGTATAGTTTCCCCATTTTACAGAAGAGTAACTTGGCTAAACTTACTCAGCAGCTGAGCAATGGATTTAAATTTTGAATCCAGAACAATGGCACTGCAGAGGCTGAGTCTGTAACCATTATTCTCTATATTAGAACATAAACTTCTCAAACATTTCTCATCTGGTTGGTCCCTAAAGTCTCTACAAAGGAGGTGCACTTTCTCTTGAGGAGACATGTCTGTTGCCTTCACAGATCACGATCTCCCCCAAACCCCCAATTTTCTTCAGGAACCACCCACTGCTATGTAACCCATGTGACTCAGAAGTTGACCCTATATCCAACTGTAGGGGTGGAAATGTCTAAGATTAATCAATGCATATTAATTTCTGATGATTGGTATTGAATGAGACCAGTCAAACTAAATGGAAGAATTTCATATTCTTTGGTATTGGGACAGTTTCTTCTCTTAATTATACTAGAAGTGAGCAAGAAAGCTCATAAACTTGTTTTCTGCTAACAGCAATCTTCTGGCCATTAGAAAAGGAAGATTGAAGGGGAAAAGCATCAACAAGAAAATATCGGCATACCAATGAGGGAACCGCTGGGGGAAAGGCAGATAAATAAAGCTGGAGCCCGGAACGCTCTTACTTCTAGACTTTGGGTTGTGTGAGATAAAAACACCCTTGACATTTTATCTATCTAAGGCAAGTTTTCTGATTGTTGATCGGAACAACTATTTTCACTGATAACACACATGCATGCCCATACATACCCAAACACACATACACACATATGGTGTGCATGGTATTGATATTAAAGATACTCCATCTGCTTGGGCCTTTTCCTTAGTAATGTACTTTTGTATTCAGAAAAATTACATTTGTTTCCAGATTTAAAGTTGTAACTGGACCTTTAAAGTAGCCTACATCGATTATAGCAAAAGAGAAAAATAAACTTCTTGCCTTGTCTCTGAAAAATGCAAAACTAGATTTTTGTCAATTATTTGAAAAAATGAGTAAAATAAATACTAGTAAATAAATAAATTTGCTTTAAAATAGGAAGACATAGAGGGATATTATTTCAGCAAAAATGAAGAAGCAGGACTGTATTTCCATTTCTCTCACCTCTCTATACTTGGGTGATTCATATCTCAAAACCCTGCTATGCTGTAGTCCCCATTGCAATGGTTACATTAGCAAATGCTGAAACATTAGCGGCTGGTCTCATGCTTCCTGAAGCTCTCTGAAACCCAATCCCTGGATGGCTTCACTGCTTCTTGCTCGCTTGCCAGTTAATGAAATAACTTCCACAATATCCCAGATTGTACAATTGTAGGAAGAGAGAAGAATGAATTTTGAGTGTAAGCCTCTAATTTTATAGAAAGTATAACATTAATGCATAAAAAAGATTGGTTGGAGCCACTGGGGTTAGGATTTGATAAATATGTCACCTCAACAGCAGAACAACAACCTTTGATTCCCTGTCTTCTGTGAATGCTGTCGGTTATGCCCAGACGAATGTTAAAAAGTGGCAATGAGAGCTGAGGCATTATTAGTTCAGGGAATTCCAATCTTATTGAACTTCTTAGACCTTAGTTTTGCCTGATGAAAATAGTATCCCTCTTATAGAAATCTTTTGGTTAAAAGTAATATATCTCCTTTTTAAGCAACTGGGGACAGAAATGTTAATGTTTGCTCTTGGCAAATTTGAGCAGAAGAGGTAGGTTGGGATAAGATCACGTATAGGCCAAGTTGAAGATTTTGGTCTTTATAAATAAATGGGAACTCATATGACACGGGAGGAAAAGTTTTGGTTCAAAGATGAGTCCTGGGAATTCACCCTATAGCAACCAGTCGGGTGTTAGGAGTGGAGGCCCAGGATTTTAAGTGAAGACCTCTGCATTAGCCCCAAAGATATAAAGTATTTTAACAATGACAGATTAAAAACAAAAACAAAAAATCTCCAGAGAATTTAAGTGAAAAAGAATATGCTTAAATTCTATTCTATACCAGTAATACTATAATTCACTTTAACATGAACATAGAGTTTTATAAATGGGAGGATTCAGTTCTATCATACATATCTCCCACCCACAAAGCCTTGTTTATTGGAGAAACCCAGCACTAACTCAGAGACACCCCCCAAAAAATGGGGGCATGGATTATAAATAATAAATGTGAGTTTTAATTCTCTATAAACAACGGACGGAATGTAAAGAATCTCTAGAAATTATGTATATAATAAAGAATGTAGATTTCAAAGTTCTTGAATGAAATACTACGGGATAAAAACAACAAACTGGACTGAGGCAAACACCACAAAACAAGCACAAAAATCTGGAAAGATAATTGGAAGAGGAAGTGTAAGGGTACAACTTCACTGATCTCTTTCATAGAAGAAAAAATATTGCCTCAACTCTGAAGCTAATAAATTAATATAGACTCAATTGCTTTACTTAAATATATAAAAAAGAAGGAGAGATTGTGTGTCTCCCAAATTATCATAACAAAAAGAAGGAACAAAAATCTCACACTGGTAACCAATGGAAACATCCCTTCAGTCTTTCCGTGACCCTTTATGGGGCTACTACCCTGTCTACACCTTGTTTAAAGATACGATGGAGAGAAATAAGCTATGCCTCTGTCCTCATGGAACTTTGAAACTAGTTTTGGAGTAAAACATTAAATCAATCATCACTATAGAATACAGTCATGATTAACTATTCTGACAGCTACATAATGGACATAAAGTCTCAATGCAGGAAACGGGAGTGATAACAAATACCTATGGCATGTTGTGTTATTCTTTTTTTTTATTTTTTTTTATTTTTCGCTAAAAGTATTACGGAAGCAGACTGAATGAAAGTCCTGAAGGAAGGACAAGAGGATGGTGAAGAAATTGAAATAATATTTGCATCTTATGTCCATTAGTTATGGTTATATGGATGCATACAAGTCCTTCGGTTGATGTTGTGTTATTCTTGCTTCTAAGAATAAACTCCCTTCTTCTAAGGCTCCGACATCCCAGCCTCTTGGCCTGTGATTTCCAGCACTCTCTGTAGGGGACAATCCTAGCAGGGTCTGTTGTCACCAGTGACCTCCAACTTGCTTTGCTCAGGGGACGGGGTTGGATGTGACCTATATCACTTCGGAGTAAGGCTTTACATGGGCTGTGTGCTTTGGTTCGTGATTCTGCTCTTGATCCTGAGAACAGCATATTCCAGGTCGGGGCTGATCTTTCAGCCTGGGTCCTTACATAGAACGTTCATGAAGCTCAGAGCAGCCGCAGAGACCCTGTGCCATTCACATTTTTCAAGAAAAAAAAGTGACTGGTGCAGAGATTTTGAGACTTTTTACTTCACATACAACCTAGCAGAAATTCACTAGAGGAACATGTAATTCATATTTTGGCAAAAAAAAAAAAAAAGTTTACCTCACCCAAACACCACAGATTATGATTACTTATCTATAGGCTTGCACACACACAGAGAGATGCATCTAGAGCATTCTTTAACAAAATGCTGTTTGTGGATCATCTGTCAGTTTTTCTGCCCTTTTAAAAAGTATTATTTTAGCATTTTATGAATGTGTGGCAATTTGTGAATTTTTAAAAATCCCACTAACAGAAAAATAAGAACAGGATTTAAAAATATTTTAAATGCAACCCATCTGAATTAACAATATAATATTGATAATAGTTGCCAGGGTATCGTGAAAATGAAATTTTTATTGGAGACTTGTATGGTATATATCATATGATAGATCAAAGCAGTGCTTTGCAAACTTTGGGGTGTATGAGAATTACCTGGAAAACTCTTAGAAGAAATTACTAACCCCTATCTCTAGAGTTTCTGATTCCTTAGGTATGGGGGTGGGGGGCAATCATTTGTGTTTCAAGGATTTCCCAGGTGATACTGATGGTACCAGTCCAAGAACACACTTTTAGGAGTAATACATTAAATGGTTGGGCAAATTTCTAGATAAAAATTTTAGTTTGGATCCATAGTTTCAAACAAATTACTTGATTTGATTGTTCTCTTGTCCAAAGGGGTGCTTGAAAAAACTAAAATGTTTGCCTCTGTGCCTCTTTCTTATATATTGTTGTTAAATTTCATTTAAATAACTATTCTTATAACTGCATATCCTAATTAAAAATACTCATGGAGTTAGGAAATAGGACATACACATATACACACACCCACACATTTCTTTCCTATCCATGGAAAAGTTACATTTTCATAGGTTAGACATTGGCTTTATGATTTTGAATAACCATCTCTGAGACTATAATGGTTGTTTTTCTCTTTCCTTTTGACTTAAAATTTTTCTCCAGGCATTTAACATCCTTGGCCTTGCTCGTAATCAGTTCACAAGTATCCTACAGACCAATTTAGAACTTCAGATCCTCTTATAAAATGGAAGGGCATCATTCTCACAGTAGTAGCCAGAGGGGGGAAAAAGAGCAGATTTTGGTTTTCTTTGCAGAAACTAAAATATTGTTGAATTCTACTCTTTAATTAGGAAAGAAAAAAAAGAAGAGGAAAAGAAAGGTTTCAGAGGTTTTCTTTTTCTTTTTTTGTATATCTTAGTTAAAGTTTGAGACAACATTTAAGTTTTATCACAAAATGTTTTCAGCGAGGTCAAGATCTAGTATCCGTTAAAGCATTTTGCCAAAGGAAAAAGTTGTTAAAAAGTACATAAAATGCTAGGTGATCTGTCTTTGGTGGAGCTTGACTTTCTGAAACATCTGAAACACGACTGTCTTCTATTAAACTGAAATGGAGAGGTTTGTGCAGGAGCCTTTTGGGCAAAGAACATTAGGCCTCAGAGTCAAAGCCATAGAACATTTCTTGTTATCACTGAGCACTGCCCTTCTAGCTGGCTACTAATCGTCTTTGCAAGGTGTATGGTACAGTTTGTCTGCAAGACAGCTATGTTGATAAAACCATGGGTCTTCTAAGGAATATTACGATTAAAACTAGGATACTGTGAGGTTATTTGGGATTCATAGAATTTTAGAGTTTAAGACACAACACACACACACACATACCCTCCCTCACTCTCCAATTTTAAAGCCAGACAACAAATTTCTGTGCAGTGAGAACAGAGAAGAAAATTGAAATTGTACCCCTTTCCTAAAACCCCATAAAATCTGATTACAAAGTCTCCTGCATTACTTTTTTTTAATGAGTTTTTCTTGGCCCGCTATGACTAGGGCACAGACGCCAATGAGCCTATTCAAGGTTAAAATCTCAAAATATTCATTAATATTTTGCTATTGCACCAGGATATTCATGCTACGCTGCCTCTGCTAATTAAATTAATAGTTACAAATGCTTACCAAAGAGATTAATTTATACACCGCCCTCCCCGAAAGGGCTGGTTGCTAGGCAGCCCTGGGTGAAGGCTCCGCACCAAGCTCCCTCCTGGTCAGGACCCAGACTGCCTTGCACCCTTCACTGGGAGAGCGGATGCTATGCTGCTTTCACTAAGAACATTCACCTTCGTCTTTACATCTCAATTGCTTCACTTTAATTATTTTAATCACTTGGCGCAGCAGTCTACTGTTTCAAGTCTATTTAATCTGAAGTATATTGTGCCTTGTGCTTTGTGGACTTGCTTCAATGTCTTCTCTTACTCTAGTGTCTTTACAAGCAGTGATTCTATGTTATGCTTGGCTTTCCCACCATAACAGGCATACTTTATGACTCCTGAAGCTTTTGCCATGATTAGCAACAACCTGGATTTTTGCATATTATTTCAACTCAGATAACTATCATTACCAAATCTCTCTTTGATGTAACACCTGGTTTCCCACACTGCCCTGCTCTTTATTTTTGGAGATTGCGTTCTTCATTTTTAAATTCTTCTCACTACTATATCTATAGACAGCAGAGCCACTGGGTGTTCATGCTAAAGATAGATGTGGTGGTTCTCTCCTGCTCTGGGATGCGCTTTCTGCTGCTAAATTGGCTGCCAGCAAGTGTGTCATGTGTGAAACTTGGATTTCACCCAAATTTGAATTGACATTCTTTCTTCCTTGCAAACAGGTGGCTCTTCTAAAAATTAACCAAATACAAATGAACAGAGAATATGTGCATAACCCCGATTGTAAAATTTAAGTAACAAATGCATATTTAATAAAAGTACACTCTTTTAAAAAGTATTTTGATTATAATGCTAACTTAGCCCCAGGACAATCAAGGAAAACCTGCTTAGGATAAGATTTCCTGGAGAAAGTTTAACAGTGTTTAGTCAAAGTAGCTTATTTCATTGGGAAACACTAGTCAAAGCGTTAAGGCTCAATGGTTGGACCATGCCTTCATGGTTTTAATATAACTTCTGCATTGGTCTGTGATATTATGCTTCATCCTTCTATAGTCAGTATATGTGTGGGTTTATCTGTAAGTATGGTGTATGTGTGGGTGGGGGGGTGCATATGCATGCACACACATGTGCCCATGCATTCATAGAGGAGATTTTTGGGAGAGGAGGGATAGCAGTGCAGAACATCTGAAGGGCTCCATATAAATCACTATCCTTCAGTGATATTGCCCTAATAGTTAGTGTATGGTTATGATCTGGTTATGATCAAGATAATGTTATTGATGCTCACAAAACACACCTAGCAGCACAGCTTGGCTCCAGTGATCATTCAGTTGTCTGGGTCCATTCTCCCCAGTTGCTCTGCCATGCTCTCAAAGGGGCCCTCAGTTACATGTTAAAGTTGGGTCACTATATGCCACATTAGAAGAAAAGGAATGTGAAGACCAATAAGTAAATATAAGAGAAATTGCATACATCCTGCTCCTGGCAAAATTTAGTTACAGAGCTTAACTGCACACGAGGCTGTGAAGAAATATAGTCTCTAGCCAGCAGCTGCATGCCCAGCGACAATGCTAAGAATCTAAAAGAAGGAAAAAATGGGCTTGGTTCAAGGTGTCATTCAGGATAATATCAGAGAGGCAGACCATTTTGATTTCTTTAAAATAAGATTTATAATAGAAATTTTTCCTTAAAACAGCAGTTTGAACAAAATTGTTATCCTCTATTCCTCAGTCAAAAACCTCTAAAAGGACAGCAAGTGAGCTAAAAAGTATATAAGCCCAGAATAAAAAAGAGAACTTGAAGAGGTGATAATGGTGAAGAGTCGCAAACCAAAACTTAGATGGCAACAAGTCACAATACGGATAGGTTAATAACAAATAAGATGAGATACTGTACTCGTTAGAAGAAAACATAATTATATGAAGCATGCTATATGTAGTACAGCATCTGTTACTATAAGGTCCCACCTTGTACCTAGCACAAGTAATAATGATAAAAACTCCACAACAAACCACATCATAATGATAAATATGAGTACTTTGTATAAGTAGAAAATCTTTAAAGCATCCAGAGTGGTAAAATATAGTATATAGAGAATTAAATTTAACAATATCACAGGCAAAAGATACATCAATCTTCCTAAAAGGGAAAAACAGATAAATACAAAGACTAGGGTATCCAAATGGCTCAGACTTCTCACCATCAACACTGAAACTTATAAAGCATGAAGAAAATGTCTTCAGAATTCTGACCGAAAATGACTTCCTGTCCCTAATACTATCCCAAGGCAAACTACAACATGAAGTCTGAAGTACTTGCTCATGAACTATTCTCATAGGACAAGGAAGAACAGACCAAATAAAAACAAATGAAACTACCAAGAAAAAGGAAGGGATGCAATACTGGGAACAGGAAAATAAAAGGGTGAGACCAGAGGGCATCTAGCTGGTTCCAGGCAGTTCTGGTTCACATCTGTACTGATGTAATTTTAATAATACATCGTTGGCTCTCAAAGATGTTCTGGTTTGTAAGATCAAATACAAAGTCACCAATGTATTTCAAAGCAAAGCTGGGCAGTCCAGACTGATCTCAGGAAGGGTGCCTCCCAGGAGGAAAGAAGAGGCAATGATGTGCTACTTTAGGAGAGAAGTTTCCTCCTTTTTAGTTCAATCAGAGTATGTGAAGCAGAATAAATGTTGGGTATGGAGTCTATGTAAAATAAAAATACTTTCCAAAAAGAAAAGACACACAATGGAATCACAGTGGTTTGGCTGTAAATGATATGAAGAAAGTCACACAATGTAAACACTAAGTGCCTATTAATTTTTTAAATCTTCACTGTCGGGAGTATTACAGGTGTCCCTCTTTTTCCCCTCCTTACCCCCCTCCACCCTGTTCCCACCCTGCCCCAGGCCTTCATCACCCTATTGTCTGTGTCCATAGTAATGCATATCTGCATATAAGATCTTGTTTAATCTCTCCCCCTTCCCTCTGAGAATCGTCAGGCTGTTCCATTTCCATGGCTCTGATTCTATTTTATTCACCAGTTTATTTTGTTCATTAGATTTCTTATTCATTTATTTTGATTTTTAGATTCAATTGTTGAAAGGTATGAATTTGTTGCCATTTTGTTGTTCATGCTTTTGATCTTTTTTTCTTCTTCCTCTTCTTAAAGAATATCCTTCAACAGTTCATATAATACAGATTTGGTGGTGATGAACTTCTTTAGCTTTTTCTTGTCTGTGAAGCTCTTTATCTGACCTTCAGTTCTAAATGATTGCTTTGCTGGGTAAAGTAATCTTGGTTGTAGGTCCTTGCTATTCATCACTTTGAATATTTCTTGCCACTCCCTTCTGGCCTGCATAGTTTCTATTGAGAAATCAGCTGAGAGTCATATGGGCATTCCCTTGTAGGAACTAACCGATTTTCTCTTGCTGCTTTTAAGATTCTTTGTCTTTAGCCCTTGGCATTTTAATTATGATGTGTCTTGGTGTTGTCCTCTTTAGGTTCCTCTTTTTTTGTTTTTTAAATTGTAATTTAATTACAGTAGAAGTATTACAGGAGGAAGGATGTGGGTAAAAGAGTTGAATGTTCATATTCCTTTTAATGAAGATATAAAATTTATATTGAAAAATAGAATTCTGTGGCATACATACATTCTTTAGAATTACTGAGGTAAATATTAGACAACAAATAAAGGGGCAGATGTGATTGAGTCCAAGAAATAGTACTGATGGGAAAGAGTAGAGCAATGGAACATTGTGTCTCATTATTGTCATTTTAAACTGTGGACAGAGGATACTTTGATAAAAATAGGAATTAAATTAAGAACCTGATTTTTTCCTTATTGCCCAAATAATAATGCTCAGTCTATCTACCATATAATCCAAAACCCTTAAAAATTTCTCTCCAATCTAATTCTCTGGTCTTAATCCAATTACTCTTACCCTTTTGCTTTTTAACCAGATACACTCACACACTTTTAAAAATATTTCTAGTAACTTTTACTTTTTCTCTTGTACTCTGCAAACTTTCACAAACCCATCATTTATTTGTTTGTTCTATTTTTTAAAATATTTTTGCTTCTTTTCTTCTTCTTCTTCTTTTTTTTTTTTTGGACAGGCCCATCCTTTAATGAATCTATCCCATTTTCCCAGAATGCTTTACCACAGACTTATTAGGCACCCTTTAAGAATAAACTCAGCCCTGGCCGGTTTGGCTCACTGGATAGAGCGTTGGCCTGGGGACTGAAGAGTCCCAGGTTCGATTCCGATCAAGGGCATGTACCTTAGTTTCAGGCACATCCCCAGTAGGGGGTGTGCAGGAGGCAGCTGATTGATGCTTCTCTCTCATCGATGTTTCCAACTCTCTATCCTCTCCCTTCCTCTCTGTAAAAAATCAATAAAATATATTTTTAAAAAAAGAATAAACTCAAATGTCATCCTTCTTTGTGCTCATTCTTAATCTTATAGGCAATTAGTTCCACTGCCACAAGCACTGGCAGTTTATTTTGTTTCTATTACATCTTGTAATTGTACTGTATATGCATATACACTGCTCCCTCACCCGACCCTTGATCAAACTGTGATGATATATTGAGGTAGAGTGTTAGTGTCCTATTGCTCCTGTAACAAATTACCACAAACTTGGCAATCAAACAACAGTTCTGGATATCACATTCAGTCTTCCTGGGCTTATGAGGTTTTGGAGGCCTTGAGGGAAGAATTCATTGCTCTACCTTTTTCAGGTTCTAGAAACCACTTACATTCCTTGGTTAGTAGGTTACTGGCCCCTTCTTCTCTCTGTCTTCAAAGCCAGTAATATGGCTTCTTCCAATCTCTGTCTGTCTGTCTCTCAGTCTGTCTGTCTGACACACACACACACACACACACACACACACACACGCCACCTCTGCTTCCATCTTCACTTCTCCTCTCAGCCTCCACCCTCCAGCCTCTCCCTCTTACTGGACTCCCCCAGGGAGTTGAGATGATCTCACCATCTTCAGATTCTCAGCTTAATCCTATCTGAAAAGTCCCTTCGCCATGCTGTCCCACAGTCCTCGGATGTCTCCTTCTGGTTTTTGTTTCTTTGCTTGTTTAGTCTTTGTCTTCTTTGCTTGTCGCTCTTGGAGGTTGATATAGCCTTTAGCTCCGATATTCTTCCTCAGCCATGTCTAGTCTACTAATAAGCCCGTCAAAGGCATTCTTCATTTCTGTTACACAGTTTTTAATCTCTAGCACACCTTCTTTGCTTTCTTAGATTTCCATCTCTTCGCTTACATTGCTCACCTGTCTTTAATTTATCCAGTAGAGCCTTTATCAATCATAGTTGTTTTAAATGCCCAGCCTGATAATCCCACCACCACTGCCATGCCTGGTTCTGATACGAGCTATGTCTTTTCAAATTGTGTTTTTTGACTTTTGGCATTTTTTCTTGATTGGACAGACAACAATTCCAAATGTCATTTTGATAATCACACCTACAATATGGCTTTAAATCCAAACTGCTCTAGATGAGGTACTTGAAAACTCACCGAGGAGAGAAAAATAAGCTGATAAGGGAGGGTTCTAAGCCTCACAGGAAAATTTGTAATTTATAAATTATTGATCTAGGTTCTCTTGATAGGCTTCTGGACAGGGTCTCTCTGAAATCTTAAGCAAAATATTGTGAATATTAACTTTTTTCTGCGGGGAAGTTTCCTTAATAATTCAAAAATTTACAAATGGGCCTGAAATTCAAACAAGATTCCTGTTGCTATAGAAAACAATAAGAGAAAAAGCTGTAGCAAGACAAAGTCTAAAGTTTCCTCTCCCTTATGACTATCAATTTGTGGAATTGTGTAAGGTAGGAAGGATAATGGCATCATGTTTTTAAATATTTAGTGCTTTGAGGACAGTGGGATGCCTTGAATCTCAGAAGTATGTCTCCCCAATGCAGCAAGCTCATGGTAGTAAGGTTATGGCTAGATCTCAAATTCTGTTTTCTGTTGTCACTGATAGCATTATTACTATTCCTCTAAAGCACACAAACTTGAGTTGTTATTCATAGAAATTTTAAGATCTAAGTTTATTATGCTATTTCTCATATAAATATGCAAAAATAAAATATAATTGCTATGGATTCCAAGTCTATTCCTATGCAAAAATTCATGTTTATTGAAAATTATAATGCAAATTAAGTTATGTCGCTCTGCATTGTGCTTCTTTAGTAACTGGGTGCTTTGCTTGTTTTTAGCTCTGTCTACATAAATTAGAATAATTTCTCTATATTTTAGCCATAAATGCCTCCATAAGTTGTGACTAATGTTTTTAATGTGATATTATAATATTGGTACAAAAAGAATCCAAGCAAATCCTTGTGAAAGTAAAGAAAATAATGGCCACAGCTTTGGTGGCAGCCTCTCCTTCCCATACTGTCTGAGCAACACTTCTGATTTCCCGGAAATGCATTTCCAAGTTATCTGAAGTTACTCCTGTCTGTCTAAAGTACTTACCACTTTTTAAATGAGGCTTTATCTTCTAACCCTTTCATTGAATCGTTTGTATCCTTCCCCCTCCTCTCCTTGAATTCTTACAATGTTTTCAAACTTTTGATAGCAGAACTGTTTAGGCTTCACTGAAATTATAAAGCAGTTCAGAGCACAGAGAAATAACCCAGGAAGGAACTGTCCAAGGAGCATGTCTGCCAGGGGATTGCTGAACCCCTAAAAGTCACTGCCTTGAATGGAAAAGTGCGTGCACAGATCAAAAGTCAGTGCAAGGAATTAATGAATGCCTAATTATTTTTAGCACATCAGAAAAGAGGTTGCTTAATTAGTTTTATTTAGAAAAAATGAGTCCACATTTCTTGACTTGGTGATGTATCTTCCAACTTTCAGAAAACCCAGCTTATCTCTGCAGATAGACGCCCGGTTCAATACACATGAAGCTACTAAGTTAAGTCATCAATTATAATCAGGTTTCAAAGTGGTCTGCTTGACATTTGCATACAATTAGTACAGTCAAACACAGTGGCCATTTTCAGGAGCTAATAGAATAAATTTCAATTTCTGATTTCCATTCAGACTGAACAAATAAATACTAGATTTTGAGTTTCCGTATCGTGTAAGTATTGCTCATTTCAACACATGACCTAAATAAAACTTTTCTTTCTCTATAAGCTCGTTTTTCCTTCACCACATACTCATTAGACAGCCTTTAAGAATAAATGCAAATGTCCTCCTTCTTTGAGCTCATTCTTAATCTTGTAGGCAATTAGTTCCATATGACTCTTCACTGCCATAGGCATTGTTGGTAGTTTATTTTGTTTCTATTTTACAACATCTTGTAATTGTACTGTATCCACATATATACACACTGTTTCTCCACCCTGCCCCTGGTCAAGCTGTGATGACATACTGAGGTAGAGTATTATTGTCCTATTGCTCCTGTAACAAATTACCACAAACTTGGTGATCTAAACAACAGATTTATTCTTCTAATGGTGATATTCCCAATTATTTGGTCATTTAGGTCAGAAAATATTAATTACTCTCTACTTCTCTTTCTTCCTATAACCCCATTTCCAACATACTAATAAATAACACGTATTTCTTCATGTCACAAATCCATGTTCTTTTGTCCACATCACTGGCATTACCTTAATCTACAATCTTCTATCACACAAGCTCTGTTTTATTTTATAACTAGAGGCCCAGTGCATGAAATTCGTGCACTGGGGTGGGGGGGTCTCTCAGCCTGGCCTGCACCCTCTCACAGTCCAGAAGCCCAGGGGGAGCGGGCCTAAGCTGGCAGTTGGACATCCCTCTCGCAGTCCAGGACCTCTCACTCCTAACCACTAGCCTGCTTGCTGCTCCTTACCTCTCAGCTCACTGCTCCTTAGCGCCACCGCAGAGGTGGGAGAGGCTCCCGCCACTGTTGCTGCACTTGCCAGCCATGAGCCTGGCTTCTGGCTGAGAAGCTCCTGTGTTGAGCATCTGCCCCCTGGTGGTCAGTGTGCATCATAGCGACTGGACATTCTGGTTGTTCCACCATAACTGTCGCTTAGACTTTTATTATATAGATATTTTTATCTATATTTCCTATGTGCAGGTTTACAACATCCTACCTATAAAATTGCACTTTACAGTCAAATAGATTAAGACACACATCTAAGCAGCATTATTTACAATCTGCTTTGCCCATCAGCAGATGAGTGAATAAAAAACAACAACTGTGGTACATTTACACAATGAAATAATTTACATTGTGAAAAAGAAGGAACTTTTATCCTTTGTAATAGCATGGGTAAACCTGGAGAGTATTATGCAAGTGAAATAAGCCAGTCAGAGAAGACAAATATTAAATGATCTCACATATATGTGGAATCTAATGAACAAAATAAACTACAAACAAAATGAAACCAGAAGCATGGAACAGACTGGCCAGTGCCCAAGAGTAGGGGTTGGAGGTGAAGGGATTGGCTAAAGAACATAGATGCATACCGCATGGACACGGACAATAGTTTGATGAAGACCAAGGGAGGGACAGGAGGGAGTAGGTGGAGGTGGGCAAAGGGCAGGAAAAGGGGGACACCTGCAATTATGTCAACATTAAACATTTTTAATAAAAAAAAGACACACATCTAATGGTATCACTCTAACAAAAATATTTGATCTGGCCACCCATCCATTTCTTCAGTCACTTAAAACAAATAACAAAAATCAATAAGCAAAAATCTATAGCTCATCTGTGCCATCCACTGTTTGGAGCCTAGGGATTTTTTTACAAATAAAGAAGTGCCTGTCCTGCCCTCAAGATGTCCACATTTTATTGTCTTTTCATTGTGAAGGGCCCAAGTCAAGTTTCTTAGCGTATTAGAGCTTTTCCAATATTTGCTCCCTTCTCCCTCCTGAGGATGATCTTTTACTCATTGCAATGCTGATTTATTTGTACCTTCAGAACACACACTCTCATTTTGCTCTTTTGTTTCTGAATGAATTCTTCCCTTATTTCAAGCCCTCAACCTATTCTTGCCTGTGCAATGACTATTCTTTCTCTGTAATGCTTACTTATTCTATAAAGCTTTTTCTAAACCCATGTCTCTAACACAGACTTCCTCTATAAACCTCTTTCGTAGGCCTATTTTATATTGTATTTGGCAAAGTATTATTAATTTCTTTCTTAAGTGTACCTCCCCTAATAGATCAAGAGAAATTAGCTTTTTAGGAGAAATCCTGTTTTTATATTTGAATCCATAGCCCCTACTAAAGTACAAAGAATACTGCACACAGTTTAAAGGTATAGATAAACTTATGGGTAAATTAAGATATTGTTCTAACTTCTTAATCCATTCCATTTAATTACGCTTAGTTTATCAAATACTTATAGAGAGCTTCTGATATATTCAGAAGTGCATTAGTTATTCATTGTATCAGAAGCAGATGGCAGTACAAATGCTCCTTTCTTTCTCATACTATCCATTATGTCCAGAGAATAATTTGATTTTTATAATTTAGGATTTCATATCATTTTAAACTTCTTGGAGACATTATATTCTATGGGAAAGTTACTATCTTTTCTTTCCACCATTTCTGGAGTGCCCCCTAGTTGTTCAGTCTTTTTGTTTTCAATACCCAGAAGCTACACACGTAGAAGAGGATGCCAATCAAATTTCCTCTCTACCAGGGACAGACACGAGCTTCTCCAGCTTCTCTGAAATCCCCAGAAGAAGGGAGACTGGTGTTTGTGCTCTTGTTTGTATGTTGATTCGTCCTCCACAAACAGGTATACCCACTCTGGCATCTGATGTCACCGCACTCCGTATTTCCTTCCAATATTATTGGGCTAGTAACATTCCTTTGTCCCAAGGATGACCTAGATTTCCTCCAGGGCCCTACTGCATGTGCCTGCGAAAGGGGGACTGCTACTTGGAGAGAATATTATTGCTAACCAGAGAGGTAAAACTCTATTTTTTTAATCTCCAAATTTATTCTACATTTTGTGACAGCCAAACTAGGTTTGAGCCCCAATGACAGAGCTACTCTTGGGAATAGTGTAGTGTCTAGCAGATTTTAAATGTCAATGGAAAGTTCATCGGAACACTCGCAACCAGTGAATTTCGATGGAATTTGTCAAATATATGGTTTTTCATAGACTTCATTCAAAACTGGGTAGAAATGTAGAATGTGGAAAGAGATAGAGAAGACCAGAGGGCAAAGCATGCTGAAAGCATATTTACTTAAGCACTTGGTAGTATGAGTTCATGGCTCTGTGCACCCTAAGGACTCCTCAGCTATGCATTAATAACAGATTGAGAAGTGCTGAATTTCAGGGAAAATCTTTATGAGCACATCAATTTTATAAATAGAAAGCTTTAAGGAAAGATGCGACTAGAAATACATATAAATACATGTTATATGTAGTATAATCTATAATAATAAAAGTGTAATATGCTAATTAGACCAGAGTTCCTTCCTTCCAGACAAAGCCACAGCTGGTGAGGGCCGAGGCAGAGGCGGCAGGGGCCCCTGGCTGCAGCAGTGGTGGGTGGGGGCCAGGGCAGAGGCCCCCAGCCATGGCGGCGGTGGGCGGGTGCCGGGGCCGAGGCCTTTGCATGAATTTTGTGCATTGGGCCTCTAGTTAATATATAATTATATATATCAAGACAGATGAAAAAGCCAGCAAAAACCTAGTGGATAGTGGCTTCAGAAAGTTTAGTAAATAGAATTATTCAATAAGTCATTTGGCTTCTGAAATAAATTTCACACATTAACATTAAATTTAATAGATTTTTGTTTATGCTATATTGATGTACTATAACCCTAATTACTTTACCCTCAAAATGATATGAAGAGATAAAAGACACAGTATATGTTTAAAGCAGTTTCATGAACAAAAGAGAAATATAGGGAATACTGACAATGGCTTTGACTTGTATTTAGGTATTAAAATTCATTTTAAGTGGGTATATGATTAGATTGAACAACCAGGAAGAATGTTTTACTCAACGGTGTAAAACTATCAATTTAAATTGTGAGAATTTGAATTTATTTACCTTTTTGAGAGGCTATAAAAAATTAGTGGTTCTTTTTTCTTGTTACCAGTAGAATACTCCCATCCCACCTCCTGAAATTAAATATACCTGTGTTGGATGAAGATTTTATAAGCTTCCTTTAATAATAGCTGAGTAAACAACAAGTGTTTAATAATTTAACACTTTAATAAGCTCCCTTGGAGACTGGGAGTCTGGAGTTCCAAAAAATGATAGGCAGAAAAAAGTATTGTAAATCTGAGCTTGAGATAAATTGCTCTACATTTTTTAAAAAGGGAGGCTTTAGTGGATAAAAATTTGACAAAGTGAACAGAAAAGCCTTCTATTAAAAACCATTGATATAATATTTAAAAAGAAGCCTGATTTTGAATGTGTGTGTGTGTGTGTGTGTGTGTGTGTGTGTGTTGGGTGGGTTGGGCGGGATGTGTGTGTGCAGGCATGTGTGTGTGCATAGAAATAAAATTGTATGTGTTGCTCAACACAAATTCCCTATGGTATATTTTAGTAAAAACCATGTTCTTACTAACTGGCTTATGCAGAAGTTTCTGGATAATAATTAAATTTCTGAAAATTTTGAGTATTCCCCTCAAAAGGCAGTTATGTTTTGATTGATTCTAGGACCTATGTAATTTTCATTGGCTAAACTAGAATTATATGTGTGGCTCTTAAGATTGCAACACCAGCTGGTTTGGCTCAATGGATAGAGTGATGGCCTTTGGACTGAAGGGTCCCTGGTTCCATTCAAGTGAAGGGCACATGCCCAGGTTGAGGGCTTGATTCCCAGTCGGGGACATGCAGGAGGCAGCTAATCAATGATCCTCTCTCATCATTGATGTTTCTATCTCTCTCTCCCTCTCTTTTCCTCTCTGAAATCAATAAAAATATTTTAAAAAAAGATTGCAGAACCAATGTTTGAAACTAGGTACTGTATTTTTTAAAAGTATAAAAGAAATGTGCCATATATCAGAGAGACTAAGGTGTGGTGAGAACATGCCACATTGTGAGAGAGGTGGCAGGCCTCAGAGTAAGAAGGCAATGGCATCTGATATATTTTTTCAGGTGTCCCCATTTGGAATATCTATGTTCTCAAATTCACAAATGTGTCTGTCACTGTGGGTGGCAGTATTTGAATGTTTTCAGTAATGAGGACAGTGCAGGGATGTGTATGTCAAGTTTCTTACCAGACATCAGCATCAAGGAGAAAAGACTCACACATATATGTTAAGTCTGAGAGGCCTCTTACAGGGCACGGCTGCACAAGCCTCTTTGACATTGATGCATAACAGTCTTTCTGAAGAAACCTAACTTCTTCCACGAGCAGAAGGGAGCCCTCAGATTCTTAGTATTAGAGGAGCTATTTTGGAAGTTCAAAACTAGAAGGCAGCCTTGGCTGTTCACAGGCAGCAAAACTGAGCAGAAAAGTTTTGACCTCATGTATCATTTAATACTCGAAGCCCAGTTTACGGATTTGTGCACCGGTGGGGTCCCTCAGCCTGGCCTGCGGGGATAGGGTTGAAACCACTCTCTGACATCCCCCGAGGGGTCCTGGATTGCAAGAGGGTGGTTCTCGGGTGATGCACCGTGAAATCAGGCTCCCTCCTCTCTGGTTCCAGGTGTGTCACCCAAGAACCACAGCTGCCAAGTCACTGCAGCTCAGTAGCTCCTGCATTGAATGTGTGCCCCCTCGTGGTCAGTGTGTGTCATACCTACCGGTCGAACAGTCAAATGGTCGGATGGTCATTTAAGCTTTCATATATATATACACACACACACACATACATACTAGAGGCCTGGTGCATGAAATTTGTGCACTGGGGGGGGGGGGACCTCAGCCCAGCCTGCACCCACTCCAATCTGGGACTCCTTGGGGGATGTCCAACTGCTGGTTTAGGCCCGATCCCACACTCCGGGACTGCTGGCTCCCAACTGCTCACCTGCCTGCCTGCCTGATTGCCCCTAACTGCTTCTGCCTGCCAGCCTGATAACCACCTAACCACTCCTCTGCCAGCCTGATCGACGCCTAACTGCTCCCCTGCCAGCCCGATCGCCCCCAACTGCCTTCCCCTGCCGGCCCGGTTGCCCCCAACTGCCCTCTCCTGCCAGCCCTGTCACCCCTAACTGCCCTCCCCTGCAGGCCTGATCGCTCCCAACTGCCCTCCCCTGCAGGCTTGGTCCCCCCCAACTGCCCTCCCCTGCTGGCCTGGTCACCCCCAACTGTCCTCCCCTGTTGGTCTGATCGCCCACAATTGCCCTCCTCTGCCAGCCATCTTGTGGCTGTGGGTGCTGCCATCTTTGAGGGTGGGGAAGTCAATTAGCATATTCCCTCCTTATTGGCTGTGGGCACCGCCATCTTTGTGATGGCATAAGGGTCAATTAGCATATTCCCTCTTTATTAGACAGGATAGATTAGAGAGCTGCTAAGGTTGTCTGCCTGACAAATTAGAGCCCATCAACTCAGGGCAGACAGCCTCTCCACCACTGATTAGGAGGATAGTAAGCTTGGGGTCATTCAAAGTCAAAGACCATTAACTCACTTAGAATATAAATAACTTTGCCCCAAATAATATCTGAAAACTACACATACTACTCGGCCTACTAAAGGCCTCAGAAGTATCTGAGAGATTCAGAAACAAAATATTTCAAAGGAGCACCCTTTGAGCACATTATGAGTTTGTTTTTTCAACACTGAGATGAGGATTTTATAATCCATTTCACTGTTGAGGAGATCTTCATCCTGATAACCCAGTGAGGCTGTGTTTTGAGTTATCCTGGCTACATACATTGAGGTGGGGGGTTGTCAATATTGTATCTCTTTTAGAGGTCAGGGACATAGCGTGAGCTCTATTTCTTATTTGGAGGAGCTATGGAAGAAGAGCAAGGCAATGAATTCCTCCAGCTCACCCAGGCACCTGTGCATTCTAATATTTCTGACCTTAGCCATCAAGAGTTATTTATCCTTTATGTTCCAAGAGGAGCCTCAAAGTCTTTGCAGACACAGCAGGGCTCTCATCTGGCTAGGATGGGGTGGAGAAGGTGGCCCAGAAGGAGAGCAATAAATTTACTCAGTAGTTAAATAAGTGAAGTGAGCTAAGCAATGAGGCCTCCAATGGAGTAAATCAATGATGACATGTCTCAATTCATAAAATAAGGAGCAAGAGAAGATGTACAAGAGGTAGAAAGTCTGGACAGGGGTCTAAGTAATTGTTTTAAATCTTCTCATTAGCATCATCCCAGGATGTATTAGATTTTACAAGAGTTAAAAGTATTTGTTCATTGAAAGTTGGAACAATATGGTTAACATTCCTATTTTTCTTATTAGCATATGGAAGTACCTCTCTCTCTCTAGTAGTGGACACTGTGGAACATGCCCAGAACTCTCCTTTAGGACAAAACTATCCCTCACTCCACCCCCAGAAACTGACAATGTTAATAGCTGACAGATGATAACTGTTAGCTACAAAAGCTCCCTCATCCAAAGTCAACCGCAATCAAGGGGAAGCCACTTCCAATGACTGGTCTGTGTGAGGCCTGATGGCTCAGCTCCTTTATACCAATTTAGGAAGGACTATGCCTGGTCCAGAGGTCTTTTTGAAATAGACTGAGCCTTTGTTGTGACTGCATCTGAGTCTACCATCTACCTCCCTCTACTCTTGTTTCTTTCACTCTCCCACAAGCGTAGATCCAAACACACTATCCAGTAAACTGCCTCACAAACACATACTTCTCTGAGTCTTCTTCCTGGGAACTTGCACTGTAGGATGTACATTAGCAAGAAGCTGGGCCTGAGGGCCTGTGTGTGTGCTGGTGAGTGTACTTTACATACTTGAAGCAAGATCTAAATCACTCTGAAGGTACAGGAAAGGGACATTACAGACTGTGTGGAAATTATTTAAGAAGGCTATAATTCAACAAGAAAGGCTTAAATTAAATGTCTAATTTAAACGTTGAAGGGAACCTCTATTTCACCTCTCCTAAGTTATTTTAGCTAAAAACACTATTGCTCATTAGATCCCTTCTTGAGTAGATTCTATTTAGTAGAAACCTATAGATCTGAGACATGGTTTAAGGTTAGTACACATGCAAAAGAGAAGCTCTATGTGGGGGCACAGCTGAATCCTGGTGGCACAGAGATTTCTTTCTGCTGAGGATCTGTCCACAGTGTATAAAGGGTGGGCTCGGGTGGCATTCATAAGTGGAAGGAATATTTATGTGCACTTCATTTGGCTGGAAATATAATGACTCTATTTGGATATGAACTGAAAATTAATTAGCCCAATCTGCTTCTCTCCTTCCTAACTTGACCACTGACCAAAATCATAAAAATGTTATTTCTCTGGAAATATCATAGAACAGAGAGCACAGAGCATGTAGTACTTTTGAAGGAATCAGAAGCACTTCTTTCTAACTATGTCACCCCTGTTTGTTGACTGTCAGCTTTGCAATAGACTTTTATAATTTATTTTGTACTACTTGTACGGAAGTCTGCAAACTACATTTTCTGGACGCTCTTGTCATCTTTCAAGTTTTCCCCTCAATGGACAACTGACAGGAGTTTGGAAGCACAGAAGGAATGAGTTATTTTCTGTTTGGCAATAACTTCCTTCATCAGTCGCCTTTCCAGCGCCTTCTAACACCTATATAATCAATACCCTGAGTGGAACCCTTCTCTGCTTGAAATATCTAGAGTGGTTTCTATTTTTTTTTACTGGATACTAAATATTCAGAGATGGTATAATAGCAATTATTTATAAGGTTCTCTCTGTCTTTTAAGAAGACATTTTGGTCTATGATGGACCTCGACTTTTTATGACATTATTGAAGTTTCCAATTTATTGACCTTAAAGAAGTCGCTTAACTTTTCTGAGCCCTTGTTTTCTTAGGTGGAAAATGCAGAGCTTACATTTCATGATTTTAAGGTGAGTTTTAACTTTAAATTTTATGAATCCAAAGAAAGTGAAAGTATTGGATTATCATTAATCCTTAAATTTTTCCATGTTTAAAGATCAGGCTCAAGAAGAAATGGTGGGAATGTCAGTGGTGACAGCATAATTTTTTTTGAGGTGGATGTTTGATATTTTTAACACATATGTCAGCAAACAATATATCATATCATGAGCAGTGGGAAGTTCAGAAATGCACTATGCTTTAAAGCTAACATCAAATGTATTACAAATTTAATCATAAGGGATTGCTACTTTTTGTCACATAAAATAAATGTAGGCTGTATGCTTTTCCCTGAAAATATAAAGCTAACAGAATGTAGTATTGACAGAATATTCTAAGACATTTTGAAGAGGCAGCTAATTTTATAATAAATAGAAAATAAATAATTTGTCATAGTCAGTAATTGATGTAACTGATAATCAAGACATGCATATATGTCTTTTCATAGAAATCGCCTGCTATGTAAATGATATGAACCTGGATATTAATATCTCAAAAACTTACATAGCTGTCATTTAAAGACAGAAGAAAATGTGGCTTAAATCTGCAATTTGTTTGGCATAGGTGTGTTTTAGAGTCACAGAGCTGTTGGGATCATGCACAAGTCATACATCTAGTGAGAAATATTACATAGCTTCATAAGTACAATGCTTTACCCTCATCAGCTTATCTTTTGTCCAAACTGTAATCATGCAAAATTACTGGTAGTGAGAGCTTTTGTCACTGGCTTCACAGAGTCATTTATAATGCTGGAAAGGCCTTTGCTATTTTCCTAATTGATGTTCCAAGTCAGGATTGCATTTGGATCCATCATCGTCACTTGGTTGTCAAGGAGTCCAATGTAAGCTGTGCATTTTAAATACCATTGCTCTGTATACTGTTTCTTCTGTTTCAGCAAAGCAGCAGGCACGTGTCTGGATGCATCACATGTCATGACAATGGTTTCAAACCTTCAAATTTGTGTTCAGAATATGAATGAATTATCTTAGGACTATCAAAACATTCTTATATAGAAAAAGTGATGTCACTTTGAAATAAATTGATCTTCTACTTATTTTGGAAGCTGGCCATTAATCCATGCTAATTCTTTTTAAACCATATGCTATGAATTTTGAAATTAAGACTGTAAAATATAACATTTATAATAGCTGTTTCTTCAATATGCACTAATGAACAACCTCTATGAAATACAAATAAAATGAGATTATTCTAAGATAATGTGTACTGTTCAATTGTCATATATAATGTATTCTAAAATGATACAAATTACATTAGAGTACTAGAGGCCCAGTGCACAAAAATTTGTGCACTTTGGGGGGGGAGTCCCTCAGCCCAGCCTGTGCCCTCTCGCAGTCTGGGACCCTCAGGGGATGTCCACCTGCTGGCTTAGGCCCATTCCCAGGGATTGGGCCTAAGCCAGCAGTCAGACATCCCCTCTGGCAGCCCGAGAGCCCTTGGGGGATGTCCACTTGCCAGCGGGGAGCAGACCCAAGCTGCAGTCGGACATCCTTAGCGCTGCTGAGGAGGTGGGAGAGGCTCCTGCCACCACTGCTGTGTTGGCAGCTGTCAGCCTGGCTTGTGGCTGAGCAGAGCTCCCCCTGTGGGAGTGCACTGAGCACCAGGGGGCAGCTTCTGCATTGAGCGTCTGCGCCCTGGTGGTCAGTGTGTGTCATAGTGACCAGTCATTCCCAGTTGTTCTGCTGTTAGGGTCAATTTGCATATTACCCTTTTATTATATAGGATAGAGGCCTGGTGCATGGGTGGGGGCCAGCTGGTTTGCCCTGAAGGGTGTCCCGGATCAGGGTGGGGGTCCCGCTGGGGTGCCTGGCCAGCCTGGGTGAGGGACTGAGGGCCATATTCAGACTGGCCACACCCCCTTCAGGGTGGGGTTCCCGGCTGGAGTGCCTGGCCAACCTGGGTGAGGAGCTGAGGGCCTTTTGCAGGCTGGCCACAGCCCCTTCAGGGTGGGGGTCCCTTCCTCCTCAAAGGGGCTGAGGCCCGTTTTCAGGCTGCCCACAGCCCCTCCAGGGTGGGGGGTTCCTGCTAGGGTGCCTGGCCAGCCTGGGTGAGGGGCTGATGGCTGTTTTCAGGCTGGCCACGCCCCCCGGTGACCCAAGCTCCCAGCCTCTCCTTTTTTTCTTTTTCTTTTTTCTGGGATTTATTTATCTTCTATAATTGAAAATTTATAGCCTTGAGCGGAGCCAAGGGCCGGCCAGGGCAGGTGGGAAGCTTGGCTTCCTCCATCGCCGGGGGCAACCCAGGCCTCCTGCTTGCTCCAGCTCCATGGCCGCCACCATCTTAGTTGGGTTAATTTGCATACTCACTCCTGATTGGCTTGTGGGCATGGCTTGTGGGCGTCGCTTTGAGCATAGTGGAGCGATGGTTAATTTGCATGTTTCTCTTTTATTATATAGGATAAGCATATGCATAAAACATGCTAAGCATGGAATTGTGGTACTTAAGCATTAATTATAGATTCTAAAAACTGATTTTCTGTAAACTACAATGAAGCATTCTGTTATCTCAAATACCTTATAGGCAAAATAAAGAAATATATTTATATTTCAGTGTATTAGTTATCTATTACTACCTAACAAATTACTCCAAAACTTAGTGGCTCAAATCCTTGTGGATCAGGATGTCAGGTTTAGCTCACTCGGATCCTTTACTCTAGAGTATTTCACAGGTTACAAAGTATTTCTGGGCTTTGGCCAGCTTACATTTAAACTAGAGAGAGTCCACCTTCACACAGTGTTGGCAGGATACAGTTCCTTGTGGGTTGTTGGACTGAGATCCTCAGTTCCTTGCAATCTCTGGAACAAGATCACCTTCAGGTCCTTTTCATGTAAATATCTACAAATGGCAGCTTACTGAGTCGGAGCATTCAAGTCAAGAAGGTAATAGAGAGATTCAGCAAACAAGACAGAAGCTGCAATCTTTTGTAATCTAGTTATAAAGGTAACAACTCAATATTGCTATGTCCTTTGGTTAGAAGCAGTTTCTCAAGGGGAGGGGATGCCACAAGGCCATGAATACAAAAGGTGGAGATTAGTAGGGGCATCTTAGAGGTTGCCTACCACACTCACATGTGAATCAGAATGAATGCAACCATATAAAATCTGTAATTTTGAACAACACCCTCTTCTCCCTTCTAAAACTAAATCTTAAAAATATGCTTTCCAAACTTTGAGCTTCCTGAGGTAATATTTCTTTACCTACTTCCTTCTATCAGAATTAAACCCAGAAGGGCAGTGCAAAAATTATTCCTCCTCCATTAGAAATGGAAACCTATTTAAAAGAAAACTATTATCACATTCAAAATAAAATAAACCCCAGAAGAAGTAGCCAGACTTGTTATATAAGTAATGAACAATATATATTTTACTGCACATATTTTGAATTATTTTTCTTGTTCAATATAGTTGATAAGAAAAAAAACTGAATCCTAATCTCCAATAGCCATGATTCAATTTCTGATAATAAAATTATGTACTTAAATAGGGATGTATACTTTTCAAGTCAAAAGAATATCAATTACTACATTTCACTAGGGAACAGATTATATAATTCAATCTCTTTTTAGTTTTATATAAACAATCAGAAATGAATCCAGTATACTGAGTTATCAGCAATGAATAAAACATTGATGAACATTTGTACAAAATATATTTAGACAACATATATGAAATATTAAGCTTCCCAATGTGAAAAATAGCTGATAAAACCTGCTCACTGTTGATAAAAGAAACATAAGGCCTAAAAATATTAGGTAACAGGTAATGCATCATTTGTTGTTATTTTTTTCTTAGCATTTATTAAGGAAATAATTATGTAAAGAAATTTCATAACCTGTTATCTGTATATTTCCTCTGGGACCACAATCTACTTTCAGGTCTTGACATTCCAAAGACAAGAAAAGCCTAAGCAGAAAGAAGTGAGTGAAAGAGCATGAAAGAAAAGGCAAGGGAGTGGGGGAGGGTGGTCTCTGTGCACACAACCCTCCCCTAACTTGGCTCTGTTCTTAGCCAGATGTGTTCTGGAAGTCTGCAGATCAGCAGACTCATTTGTCAAGTGATTGTTCTCCTCAATAGAAGCTAAAACATATGCTCTGTTCACGTGTAAAGATATGCTGTTTCCTATTATAAAATTTATTTCTGTAACATTAGAAAGGTATAGAATGTCTGTGTGTTTATTTACACTGTAAATATATATATATATATTTTGCCTAAAAACTAAACAAAGGATTTTGCTGTTTGACTTTCAGTCTCTATTTATTTGCTTTGAGGCTTTCCCTTTGAAGATTTAACATCAACTTTTTTCCCCTGCATCTTATCTTATAACTTGGAATTCATATATTCTTCCCCCCCCCAATTTTTATTGTCAGTATCAGGTTTCTGTAAAAGGGGCTTCTTAGCCATGCTAGTCTTCTGCCCCTTCCACTTTATCTTTGAGGAAAAGACTACCTGTCAAGTTCAAGGACATAGATTAGGGTTCAGAACCTATAAATGATAGTTAATATTTGACCATCCTATTTCCAAGGGTCTAGACTAGAGGCATAAACAAGGCCAAGGACTATTGCTACTTCATGTAAACACAATGACTTGTTTTTTCATCACATATTCCCTGCTCTGCTCAATCTCTGTCCCATGCAGCCATGACAGTCAGTTGCACAGCTAGACTGCATTTCTGCTCAGGGGTGGCCTTGGCAAGAATGTTAGAGCAGGAGGCTCTGGACCCGGATGGGCTCTCCCTGGTCTCCTGGCTCCTTTGTGTTATTGCTTGACTTTTCTCTGTAGATTTGCATGTATTTTCTTCCAGTAGAGCAACAGGACCCACGTTTATTTAAGTTTCTGAGTCTAGAGAAATAGCTAACATTAATCAAATCATTCAGCCTACTTTTGATCTAGGCCCTAACTTGTTTCTAACAGAGAAAAAAGAGTTCTCCACGTGGCCCCATCAATCTCCCCACATGGCCGTACAGTGCTTGTTGGCCTGGCACACGGTTCTTCATGGGACTAGCTTTGTCATGAACAGGATGGAGGCTCCTGAGTTCTCTCTCTTTCCTCCCTGTCTCTCTTCCTCTGTCCCTTTTATAAATGTATATTACATATTATGCAAATATATATTTCACCAACAAAAGTTAATAGGAAGTTTTGCTATGTGTTAATAGGTACTCAAATTTGGCATATGTAAAAATTCATAGATTTTGGTTAACTTAAAACCCACACAAATCATGGCTGAAACAATAGCTTCAACCTATTTAATGTGAATAATTCTAAATTAGAAAACTGAAGCAGGCTTCCAGACTATATAAAGGTTTTTCTTTTTCTATAAGAAAATTGTAGCAAGTGACAATTCTAAACTGTCCCTAAAATAGGCACCCAAGGACAGACTGCTGTGCTATTTCTCTAAGAAAGCTGACTACTATTATATCCACCAAACTCACATGCCAGCTGAGAAAATTTATGTTAGTACAAAAAAGTATTGCCTCGTGGAATTAATGCTTAGCAAGCATCCATAGCAAAAACCTCTTTTTGTTTTCTTTAAAAATGTCTTAACTAAATGAGAAGGCACAATACAGTAATGCAGAGGAAACTTCAGAATTAAATTTAAGGTTATTACACAGGACAGCTTTTGAAGATGTTGTTTAGTATAGGCTTAACCAATTGCTTTTTACTGAAAGCCCTTTGATACAATTGAATGACTTTCCCTCTCCAAAGCAACCATCAACTGCACAAATCAATACTGACAATACCACCTGGGTTACAGAGGATAATTTTCCAATTGTAGAACCATACATATTAGACACCACACAGAAAATATACACCAAGAGCCAACCATATGTCAAGAAAATCTGTCCCTGATAGGAGGATTGAACTGAGAAAAGAAATAAACCTCAACTCCACATTACATTCTAAAGGGACTTCTAAGAACAAAACAAATGACAAGGAAAATTAAAAAGAACTTGAAGGACAAAAACAAACTTTACATCTCTACCAAGCAATAGAAAATCAATAAACCTTTAGCTATGGATGTGGTTGTGATTGTTGCATGATTCTGTGTTAATTCACCTAAAGATCAGGTTGCTCAGCTTCCAGAAAGTGCAATGTACCAGGAAAAAAAGTATGATAATGAGGTTCTTCATATTGAAAATGCGGCTACATAACCAAAAGAGTTGTTGACAGACCCAAAATATCTGGGATGACTCTATCAACAAACTTCTACCAACAAATAGTGCGATCTTGGATTGTACCTATTTTTTATATGGGGATTCTTATTTCTTACTAGATGACCTCTAGAATCTCTTTGTCTTGTAAAATCTATGAGTGTATACTTGTATTTATGCTCCTACAGAACAAAGTATATATGCCAGACACTCTTCCAGGTGAGAAGCATAAAGCTTATTAAAATAGACTCTACTTTTTAAGGAGCTCAGAGTCAAGTAGAGAAAATGCACATCTAGTTTCTATTGTCACTATGGAATGTATTTCAAACATCAATTCTAAGATAAACTATAGCTGTTAGTACTTCTATCTGAAGTGTGCTCTGAGGAGACTTGGATAACCAGGGGATCAAGAAGAAGGGGGAAAAAGCCTGCATTCCAGAATTTTACATTTTATATTTTCTCAAGATTTTAAATACATAAACAGCGCTTAAATTGCTGAATAAATAGCTACCAACTAATTAAAACAGATCTATTTTTAAAACTTGGTCTTGTATTTTTATATCTTAACAGATGGTACACTACTATTTACCAGTGTAAGAAGTGTCCAAGTATTTGAATTCTTGCTAATTATGGTTATGTCTTGCTGACCATAACACTGATTGCAAAACATAATGTTGCTGTTTTTTTTAAGTGGGGAAATTAATTATTATATTTGCAGTGAATGAAAGAAAATAATTATGTGAGAAAATAAGATCTGGTTATTTTTGTTTTTTAATATGCTGTAAATAGGTTAAGAAAAATTCAGAATAGATTAAAAAATCAACATTTAATTCATTCTACAGAAACATCAGGTAAGTCTCCTGGGATCTCAAGGAATGGAAATTAGGATGCTTTTACACTAGTGACTTAATGACTTTGCTTTTGTGTTAATGTCTGTAACGTTAGATAGGTGGGAGTGATTTTACATGTAGATATGGATACGATAAAACCTCAAGAAAAATGATTAAAAATAACTGTGAGAGATCATAGGAAAGTATGAATTTTCATTGAAATTGATGTAAGCCAAATAATTTTTGTAAAACTACAACATGAGTTCTCCAAAAGCATCCATTAACTCTATAAAAGGAAATGAGAATTAGAAACTAAATTTGGCCCAGCCAGTGTGGCTCAGTTGTTGAGCATTGACCCATGAACCAGGAGGTCATGGCTCGATTCCCAGTCAGGGCACATGCCCAGGTTGCGGGCTCAATCCTCAGTGGGGAGCTGATCAATGATTCCCTCTGATCATTGATGTTTCTCTCTTTTTCTCTCCCTTCCTTTCTGAAATCAATAAAAATATATTTAATAAGAAAAAGAAACTAAGTTTGGAGTCCATTACATTTTACTATTTTCTTTATTATTCAATTTTATCCATATTTATATGTATTCTTAAATGTCTTAATATTTAGCCCTGACTGGTTTGGCTCAGTGGATATGGCGTCGGCCTGTGGAATGAAAGGTCCCAGGTTCGATTCCAGTCAAGGGCATGTACCTTGGTTGCGGGCACATCCCCAGTGGGTGGTGTGCAGGAGGCAGCTGATCAATGTTTCTCTCTCATCAATGTTTCTGACTCTCTATCCCTCTCCCTTCCTCTCGGTAAAAAATCAATAAAATATATTTAAAAAATAGCGATAAAAAAATGTCTTAATATTTACTTTTGACATAAGTAATGTAAGAATTCCAAATATGTTTATGTTGATGTAAAAGAGTCAAAATAAATAAATAAAGGGTGAGCAAAAGTAGGTTTACAGTTATTCATGTAGAAAATACAATAATTAATCTATCTATATAAAAGGCTAATATGCAAAGTGTCCCCTCAGGAGTTCGACCAGGAGACCAGGAGTACGATCACTTGCTATGATGTGCACTGACCACCAGGGGGCAGCGCAGAATGAAGGAAGGCCCCGGCTGACAGCTGGCAGCCAGGGAAGAAAAGCCCCAGCCAGCAGTTGGAAGGAAGGCCCCAGCTAGCAGATGGAAGACCCCGATCGGCCCTAATTGCCAGCCAGACCTAGGGACCCTACCTGTGAATGAATTTCATGCACTGGGCATCTAGTAAATAATAATAATACAAGAATAAACTCTGTTTTGTGTACTCACAACTGTAAGCCTAATTTTGCCTAAACCTGTATATATATATATATATATATATATATATATATATATATGGATTCTCAAAGCCAATGTAAGCTATAATATATATGCAATATCCAAAATATGAGTTCTCTTTTTAAATTAACAAAGAAAAAGTGATTAATACAAAATTATCTCACTATTTCAATCACTCATGTGTATGGACCTGAAAATGATGTTATCACTGAAATTTTCAGAGCCATTACAAAGATTTAATTTGTGTTCTGAAAAATACTGCCATTCTGAAAGTTCATTCCAATGTTATTTACTGTATTAGAGCATTCAAAGTCAACCAAGTACTGAAACTCCATAATAATGGACTGACATTTCATTTAACCTTTTAAGCTAAAATAGCATAGAGAGTTTATTTCTTTGAATTGATCATCCAGGTGAGGCTAATCTTTACTTGATTCAACAACCCAGATAAAATAATGTGATATATCAGATCTTTTATTCATAAAAATATTGGTTTATTCCTAGAGGAACATGAGGCCATGATACTCTTTCAAACAGAGAGTTCAGCATTGGATTAAACATTACTAAAAATATATAACATGTTCAATTTCTTAGCAGAGAAAAGGGAGTTCTTATAAATTATTCTTAGTTCTTAGTAAAAAAAAAAGGTTCTTAAAAAGTATTCCACTTAATCATTAGGATCTCATTTTGATTATCTATAAAAGAAAGAATTCAATTAAGAAGATGATATTCATAATATATGACTAAAATTAATGTTCATATATTAATCATGAGATTTGAGATTAAATACATTTTTCATTCAGATGATTTTTACTTTGTCAAAGGAATAAAAAAATAAAGATTCCAGGTCCAGTTTTTAAAAAGGTAATAATCAAAAGGATTCCTCAACTACCCAAGATCAAGTATCATATCTTTATCAAAAGAAAAAAGATATTCCAACTTGCCTTTTTAGCTTTGGCCTGTGGCAGACCAAATCTCCCACCAAGACAAATTAAAAAAATAAATAAATTGAAATGTGTGTGTGTGTGTGTGTGTGTGTGTGTGTGTGAAGAATTCTCAACTAAAATTATTTTTGGAAACTAGTAATTGGATTTTAGGGCTACAAAAGCTGCCAGGACTTGAGGGGGGAAGATCATAGGATAATAGGAACCCAAAGGAAGTGAGTGTGACCTGTACAAGTTCTCCACTTGAAACATTGCCAATTTCTAAGAAGTATAATCTAAGTAGAAAGCAGAAACTTGTAGAGAGCACCCGGGAAGGCACATGGGTATTCCTTTAATAAATTTTCAGCTGAGTCCAGGGTCACAGGCAAAGCCACGTCCTGGAAACACATCTGAGAACAAGTGTTCTCAGCTTGACCTTCATTTTTGCCCAGGTGCTGGGGAGTGGGTTTTATTATGTAAATCCAGCCAAGCACCAGGAATGAATACGACTTGGGCCCACCCAAGCTCCTTTGTCCTGACCTTTGGTGAAACTTCCTGGTATTTGGGTATAAAATAAACACGCTTTTTAGGTGCTGGGTCTCTGTCTCTCCATCAGAAGAGGACAGCGGTCCCACCCGGTCCCAGCTTTTTCCTTCCATCTCTGTGTCTGTCTCTTCCTTTTATTTTCTCAATCCCCAGCCATCCCTACTCAAAGAACCCGATCACTCTCTAGCCGCACTGGACGTGGAAAAGAGAGAACCCTCCATAGGAACTAAGTGGCTGAAAGGCTAAGTGAACCTTGGCAGTCTCATTTTGCTAAGCCAAGAAGTTCAAATCCCACCAACAAAGAGGGCCCATATACCCCAGGATCTCAACAGGGCTCTATTTGTAAGGGAAAGTCAAAATTAAACCAAGTCTTATGAAGAATGAAATCTGATGTTGAATCTGTCCAATCCCTAACTGGATTAAGATACTCTCCTAATCTACTTGTCTGCCAGTTATCTTTTTAAGAGTATTAGTATTATTATTTTAAAATATCCCTAGTGTTGGAAGACATTATCACTCAGGGACTGTATATATATTTTTACTATACACCATCCAGACTCAATCTGAACACCTTCTAGCTGCAGCAGAAAATGTCCCTGCACGCAGTCCCTAGTGCCTTGACTTAGCACTGAGGCCTGTGGAAGAGTTAGGGCAGTATTTGTCAATGGCAGGTCTGAGGGAGGAGGCAGGCACCTTCAGACTACTAGTCTTCCATCCTTCGGGAAACAGCAATGGCATAGCAGCAAGAGACTGCCAGAAGGCCAGAGTTGGAAACAGGAGCAATGGCGACTGCCAAGTGGTAGCCAAGTGCAAGTCTATGGGCAGAAAACCACATTTTCTCAGAATTTACAGAATGCCTTGGAGGAATTTGAGGAGTATAGACTTCTAATGAAGCATTTCTGTTACTGAGGTTGAACCTCAGTTCTAGCACTCTCTACTTCTTTAATCTTGAAAAATGTTGTGTGCTGGAGTCCAGTTTATTCATCTCTACAATATAAATGATAATAATAGCTATCTGACAGGATTGTTAAGGGGATTAAATGAGCATATCTATATCTATATCTATATCTAGATCTATATCTATATCTATATCCTGGTAAATCATAAACACTATATTATTATTATTATTATTATTATTATTATTATAGTTTTACCCACAAAAGGCTGTGTCCTGGGGAGTATGAGATATATTATCAATAAAAATATTATATCTAATGGCAGGTAGGAGACCCATAGTAGAAAAAGCTAAAAATAATAGAAAGTGAACAAAAAAGTTGACAAGGCTAGCAATTGCTATTTGTATTTAAATTCCAAGCAAATAATAAAAATGGGCATGGCAGTGTGCTGACTGACTGCTTATTTAAGACATACTTTAAAGCTAGGCCAGGTAGGCAGTTTGGGAAGGTGATAAATGAATTAAACTGTGTCAGTTTCAAACTGTCACCGTTAGAATCTAATTCAAATTTAAACAGCAATTTAAACAGTATAAAAGATTGCCCTCATCGGTCCTCCATAATCTTAACCTTTGGAGCTTTCCACAGAATAGATAGTAAATTGAATTAATTATTAGCCTTTCACCTTGGGAACCTAGGTAGAATCTGGCAGCTCAGAAGACAGCTAATGAGATTGGTAGCTTCATTTCTGTCCCCAGTGTGCTCTAATCCTCAACACATATCCACCTGTCGTATTTTCCCACTGCTTCTTTTTAGTGAATAAGATCCCGAGGAGTCAGACTTGGCTGACATTTAAAATCCTCTCTGTAAAGTGGCATCATTGTGGATACCAGTAAGGTCAGAACAATGTCATGTGTAGGAGCTCACAGGAAAAAAAAAGAAAAAATGATATTAAAGTAGTGTCCAATAATAGGATTGATCCTAATTGGTTCCCATCATTTTGGAATACATTACTCTTTTGAACAACTCCCATAAAAGTGAGCACCCCATTACATTTTCACTTACTCATTCACTCCTTCATTTATTCATATAGTCAATAAGCATTCATAAGTGGTTACCACATGCCATGTGTATGTATGGGTCCCGGGAACCTACCATCATAGAACTTATTACCTGGTGAAACATAAAAACAAGTTAATAGGCAATTTAATGACTGTGTAATTAGAAGTGTTAAAGGAGAAGTATGCTGTTGTATAATCTGCACTGGGGAGAGTCAAATGGTCATTTTGGAGGAAATTACATCTAAGTTGAGCCATGAAGAATGAGCAGGTATTGAAAGGAAATGAGGGTCTAGATAGTAAATCCTGGAACATTAAGTTCTTCAGTAGAGCTACAAAATAGAGTGAGGAGCGGGTGTTAGGAGGAGACACCGAGAAGGAATATATACTTAGTACATTGCAAGACATTTAAAGAGATTGTTTCCTGAAGGCAGAGGCAACATATAAAGTCTTTTCTACAAGAGAGCCACCTCCTCAGAATTGCATCTTAGATCATCCCAGCTGCATTTATAAAGAAGGCATTAGTGCTGAACGGGACCTGGGCCTGGCAAACCTGTAAGGTAACTCTCGCAGGAAACCAAGTTATTGATCATGAAGAACTAAATGACGGCAATAACAACAGAAATAAAGTGAACAACATTGAAAAATATTAGATACATACAGGACTGATGAATAGATGAGTAGAAAAAGACGTGCAAGTAAAGTTAAAGGTCCAGCTTTCTTGTTGGATTCTACCAGTAGATGATGTGCTTGGTGTTGAAAACAATGAAATCTTAGATCTATATGTCTAGCCTAGCACCCTATTAGAAGCTAATTCTCCAGGGGGTCTCGCATTTCTGAATGTCTTCTCTTGTAGGGAGGCTTGTATGAAAAAGAAATTCAAAACATAGAGACCCTGCCACCTGGGCAGAGTGCAGATTTCTTAATAAAGATAGTCTTCCTCCCGTGCAAAAGTTGGGCAAGTTTGCTAATCACCACATTAAAAAGATAAGGGCTTTCTTAGCTTAGGGTTTAAACCCCACTGTGTAGGCAGTATCCAACTGGGTCCTCCTCTGGGCTGTCCCATGGGATTTGCAAGGCAAAGGAACTGATGTGAAGGTGCAGCTCCTGCCTTCTTCTGTGCAGTGAGTGAAAATGCCTTTCATCTCTGACCAGTTGTCTCTTCTCTTCTGCTGACCTCCAGGAAACTGCATGGGGCTGACTTGTTATCATGGAAGTAAACCTTACGATCTCACCATTCTTGAACACCATGCTCCTCCACAATTTCTTCATTATCTCCATCTTAAAACGGTTTAAATTTGAGGATTTAGACATTTTGTGGGGATGTTATGATATTATGTTGAGGGTAGATATTTGAGGTTGGAAGTTGTTATGTTAAAGGAGTCTTTAAATTTTTCAGTTTTATATCCCTACAAATACCTAAGTCCTATGTTTTTGAATCTGTTTGTGTTTACACAAGTAATTTTTAATAGACCAGTAACTAGTATATTACATATATCGAAATTAGAAACATCTAAAATTAACTTTTGCAGACCTTCATTTTTCATATTCTAAATGTGAATATTTTGAAAAACATGCATAAAAATTCATATTTAAAATTAGAGAATGGAAATTGGCAACTTTGAAGAAATTTTGTTGGTTCAAATAATGTTTCCTGCAACTATTGCTGGATTGCAACCAACATCTTAACAAATAAAGAAATCCCGACCTTTAAATTTTAAAGGCAATGGTATATTTTATAGCTGAAAGGAAATACTTTCAACAAATTTTTTATTACATTCCAGGGACTGGATATATGACAATGAATAAAGGATCATCCCTGTTCTCAAAAAAATAAATAGTGTAAATAGAAACATTGGTACATAAATATTTTAAGTGGTAAAAAGCATATTTATATACATATTTGAAAACATTACTGCATACTCTGTCATTCACTCTTTATTATTTAATTTAAGGAGTACTATGGTTAAATATGGTTTCCTTGATTTTGAATAAACAAAACATTCATCATGAATGTCTTGGATAAGTTATATAAGGAGAGTAAGTTCTAGTGGGAAGTGATTTTTTATTAACATTGAAATTAACACCATTCTTTTTGTGCATGGATTTTGAGATGCTAATTGTGTGGGCCTGGTTAAAGGAATTTAGCCTGCTAACATGACTTAGTGGTTGAGGATCGACCTATGTACCAGAAGGTCATGGTTCCATCCCAGGTCAGGGCACATGCCCTAGTTGTGGGCTCAATGTCCAGTAGGAGATGTGCAGGAAGCAGCCAATCAATAATTCTCTCATCATTGATGTTTCTTTCTCTCTCTCCCTCTCCTTTCCTCTCTGAAATCAATGAAAAATAAAGAAATTTGAGAAATTTAGACATTTTGTCTTCTTTTCTTCCAAGCCTTCTAATAGTTTGTCCCAAGTATGGGCAAAGAATTATATACTCATGCTCAATTAATGGTAGTTAATAATAGTCCACTTCCTGACATTAACAGCTTGGTTCTTCAAAGATTTGCAATGAAAGAAGGCTGGTTCTCTGTCTACTTACTTCTATTAAAGAATCAAAAAACAAACAAACAGAGAACTGAAAATATAGCCCTACAATCAGCTATAGTAACCATGCCTATTTACTAATTCTACAGCTTCTCTTCTAACACCGGGCCTGCTCAGCTTTGGGCATCTACCATAGTACTGAGTATGTACAAAACCGTAACTTCAGCATGCAGTATCTGTCTTTAAAATAAATTTTCTTTCAAGATTTGGGAAATTAATATATTGAATTGTGGCATTCTTAAAAATGCTAAAGCAAAATCTAGTTTACTGCTTTTCCTTTGCCAGTCCATTCTTATGGTTTTGTGCAGCGATACTTTTTCTATTAGACAATATGGTGGTATTTGTTTTCTCACACTTAAAAATCATGTTTTTGCCAAGAGAAAAATCTATGTTAATATCACTGGTCTTCACAGAGAACTGGCACGAATCTGCCATCAGGCAGGTTGGAATGCAGCATTCCCTAATGAGTCCAAACACCTGCACAATCATTAGTTGTTTTTTTTTAAATTTAGTTTGGCATGTTATGAATTAAAAATCTTTTGACAATTGTACCGGATCACATGTCCTGTGTTGTTTTGTTTCATCCCTTGCTGTATACACCCTACCTATTCATTAAAGCATTCTGGAAAAGAGCTTTATGAATTTTGTTTGAGAATTATTGGTGTCAGCTGACTTAGTCCTTTATGAAGATTTGTTTTTAAATCAGGATTCTTGATCTTATCTCTTATTTTATTGTCACTATAGCTCTTCACTTCATAGTTTTGCATATAGACCCAAATTCCATGTGAATTTGTATACTAATTGATTTTAGTTTGACTTTCCAGAGCAGATCAAATTAGCTGGTATTTTCTTCTACGGAATTATGGCATCTCCAAAAACGAAGTGACTCTTCAACCAACAAACCTGGTATTAAATTCCAGTTCTTCCACTTATGAACGTGTAACAACATCTGCATATCATTTTCCTCAGCTTTATAAAATTCCTAGTCTCAATCAAAGGGTCATTCTGAACATTCAGAGAGGTAAAGGAGGTTAAAAACCCTGAGGTGTTTTTTTAATTGCAGCAAAATTTGGTTTAGTAAACTCCTTTACTGGTATAATTTTGTTTCTATAGCCTCATCATCTTTTTCATACCAGTTTGAAACACATTTCAACTTGTAAGTGCTTTTCGTAAAATATTAAACCCAGAATTAAAAAAACATTTTAATTATTTTCTCATATATATATATATATATATATATATATATATATATATATTATATCACATTTCAAGTCAATTGTATGAAATATATATTTTAATCCTCAAAGGAAACATTGTTTTAATTGCTTTAAGTAACATACCCTATAATAAGGCAACCTGTTAATACTGTCAGATTTAACTTTCCTAGTTGTGTTAGCAGTAAGATTTCTAATTGCAGTTACATCACTTTGTGTTTATGATATATTTTAAGGAAGGCAAGCTTATTTTAATAAGTGTAGAAATACCTTTCTGAGTCTGTATTTGAAATTAGAGACAGGTTACAGAAGACAGAAGAGGCAATGCTAGAGGGAAGTGGAAACACAAGTGAAGAATTGAACACTTGTCTTTGCATCAGTCACTTCAGAGCCAGCACAATAATAAAGAGAAATTGAAACAAACTGTCTTATACTTCCCATAATTCCCTGAAAGAGTGTCTACTGAACACATTTGTTTGTATTATAGGGCTTGAGGAAAAGTTTTAGGAGTCTCTCTAATGTTTGGGGGCATTAGTGACTTATAGGAAAGTGGAATTATTTCATAATCCATGTCAATCTTTTTCAGGAGGAAATATCTGAGTAAGTGGAAAAATTTAACTTAGTCAAAGGATACTGAGGCATAAAAATAAAATGTGAAAAACTCAGCAAATTGACTAGAAATTGGATCCAAGCATGTTTAGAAACATCTGAATCATTGGCTAACTAATAAAATAATTGAAATCATCTTCTGAGAGAGACAAGTAATAAAGCGTTAAAGTTATGATGTCACTGGGTTGATTATTAAAAGAAAATAATAATGGGCATCATATGTTCAGGACTCCTTTAAGTAAGATGTAGCTTTTTTTAAAAAAAGTTTTAAGGTCAGAATATCCTTAAAGATGAAGATTCTATGATCTGGAATCTTATGTGTAAACCATTTCAATGAAACAGAACTGATTTATCTACTATTAAACTAATCCCCCAAATCTCCAGAATGATCTATGCATGTACCTAACCTCATGAGTAAAAACTGGAATCTTGGCACAAAAATGGAGGCATTAGATAAGCAATTAACTTCTGTGTGGTTTTTGAGTGCACAAATGAGGGCATACTTCTGAAAACAGGCTGCCAGCCTCAGTGCAGGGTGGCTATTTTGGCATGAACAGACCCATTAAGTGAATAATTAAAAGAGCACTTGGCCCTGGTATCCTGAACAAATTCCAGCTTGGTTAATTATATGCACTTATTGCCATTTTAATCCTCCCTGCAATTTCAACTGGACTCAAAGTTTTCCTAAACCCTCTGCCCTAAAATAGTATTCTGCTGAATATGGGGTGTTTGTCTTCTATTCCTGTATGTGCCCAGTGGTTTGGCAGTATTCCCATGAAGTTCAGCTTGGGATTTCCAAAGAGCATATAAACAGGAAACCTAATCTGAGGAAAAATATGGTGGCAAAATGTGTTCAATTTCAAAGAGTCCCAAGGGGTTTTGGGAAAATCAAAAAATTAATATTATAAAATACACTTTGGCATCAGAGGTTCACTATGGACATGGATGCTCATGTGAAGACTTGAAAATATACTGATGTCTGCATCATTGCATCAATAAGTAGCTGGACACAAAAGGTGCTAATGCAGAAACACAGTCACGGTCATTTTATAGCATTTGCTACTTTTCCAGTTTTGTTTTTCCAGGTGGGAATGTTTACACTCTACAATTTTAGATTTACTTTCTCAATTCTCATAGAGTAAAATAATAAAAAAGTAGATGTGTGTATGTATAGAACTTTAAGTGGATGCATCTGCTTAAAAAAAAAAAAGAGTATTCTTATTTTTTTTCCAGGTCTTCTTTAAAAAGAAGACCTAACATATATGAAATTCACTTGGGTATCAGGATGGGGAAGAATTCAAAGAACAGACAATTCCATCTAGATTTTCATGAAAATGCCACCACCACCCACATGCACAACTTTATGAGTGCTCACTCAGGGGGCATGTGTATTAACTTATGGCAAATTGCTCTCACAAGGACATATAGAAAGCCAAGTAGTCACTGCTAATTTTCATTACAAACATTAACTTATGATAGTGGCAGATGCTAGAATATTTTGATGACCCTCGTCATTTGTCAGTGAGTGTGCTGTGGGTAAAATTGCTTTATAGATAGGTACTCAGTATAGATAATTGTGCATGACTATATATGTCTAAGCGACAGTTCAACCATTCAATCGTTCAACTGGTAGCTATCATAGCACACTGACCACCAGGAGGCAGAAGCTCAATACACAGGCATGGACACGTGAAACAGACTGATGAATCTCAGAGGGAAGTGAGGAGGGCAGAGGGCAGGAAGAGATTAACCAAAGATCTTATATGCATACTAGAGGCCTGGTGCAGTGATTCATGCACCGATGGGGTCCCTCGGGCTGGCCTGCGGGGATTGGGCCAAAACCAGCAGTCTGACCTCCCTCGAGGGGTTCCGGATTGCAAGAGGGATCTGGATTGATAGGCCAGGCTGAGGGACCCCACCATTGCATGAATCCGTGCACTGGGACGCTAGTTATTAAATAATATAAAAATGTATTACAAAACTGGCAATTAATGTTACAGGAGATTCAAACAGAAATTTTAAAACATCTTTCAGATCCTAGCCATTGGATAGCACTGTCTGAAAGGCACAAGGAATTAGAAATCTAAATTCAGGCCTAATATTCTTTTTTTTAAATGACCTTTGAATATAATCATAAAAATTTATTTGGTTGAGTTAAAAAAATGCTCACTTAGTAGACTTTGACATCATATTCTAAACAGGATGTTAAATTCTGTCTGACTTTCCTTTGTATAATCACAGCCAATTTATTTGTGTTTGAAATTACTACCTTTATATTTCTATTGTTTCTTAAATGGCAACCAAACTAAATTTCAGGGACAAAATCCCTATATTAACTTCATTTAAAATATGCATATATTTTCATGGCAAAAATGTGAACATCTGTAACAAGTAGAATAATTATTACAAATCATTCTGAATATATTATATCAAAGACACTAAGGCAAGTGTTACATATAGCATAGATTCTAAAAACCATGACCTTATTTTTAAAAACATCTAATTTTAAAGCACAGTTGTATTGGGGAACATTCAAGATACATTTTAAACTGCATATTTATATGTGTTTGTGTATTCTGACTTTTTCCTATATTTTATTATATTTAAATAAGGAATTATGGTAGTATTTTCATATTTTTTATCTCTCTTGTAACTCCCCCTCCCCCTTTTTTTAAATCTATGGCCAAGTTTTCAAAAATAGGAAGAATTCCTAAGAATACAAGTCAAGGATGATAGAATACCAATGAATTGCAAATCAGGTGCAAATTTATTATCCTTGTCGCCTTGCCCTTTAAGTTGTTAGGGTAAATAGACAAAGTGAAGAATTCAATGTTTATATAAATTATTTTTAAATGCTTTAACAACTAGCAGAGAAACTGCTAATTACTACTAGATAGAAACGTACATATATAAAAATAGTATTTACTAACAATAAAACTGTGGGGAAAATTAATTAAGGTAACATTGTTTCCTTGAATATTTCCTCTGTAACAGAGTGTGGTCAGTTTCTCACATAAAATCAGGATGTTTCCAAAGAAGGCTGGTTTTGTGTTGTTCTAAGCAGTTAAAAAAATTCTGAAACTGTTCAGTGCAGTGATGCAGCCCTGCCTCAGACATCCAACAGCTGAAATGGGACACTCTGGGGTTGTGTCTGCAGGAGGCCAAAGCAGCCAATGCAAGCAGCAAGTAGGTGCATTTATTTGGGGGTGAGAGTAAAAGCAAACTGGTTTTAAATGAATTTCCTGGCAAGTTATTTTTTTTAAATGTCAGCTTGATACCCTGCATAGATGTATCTTGCTTTTGCATTCCCTTTAGTCCTATGTTAACTCATTGAATATGGCATGCAAGGCCTTCAGTATTGTTCTCTCCTTCCATCATTTCCAAACCTTCAGTAAATTACTGCCTAAGTCATAACTTGGTCTCAGAGGAACTAGTGAAGAATTTTTGTTCATATGAGGGATGAGATAGGAAAAGAAAGGCCAGGTCAAGAACCTCAGGGCCAGTCCCCCTGGAAGGAACGGTAACCGAAGTCCAGAGGTTCAATGTCAGAACAAAGGCTTAGGCAGAAACCAACATGCAGGGAAGATCTGAGACATGAAAATACCCCCCAAAGGTTCCAGAATTACCTTATATGCTGATAAATTTTCATTCTCAAATTTCAAAAATACCCAGTTCATTTTATGTCCACTATCATCTAGTTACTTTGTTTTCTATACAAGGTAATAAAAAGCTTGAATTTCCCAGGAAGAATTCAATGATAGACATTTTTACTCTTATCAATAAATATACAATATTTCTATTCATTAATTACTGAGAGAGCATTTTATAGTTATTGGACATAATTTTTAAAAGTTATTTTGTACCAAAGAGGTGGTGGCCTTTTAAATCACCTTTCAATGATTTTATTTTACAAGAATTCTGCGTGTGGGGCCACAACGGAGTGCCTATTTACAGGAAGCTTGTCTCTGGAGTTCCCTGCACATATAAAGCCTAGAAAAAACATCTGTGAAAGGCAAGACTCATTTGGTTCCTAATAAAAGTTACCCTTGGGAAGGTCATTCAGTCCACACGATCTTTCACTGCCACTGCACACTTCAGAGGGAGCAAACAGAAACATCAAAGTCTTACTATTTTTATAAATAACTTTGTCAGGTACTAGTTTAAGACCTTTTTCAAAATGCACAGTCAGCAATATGGTTGTAAAAGGTAAAAGGAACTGAAAGTCAGCGCCCCCACTGTGCATTCAGCCTCCGTGCTGACTGTGGACGGTGAGGTGTTTGAAAAGAAAAACTGGAAGCTAGGAGCAGAGACCGGAAGGTGCACACTCACAGATGGCCCTCACCTGCTCTTCCCAGTGGCTATCATCCAAGTGGTGGGCAGTGCACGGCTTCCAGGATGGTTTAGTTTGTATTTGACAAATGCTGAGGAGAAATAGACAAAGTGCATGACACCCCTAAAGAGTGCACTTAAAACAACCTGGCTCAGAAGTGATTTCAAACTTGGCAACATTTTAGTATTTATTTTTCTATTTTGGTTTGAATACATTAATGTGTATTTGCATAGGACCATCTTAAACAGACCAGTGAAAACATCTTAAACAGACGAATGAAAAAGACACCGTGTCGTAAGTACATCCCTCATTTGCAGGAAAAACCTCTTTTTTTTAATACAGCTTCTTCTCAGATCACACAGCTGCCAGGGGGGTGTGCATGCATTAGAGAGGAAAAGAATAAATACCTTCCACAGTCACTCAGATCAACCGGCTGCAACCTGGCAGTCAGCGTGCTGACAGAAGTGCCAGCCAGAACACACACTCACTGCTGGCTTCCATTTGAGGATGATTTCTCTAAATCAGGGGATATTTCGTGAAATGATAATCTGATAAGAATCAATATATTAATAAATAATATAAAAAGGCAACAAAAAAATAAAATTTAGAATAACAAATGACCTATTTATTCTTAAAAGAAGAAAAAAATTCCATTTAAGTTTTCATCGCAAAATATGAGGAATTGTGGAATCTCCCAGTAAGGAATTATATAAAAATACACAGAAATAGTAAAGCAAAGTAGTTATACTACTTTCAAATTTGCTTTCCCTGCATTCTAAGAACTATTGTGCTGCCTCTTCATCACATTTAATCTCCAGCAATATTTGAACAAAGAATTTGAAGAGGTGGTTCTAATAGTTTTTTGTTTCTCAATTGTTGTCCCTTGGAGAGGGACAACAAATATTTATTAGTACCTCTGCTATGTGCCAGAGACAGTGTCTGGTCCTACAGTGATGAAATGAACAACAAAGGATCCCAGCTCTCTACTAGCTTAAGTCTAGGGAAAGGCACAGAAGAGAAAGACTCAAAGAGGGTAAGTTCACCACAAAGCTAAGGTTAGGATGTGCTAAACAGACATAGATAAGAGACTCTTAATGCAGCCTGGGAAGTATTCTTGCTCTTTCTCTGTCTCTCTCCTTACACACACACACACACACACACACACACACGCACACGCGCATCACCATACATCCTCCTTCTCTCTAACTTAAATGCAATGGAATACTGAACTTGAATTTGAAGATTTCTGCATAATTTAAAAATTATTGTTTTAATCACTGCTTTTTGGGTGCATTTCGGTCTGACTAGTCAATGGTCTTAGGAATCATGTACATAGTGTGGGTACCACAATCATGTTTGTGAGTGTCTGTGGCAGGTATCACACCCCTTGGTCTGCACATCCTTCCTGGCTGGCTCCCACTCTGCCCTGTACTGCAGGCAGGAGTGGGGGGTGGGTGGGGAAGATGACTGAGCCCTGGATTTCCCAGCTTCTGAGGTCAGTGGGGACCAGGTGGTGGAAGAGCAAGAAACCAGGGTCTCTTCCTCCCTCACAGAGTCTGTGTCCACTTGTCCTGCACAGGCTGCCATTCTGAGGGTTTGGATTCCTCTTTCCTGCTCAGGGAGGAGAAGGGCCTTTGGCTGTGGCTGACATCTGGGTGCCTCAATGTCCTTTTTTCTGTTTAGCTTCCCAACTATTCTGTAAGTGTCCTTTGTACAGAATGTTAAATACTCAGAGTTGTTTCTCTTTTGTGACATAGATCCTCAATGACATGCTTCCCAGACACTATCTATGCGAAAGAATCAAAAGGTCTAGAGTTGTGCTGAGCTACTTTGAACTACACTGACTCATCACAATTCATCGTGTTACAATAATCCTATATAATAAAGAGCTAATATGCAAATGGTTGTTACACCCTCACGCCGTAACAACTCAGACACTCAACACTGGGGAGAGAGGAATGGGAACCAGCAGGCTGCAGCCTTGGAGAGGGACAAGCTGCACACCCCGTGGTCCCGGGCACCAGCAGCTGCTTCTGCACCTGCGGCCCCTGGGAGAGAGTCAAGCCGCCCACCCCACAGTCCCGGGCATCAGCGGCTAGGGCTGCAGCCCAGGAGAGGGACAAGCCACGCTCCCCGTGGTCCTGGGTGCCTGTGGCTGCAGCCCAGGCGAAGCTGCCTGCCCATAGTCCCCTGTGGCTGTGGCTGGAAAGAAGGAGGGAAGTCCGGGTCCCTCGTGCCTGCGACTGGCTGGAGGAGGGAATCCTGGATCTCAGGTGCGGGGCGAGGCAGAGGCGGTTAGAGGTAATCAGGCCAGTAGGGGAGCAGTTAGGGGTGATCAGGCAGGCAGGCAGAGGTGATTAGGGGCAATCAGGCAGGCAGGCAGAGGGATTAGGGGCAATCAGGCAGGCGAGCAGTTAGAAGCCAGCAGTCCTGGATTGCGAGAGGCAGTCAGACCTCCTCTGAGGGGTCCCAGATTGGAGAGGGTGCAGGCCAGGCTGAGGACCCCCCCCCCCATGCATAAATTTCATGCACCGGGCCTCTAGTAATAGTAATAGTAGCTTAACATTAATTGTGCTACTATTAATTTCCATGTGTTTTACATGAATTATTTAATACTTCCAAGAACTCTTAAAGGTCAGCCCAATCATTTTTCTAGTTCACAGATAATCCAAGGTTACCTGTTTAACAGATAGCAGAATCAGGAATGCCCTTGACCTTTAACTCCACTGGTATAGCTTGTTGTAGACACTCCCTGAGAGCTAGGCATCATTTTCTTCCTTCTTAGCTCTGTCTACAACTTTATTTGCTACTTTGAATATTGTACAATTTGGTAAGTCATACAACTATGCTTCTTAGAATTAAATCTATAATATGGGCAAATGCAATCCATTAAAGAGCTTAGAGAGAACTTGTATGAACACAGCATTGAAACTTTAATTTGTGAGAGATATGAGGATTAGTTTAGTTCACACAAGCTTTTCACTACTTACTTTCTGATTCTCTGCTGTGTTCTGAAGTGGAAAGTTTGTTTGATACCTAAGCTCCTATAGTCCAAATTAGTTCTACACACATTGGAACTCTGCTAAACTGGGATCTCTTTGAAAGCCAAAATTACAAGTTAGCAACTTCTGAAATCCCAGTGAGTCCCAGATCTGAGTCATTGAAGGCACTCAATAAATGTGATTTGTAACAGCAATTGGATGAGTATAAGTATAAGTGGATTTGTACAAGGAGATATATGTGTAAGGCTCAAAAATAAATATATGTGTGTAAGTACCTGTAAAATAAGTACCTCCAGATTATGCAGAATAAATCTGCCATAACTTTAAGAATTATTCCATATGACATACACAATCCTGAAGCATGCAATTGAAATGTGATTTATTAATCCATTCTTTGAACAGAAGGAATAAACTCAGATGTAATAATACTATGGTCACATTTTAGTTGAGGTTGCTCATTACATTGGTCAACAGATGGTTTTGCCTTCTGGTCATGTACGGGAGGCTGAACACACAAGTGTTTCTCCAGGATATGCTGAGAGCCCAGAAAATAGATTTAAAACTAGTGCGAACCCATAAATGAAAAGAGAATAAGATGGGATACTACCACAGACAAGAGCTGCCAACCTATTTTGTAAGCTGCAAAATTGATGCATAACAAGATGTTACATGAGAAAAAAATGAAACCTAAGCCTTCAGTGGGGAGGAGTTCCAAAGCAGGCTGATTCATCCTGCAGGGTCACATAAAAGTTCAGGATTTGGCGAAATCAGTTACCTTACAAGGGAGGAAGTTTATCTGGAACTGATTATAGGGAAGATTGTTGAAAAGTTTATATGACAAGCAGTTACATTCTCAGATGCCTCCTCCAAGGACAAGTAAATAGGCAATTACCCTTTCCACTTGGGAAAACATGGAAGTTACTCCCAAGAAATACAGTTTATAGTCCTGGAGACACTTGGTATCATTGAAGGTGAGGGTATTTTTCATCTAGAAAACATTTTTTTCATCTAGAAAACATTAAAATTTATATGTTGAATTATGGACTACTCCTCCCCTCAATCCTAGCAGGAACTTGAAGGATTCCCTACCTTTTGCAAATGATCTACCTCAGAGAAAAGCCCATGGAAAACTAGAGTTTTTTCAATAAAAAGCCAGATTTCCCCCTGATCACCCTTGCAGAGAGATTTACCAGTCACCCAACACCACCTATTCTACAAAACTTCCAATAACCATATTATGCTTCAATGGTAAATATGAATAAACTATAAGAGACACCCAGACTTTAAGGAAAGCCACTTGCAGAAGAAATCATTAAGGCCAAACAAACAGGGGGGAAACCCGCTTAAATATATAATGCAAAGTAAAAAAAAAATTAAAATCCCAATAAATTTTATTTTTTAAATTTAAAAAATAATTATAAATTCAATATCTTTCAAATGCAAAAAGAAAATGCACCAGTGAAACAATACCAAGATGCTATAGAGGGAATAATCATGAAACAAATAAACACTCGAATTAAACATGAATTTAAAAAATTAAAATAAACGTTTAAAAAACGTTCTATGGAAGAATTTAGTAAAATCCTCCTCCCAAAGCCACAAAGACAAAGAAATGGAAATATATATATATATGTGTGTGTGTGTGTGTATATATATATATATATATATATTATATATATG